>NC_137679.1:9831520-9876520 GCF_963989245.1 Nansenia antarctica | reverse complement strand
CTCTCTCTACCTCTCTCTACCTCTCTCTACCCCTCTCTACCCCTCTCTACCACTCTCTACCACTCTCTACCCCTCTCTACCACCTCTCTACCCCTCTCTACCCCTCTCTACCACTCTCTACCCCTCTCTACCACTCTCTACCCCTCTCTACCCCTCTCTACCACTCTCTACCCCTCTCTACCCCTCTCTACCACTCTCTACCCCTCTCTACCACTCTCTACCCCTCTCTACCCCTCTCTATCACTCTCTATCACTCTCTACCTCTCTCTACCCCTCTCTACCACTCTCTACCACTCTGCCTTCCTCTACCAACCAACAAACTACCCTCAGCCTACAGAGTCCTGAACCACCCTATACACAACCTTCTCTCATCTAGTCTTCGCCTCCTCCTTCCCTCTCTCCAGGGCTTTTTGTTTCCAACTCATCTCTCTCGGACGCCGGTCTGCATTTAAAGGGATGTTTAAAATGAGGGGACGGGGGGGGGTCTCGTATTTCAGCTCTAACTGTATCTCTGAGAATGCTGTTAAACCTATTAATTACGTTTTAAAGCCTTTTTGTGAGTCTCGGGCTCCCCAGTAGCCAACCCCCCCCCCTCCCGCCACCCCACCCCACACACACACCCCATCCACCCCCTGCCTCCTATTTCCTCCTCATATACACTGAAGTCTTTGTAGACTAGGGGAGAGCTGCTCCAAAGAGCTCGGTAATGTATACAGATCCTTAATGCATGAGGCAAACTCAGTGATCTCGAAACCCCCCAAATATCTGGAAGAGAAAGCAGTAGCAACCCACATTTATGTATCAGGGACCAATACAGAGGTGAAGTGATTTGGCTGTAAAGTAGTGTTGGCCTTGGCGCATCGTTAGTCATACAAATGTTTCGAGCGTCGTGTGATTGTGTGTGGCTGATGTTTTTGCTTTTCTTATCGTGGATTATCCACTCTAGGTTTTTTTCTTTTTTTTGCCTTATCTCCTAAAAAAATCTGCTCTCTCGGCTTTTGGCTTTGAGATTTTAGATTTTAGATGATCTATGAGCTTAAAGTCGTTGAAAGTCAACTGGGGGGGGGGGGGGAGAGACACACTGATGACTAAGCTGTTGAGAAGCAATAGCCTCTTACTGCCAAGCTTTCAAAAACATGGAGGAAGACTTAGGGGCGGGAGAGAGAGAGAGGGTGGGGGGGTAGACGGGGTGGGGGGGTGGGAGAGAGAGAGTCCTTCAGGTGACTTTGCTTGGGTGAGTTTTAGTCTGAGGCGGATCTCATGTTTCACCTGTCCCACCGGTCTGTGGACCCGTGACCAGCCGAGTGAGGGCTAGCCATAACATGCATGCTGACAGCGCACTTCTTCTGAGGCAGAGGTTGGAGAAGGGGCGGTGGGGGGGGGGGGGGGGGGGGGGGTGGGTGGTTTGGCAAAGAGAACCATGGAGACACAAGATCAATGTCACACGGACGGTCACAAGTTCTCTTGGTTTTGAACGGAACAGCTGAAGATCCCCCGTGGATAAAGAGATTATACATGTACTGTATTGTGAACTGTCTCTTGTTTAAGTGCAGTATATTTGAGTCTTGTTTCTGAGAAATATGATCTGGATGAGTATATATGTTACGGTACATGTGGGAATACGGTACATGTGGGAAAACTAGGGTTAGGGTTAGGTGCTTGGGTGTTAGGGTTAGGGTTAGGGTTAGGGTTAGACATGCCAGCATGTACCAAGTCGACGTTTTATGCTGCCATGGCCCCCTGAAATGCCGACATGAACCGTTTTCCCACATGTACCGTAACATACATACAACTAACAGTCAGATACACGGCTGCTCATTAACATGTGTGCCGGCAAGTTACCGCTCAAGTCACCGTAAGTGTGGAAGGTCAATGTCCCAGAGTCCCGTTGTGGTGGAAGGCTTAGGGGAGAGAGAGGAGAGCCTGCACTCTTCCAGTGCGAGCAGCTGGAGCTTTTGGCATCCTCTGTGTAAAAAACGCTCCTTTTCTCTCTCTAGCCTCTGTAAAGCCAGACTCTCCGTGGTCTCTCTGGCACCTTTCAACTCCATTAACTCACAATAGCAGCTTTGGTGAAAGTCACTGCCTTAGGAATAGCAGGATCCCCTGGACTTTATAAAGACGCCCCCATGCCCCACTCTCTCTGCATGCTAATGGGGAACACCTTTGATTCATGTGTTCCCGATCTTTTCAGCCCCTCTCGAAAAGGCAGTGTTCACTTTGATCCTTCTGACCAGGTCTGTAAGGCCCAGGAGTTTGTTTTTCCTCTTTTTCAGGGACATTGTGGTTTGTGTGGGAGGTGTGTGTGTGTGTGTGCGTGTGCGCTCGCTCGTGTTTGTGTACCACATCAAGGTCTCACAGTGAAACACTTAGGGACGTGTTGCGACGTTGCTAGCGTGTTAGCGGCTAAATTGCGGTAACTTCCTTGGAATAGCAACTGTTTCGGTAATGACCTTCAGAATGAAATCCGCTTGTACACAGTGACAGATCTGTCTATTATGTTATTCCACTGCCATTACCTGAAAGTGAGACATGGCAAATGGAATGAAACATTCAGCATTGATGTGCAGATGCATCTATCTATCCAGACCAACACTACCCTGGGAATCAAGGAATATGGAAGTTATGGTAACACACGTTCGTTGCAAGTGGCCCATAGTTACATTATAAGTCCGTCCCCCCACAAAAATTGTATTTGTTTTGGGTCTCTGCCATATGTGGCAGTTTGGCGTGGGGGGGGCACAAACAACTTTGTAAATCATCAATCCACCACAGTTGTAGCAGGAAGAGTAATCTGGCTCAGGCCAGCGGCCACTGGCAGTCGTCGTGATGGGGAAGGAGGAGGAAGAACATTTATTTTGTATTCCTTTTCAAGTAGACACTGGAGAAACAGTACAAGGGGGTAGTAGAAATCTTAGGAGGCAAAGTATAGGGAGAAGCAGGTGTCTCTGGAGACACAGTGCTGGGGGGTTGTAGATATCTCAGATATCTTACCTTCGCAGAGACAATGTTTACTCGGTGAGGTAGCTGCATTTCCAAAGTGACTTTTACTTTTACGTAACAGTTATTATGGCAAGTCATAAAAAAGCAAATGTCATTGCTGCATCATTGCATTTTTTCCACAGAAAAATGCCTCAGAGAAAAGGGACTGGCAAAAACCATTCACATCCAGTCTACAGTGCCCTGCCTAAGTTATGAGTGCTGTAAAACACGTGCTGTAACTTCTGAATGGTGAAACCAATATGTTTACAAATACCATCACACAATAGCTGATCATCTCTACTTTAACCTCTTAGTAATTGTTTGATTTCAAATACAAACTTTTGGAGTGTAGAGTGGAAAGAAAAGAAATCGCTTCACTATCCCATGACGCAGGGCGCTGTATATCACACATTCAGTCAATCTAAACTAGTTTTTAAACACTCAAGACACAGAGAGCTCTACCAAACAGCAGACACTGTGTTCATTTGACTCACATACAGTTACTGTATAAGCTATGTCAGATATGTATCAGAGCATGTGCTAGTGTTTCATTCCTGTTCTTGTTCCTTGTTCAATGCTGTCCCCGTGCTTCCCTTAGTTAAAGCTGGTCTTCTAATGAAATATACATAGATCAGATAAAGCAACAGGTTGTCGGTGAAGGTGCTGATCTTTGAAGCGACACACACCTGCATGTCTGTAGGTCCCGAGTAACGATAACTCAAAACTATTGAATAAATGAACAGAACCAGTGCTAATTGTCTTGTAAAGTCGTGCCAAGGAGGATTCAAGCCTAAAGACCACATTCACATGACAAATTCATCTGGAATGCAATCCGCAAAACTTCCCTCTTATCAGATGACTTGGCTCTTGAACAAGGAACATTAAACATTCAATTCAGTTGTCCCCCCCTCTGGTTTCGGTTGAGTGTCGTTTGAATATTGAATGTTGTTTGAGGACGGTTCCGTAGGCCTGTTAGCGAGAGCTCTTCTGCTCACACAGCTCACATCTCATTGACACAGTGATCTGTCAAGCTTCATTTAGTTTGAGACATGTCTAGAACGAGTTCCCACTGTGTAAAAGGAGATACGTACGGTATCATTAACCAATTTAAGTGCATAACTAAAGGTTCATCAGGTGTGTGGATTATGTTCGCGGGCTCTCGTGAATCTTAATAATGGGATTCAGTTATATCAGGTGCTTCCTCTGTCTTCCCTGAGGAAGAACGGTGCTCCGTGAGAGTTCTGGTGAGATATGGGAGCCGAGACTTTAAACTGAACTTTAACCCCCACGAGGGGTCATTTGACCCCTGTGAGTAAATAAAAGTGTTATATCTTTGCACTCGATCACATTTCAGGACCCTCCTTTCATGACTTTTCCTAGATATGTGCGTTCTACCACCCCAGTATCCTTTACATTTTCAAAATCACACCAGGATAAGCTAATATAAAGCTATTTTGTTGTTTTACTGTGTAGGAAGCAGGCTAATTTACAAGCGGGCCAACTAGTGGTTGTTGTGTGTAAATAGCAGCTTACCATTGTAAAGAGGCGGCTCTTTTAGTAGGTAAAAAAAGGCACGGCTGTTCTAGTGTTAAACCAACATGAGTCTTACAATGTGTATTGTATAAATCAGACCGTACAGAGAGAAAGAGAGAGAGAGAGAGAGAGAGAGAGAGAGAGAGAGAGAGAGAGAGATAATGTTATATAGTGGTGGGTGGCAGACCGTAACAGAAACAGAGGCAGAGTTAGATAGAGAGAGGCAGACAGGCATTAAGGCAGACAGCTCAGCCCCTGGGGTCCTCTGGCTCGTGGTCCCTTGTGACTATACGTATATTCTGATCCTCGTGGCCTGTTGCAGTGACAGTGGCTCACCCTCTGGAGAGATGACACAACTCTTGCCCCATACTTCCTTCACAACCTTATGTTTGTGCCTATCACCATGGTTACCCTGTATCAACAAGTGCCATGGACATAAACTAGATGAGGTGTGATTTCCTGGGTGTATGTAGGTGTTGCGTGGGGCAAATGTCAAAATACAGTCAGGTCTGTTTCACCCACGTCTGCTTTACAGTACCAGTCAAAGGTTTGGACACACACTGCAAAAATGAAATCTAAGTAAGATAAAATATCTTAAATCAAGAAAATCTATGCTTGTTTTTTGTCTGCCTGCACTAGTTTTAAGATATCTTTTTCTTGTTTAAAGAACGAATTGGCAAATGACATTTTCCTCTTCTATTGCTATTTTAAGTCTCAATCCCTCATTTTATTGCTTTTTTTTCTCTTGTTTTTGAGAGCTGACTTTTTCGCAGTGCACTTTCCATTCAATTGAATGGGGGAAGTGTGTCCAAACGTTTGACTGGTACTGTAAATGAACAAGCTCTCATGAAAACAGCCTGCTTAGGTGGCAGTTAGCAAAGGTGTGTGAAACATAACAGACCTGACTACCACAAGAGTCACTATGGAGATAGAATCACTCTGGGCAGAGACCAGGTCACATGGCTTCATCAGGGAGCTGTTCCGGTCCCTAGGGATGTCATGAGACTCTAGAAGATTCTGTCACAAAATAGACTCCCTCTTATACAAATGTTGACAATTGCCTGTGGAAACTGAAAATGATCAGATTATAAACAAATTTCTGGACCATAAAGAAGATGTGCTACGTGAGGATGACTTGACATGAATTCATCTTTGTTAACTTCGAATTGTGTAGCGGCTAGGCAGTATTAGCAGTGGTGGACTGGAGGCTAAACACGCACAGAAACACAAAAAAAACAATATCTCTCTGTCTCTCTCGTGCTGGACACTTGATTTAACTGTTGACAGCTCGTCTGGCAAGATGGATAAGTGGAATCCTAAATCCCATAGCCCCAATGCAATGAGAAAATCCACCTGCTGTCAGGTTGCTGTGGCAGGCAGATGTTGACAGCTGACTATAGCTCTAGCCTCCAGGTTGTTAGGATGGTTAGAAGAACATGTTTTAAACATCTTCAGTCGACTACAGACATTTCGGAATCAGAGCAACATTGCGTATGTCAATCATTTGATGAAATACTATACAAAAGATTCCCAAACTATAGAAATTGAATTGCTAACTGTAATGTCCTTGGTGAAGACCATTTGTTGTTTTGGGTGATAGGCAATCCATTTACAAGAGTGTCGAGGTAGGCTTAGACGAAACAAGACAACGTTTTGGAGGCCGTGTTGGAGACTGACTCATGACCCAGATAAATGTTTAAAGAAGACCCAAGCCACAGTCAGAGAGGTTACAATTAATGTCTTAACAATAGCACCATTCGAATCAGTAACCTGCCAGTAGGCTATAGCTAAAAGCATCAACCAAGACACACAATTGGGAACACCTACTATAGGCACACGATTTGAGTAGGAGACCAGTCTTTTTTTTTTCTTACCTTTTTTTTTTAGAACAGAACGTGAATGCGCTATTCGGTTGTTAAGTCGTGACGTGTTTCCGGGTCCAAAGTTGGCTGAGGCGCTGTCTTCGAAATGCCTCAGTAATAATAATAATTCATTATATTTATATAGCGCTTTTCCGAGGCTCAAAGACGCTGCCAAATATGGGGAAAACGGGAAAGTGCTGTGTCCCTTGTTTTATGAATAGATCCGAGTCTAAAAAACGATTGAACTGTCATTCTACCGCTGTAGTACACTGGTATGCTGGTGCGGAGAATTTCTGGTTTGGACCCGGAAATTGCTAAACGTCATGTTTGACGTCAGACTTAACAACCGAATAGAGACTATTATAGCAGAGCGATAAACAGCTGGCCAACATAAGCAGATGGCCAATTGTTTGATGCTTGGTGAGATGTATGAGTCACATAGCATACTTCAGTCTATCTATTTACTGTGTATTGGACTCCAGAGAAGCATAATGCACACTCATTTAACTTTGCAGGAATTGGTGTGTATTGTATGGAGAGCCTAAATGCATTCTCAGGACCCCTATTCAACAGTTTCTATTCTTTCTATTCTATTGCAAAATACTGTATGTATGTATCCAGAGTATCACCACTTTCCATGTAACAAATCACGAAGCCATTCTGCCACAGCAACAAATACTAATTATGATAATTATGTTGTTGTGTAACAATAGCAAGTGTTTTTTTTACTTAATGGATTACTCATTATTTCCTGAATTTCTACCGTTGTTGATACACGGTACTCTGTTTTTCTTTTCATGCATGCCTATTAGCATTGAGCTCCACTAGCTCCACGAATAATTAATATGCCTACCCTTTGTTTTAATGTTGCATGTTCTTACAACAAACAATTACACGGGTACCTTAAAGGCTAAGAGAAAGTATTATTATTATTATTGTAATGACATTATGTAATAGGCTATACAGTTCACTCTTTAATATTTGTATCCTGTCCCCTAAAAGCAGATGTAGCAGATACCACATGATAACTTAGCTCATTTTAGTACCACTGTGTGTGTATGCCAATCGGAAATCACAGACTGTTATTCCCCCCACATCTGGCCGGGTTTGTTGCTATGTACTCTGTGTTGCTAGTGAATGAGTCCCTTTCACATCCCCACCTCTCCTCCGCCTCATGCTTTCTGTCTGGAGGGCAGTTGTAAGAGTAGTACAGTATTCGTCAAATACCATAGCCCCTAAAATGGCTGCCATGTTGCCTCCGTGTCTCAGAGATACATTCCTTGAATACTAAAACCTCTCCCCCCCCCCCCCCACCTTCTCTTTGACAGCGGCAAAGTACCGTAGCTGCAGTCATGCCGGAGTGTTTCATGTGGCGGGAGAATCGCGCTATTCGTTGACCTTCGACCTAGCCAAGGAGCTGTGCGAGGCTCTGAACGCCACCATCGCCAGCAAGGAGCAGGTCACGGAGGCTCACACCCAAGGCCTGGAGACCTGCAGGTGAGAGCGGTCACACAGCCGTCTCCATGACAACCACACCACGGAACTTCTGTTCAGCGACGGCAGTCGTGTGTGTCAATCACAAGTCGATGGAGATTTCTGGAGCAAGTGCAGAAAATGTTGCACTGAAACATGCATGAATATTTATTATGTATCTTTTTAAACTGCTACTCACTTTCTTGTGGACCTATTCTATGTCAAGGCTGGTCAAAGCTCTCACCTACCTTATCACAATTGAAACACTGTGGTACAGTACAACATTGATTAACAATTAAAACATAAAAGGTTTGTCTGTTATTAGCTATAAATCACCTATAAGTAGAAGTCAGTTATTAGCTCACCAGTGTTATCTAAAGACAGACTGAGAGGTGTTTGCCATAATTCTTCATGGTATTGTTGATATTGGTGTAGCCTACAGCTAATTCATACATAAGCCAATGACTAGCAATTGTATATCTATTGATAAGATTGTCATATCATTTTAGGTATGGTTGGATCAGCAACCAGAATATCACCATCCTCCGACAGAAGGCACACATTAACTGTGCCAACAACTTGACCGGTGTCTTCTACCATCATGACACACCAGACAAACCCTTCGACGCGTACTGCTATGATGCAAAAGGTGTGTCCCGTTATTCAACCTATAGTAATACTGTATAATGGTATCGTTGCAGCACACCCAGAACTCAATACCGATTGGTTATTCATTGTTAACTAACTTCAAACATTTCTTGACAGATGTGTCTGGCAAGAACTGTGACGGGGCCATCCTGGAGTCCCCGGGGCTCGAGAGTGTTCAGAGACACGAAGACTTAGTCGCAGACGCTGCGGGTGAGTAGGGCACCACCGCCGACAACATCTGTATCATCAACATCATCAGCGCCAGCACCATCATCATGATCATCTCGTTATTCATCATTTCCCCCAGGGGGTTAACGATAACTTACAGTACGCAAGTGAGATATAACATCTGCATGTCTGCGCTATCTGCCATTGTCCTTTTGACGGACCCCATTTCCACCTGACATTAACCACTAGGTTCTAGGACATCAGGGTGACAGAGACACGAAAAGGTTATGAAACAGGTTATGAAACAGGAGTCGTGACACTCATTTGTGATAGTCTGGATGAGAGCGAGAGCTAATGATTTAGTCCATATGGTTGGGGTCTGTACTGAGTATCCTCGGTGGTGTTATGTCACACACACACACACACACACACACACACACACACACACACACACTAACAGGACACGGTCCTACGTGGAGAAAGTGTGAAACGAGGACAATACCTGGAGGCTGGGGCTCAATCACATGGTTGACTATGACCTCATCTCTAGACACGCCCACCGCTGGCCTGCGCCCAGCAAACTATGTTCTATGAGGTGTTGGCAAGGCATCGTGTTACCTTCCTTGTAACCTAGTAAAACTGCCAAACATGAACCTGATGGGAGGATGATAGTGAAAGATCTATCAGTGTGGAGATGGAGATTTACCAGGGAGGCTTTGGACTGATACTGTACTCTATGTTCTCTCTCAAAGGCAAGGCAAGGCAAAGTTTATTTGTATAGCACATTTCAAACAACAGGGGCAATTCAAAGTGCTTTACATACATTATTTAAAAATACAGCAAGAGGAGCATAGTAAGAAAATAAAAATGGAAATGAATAAAAGCAAATATAAGAAGTAAATAGATCAAACGTTTAATAAGACAATAGTTTGATCAAATACTTTGATAGAAGTGTTTGTGTTTAATCATAACTGCTGCAAAACATGAAGGTTTTTAGCTTAGATTTAAATATTTTAAGGGTTTGGGCCTGTTTGATTTCTTCAGGGAGTTTGTTCCAGGAGCATGCAGCAGTGTGACTGAAAGCTGCTGCACCGTGTTTTGTTTTTACTCTTGGAATGATTAGCTGATTAGTCTCAGCTGACCTGATACATGTACTGTACATGTATTCAATGTGCTGTACACGCTCTCATACATAGTGTATGTAGTGTACATGTCTTATCTATTTCAAAGGGTGCCCATAAAGCAATGTTCAGCTATGGTGCTTTATCAATTGACCTCATATTGTAGTTTGTGGATGGATGAATGTCTCTGTCCAAAAGTCTGAGTCTAGAGTCTGTACTAGAGTGTACAACACAATATCATCATCTATAGTGAATGCAAAACAAAGTCAAAGTGCTATATGAGTAATATGCATCATTACCTTTTACTGGCATACTTAGTGTACGTGATATGATTTATGGGTTACATTTGATCCTCCGTATTCCCATTCGATTACAGAACGAAAACGGTAGACTCACCCACCATAAATAAGGGCTTATGTCATAGGCGAACAGATGATGAGACATGAGATTGTTTATCACTGATATCGGGCGGGGTGAAACACTGTCACAGGGCCGAGGCAGACATAATAATAATAATAATAATAATAATACATTAGATTTATATAGTGCTTTTCTAGACACTCAAAGACGCTTTACAAACTGAAAAGATCGAGTAGTAATAATAAAAAGAAACAAAAGGTAAATAGAAGAAATATAGGGGCCTAATTAAGGTAGTGCTGGGGACACATGGGAAGGGGAGGGGGAGAGGGTTAACTGGTGAAGGTGAGCTTGAAGAGGTGGGCTTTGAGGGCCTGTTTAAATGTTGGGAGGGTGTTGGCCTGTCTGATGTGGTCGGGGAGGGCGTTCCAGAGGGACGGGGCTGCGGTTGAAAAGGCCCCTATCACCCCAGGTCCGGAGCTTGGTCCTGGTGGTCTTGAGGGTGGTCTTGGTCGTCAGACCTGAGGCAACGGGAGGGGGGTGTGGAGGATAAACATAAACGAAAGCGATCGATCTCACCAGACAGGCAGTATCTGCAGTTCAATTCCAAGCGTGTTTGTCTAGATAGCCCCCCACTAAACTGTGGCCATGTTGTCTTCTACACACAGGTGACCCCTCGGATCAGCCTGCGTCAGTCGACGAGATCCCCGAGGAGAAGAAGACAGACATCCAGACGACAGATGCCCCCGCGGCCGACGAAGGGGAGCCAGACACCACCGTGGTCCCGGAAGGTGACACGGCCATGCCCCATGGGGACTCTGACAACCTTGCCGGAGCTGACATGGACCCCACCAAAGCCCCTGGGGATGAGGGTGCCGCTGGGACAGACGACACACCTGTAGGCGACGATATGGCCGTGGACCTGGCCGCACATGTACCCACAGAGGCCAGCAGCACAGAGACCGGGACGGGGAGCGACGCGTCGGAGGGGGTGGCGACCACGGAGAGCCCCGCCAAGGCGGAGGAGCAGCCCACCGGGGACGAGACCCAGGCGGTCGGCCCGACAGAACACTTTGGGGGGGGGGTCGTCCCTGAGATGGGAGAAACCACCGGGTCGGGGATGGATGAGGATGAGAGCCACACGGTGACACCTGTCGGAGAGCCGGAGGAACCGCTGCACGGCACGTCCAGCGAGGCGGAGACGGTGGAGGAGAAAATAATCGAACCCGAGCAGGAGAAGGAGGTGGACGTAATAGGTAAGGAATACCCCCTGTTTGGTGATTATGTGCTTACTTTGTGTCCTGCGTGTGTCCTGGATTGTCCTTTCGGTTTCCGTTATATGGTATTCCTTGATAGTTTTCCTGAACAGAAGACAGATAATGAAGATGATGATTTTATTAGATGCGTAGAGCGTACTTTCACATACGTCACAGAGTGCAAAGCGAATACGTTAAAGGTAAAAAAAAGCTTTAACAAATGCTGCTCTTCATAGGGACTGTTTTGACAGGCTGACAAGCAGCTCGTATCTTCAAAGCCCTGAGCCTAAAAGTAGCAGCTGTGCTACACTGACTGAGGGATTTTCTTTTGTAAAATGCATTAAAAAATAGGTCCTCCTCTACATTTTGTTCCAGTCATTGCAGATGCAAAATGCTTGTTCCGACAGTTGCTATTTGGGAGGGAATTTGGTCTGCAGGTGTTTGAGGGTGAAGGGAAGTGGTTAGTCACAGTGAGATGTGGCTTGACATCTGCAAGTATATCTCAAATGTGACATCCATTTATTTTGCTGATAACCTTGATAATCATCAAAAACATTACATAGAGAAATCTTTGTGAGGCAGTCTAAAGACAATACATGCATCATTGTAAGTGTTTCTTTAGTGGTGTACACATCTTTAGTTACAGCAATCAAACCCTTTTCGTGTAATAACTAACTATTATAGCCGGAACACAATAACTACTAACTAGTATAGCCAAAACACATTAGGTCTTTAAAACATGACTGTGTTATGTCTGTGCTATTAGCTCTTACTTCTGCTCTGTTTCCAAGGTGATTCAAAATGGACTGCTGATTTAATGATACCATATGGATCAGATTTCTAAATATACATCTCAAAGTGCGTCATTCCCCTCAGCACTTCGAGGAAGTCTGTTAAATGATCTCACTTAATGTTGAATTACCCCTTATTGTGACATGACCTTAGTTACCACATAGTCCATTCACTGCTTGTAAGATAACAGAGAGGGATTTATAGAACAGGAAGAAATGTGCAGAAAAGTTTTTGGTCTGGGTTAGGGTTAGGTCTGGAAAGTTAGAGAACAAAACTAACGCCCCCTGGTGTTGGGTGGGAAATAGATCACACTGAACAGATGATTTCAATGTAGAAATTTGATTTCAGGTTTCAGAATTCCTATTCAACTGTAGGATTGAACTAAAAAGCCATAAAAAGTCAGTTCCCAAACAAGTCATAGCCCAAACAACAGCAAGTCTGCTTAAAATGAGTAAGCCTTGTTCATAATTCAGTTCATCTAGTTTGAAAACATTTGATTGCGCCCTGCTCTCTCTCTAGTCTTGACACTCAGATTGACGACTACCTTTCAACCTTTCTCATGGTGACTTGGAAGTCGGTCTTTGTGTGTGTGTCCTCTATAGTATATTTGGAGAAGGCTGTTCCCCCTGTTGTGACCGGATGAGAGAGAGGAGTGCTGCTGTGCCACTGGCTGTGTCACACAGCAAGACGTTTCCTCACAACTCACCATGCTGGAATAATACTGACGACATATCAACTGTCTTTCTATTATATACAGTATTTTACTTTAAGAATGGAGCACATCAGTACTCCCAGTACCCAGAAAATCAGGAGGGATGGTGGATTTTATCATATGGGGACAAGTTTAGCATCCCCACAGCATCAGTGACTTCAGTGTCAGTGACTTGGTAAACATGTCATTGCATGTGTGTGTGCCCCCTCGCCCACAGTATTTTACTCAATATGCGCAAAACTAAATGTCGAGATAGCAGTAATATCACGTTCATTGATAAAATTAATAAGGGATGGAAAGGGGGGATGGCTGTTTTAGAAGGGGGATGATTTTGACTGTTTTTATTTCAGAGAGGGGAAGCCATCCCCCATCAACTCGAGTGCAGAGTACTCCTCACTTTGAGCCTCCTATAATCCATTTTTTCCCCTATTGGACTATCCTGCTCCCCAATATCATCATTCCAATTCATTTCGATGCACTTGAAGCATTCAGTCGAACCTAGGTTCATCATGACAGTAATGAACCGATGGTGAACACTGCTGTGCACCACTGAGTTTCACATCCGTCCAGAGAACAGTGAGGGGGGACCCACACCAGTATGGGTTACGACAACTGTCTGGGCCACGATACACTGTCCTGTATCGTGGCCTAGTGAAAAGTGTTACTATACCTGAGAGAATCATCAGGTGATCATCATGACCTGTTTGGTCCATTGTGATTCACGCTGAGTTTTTCCTGATTGTTTTTGTGTTGTTGTTCTATCTGCACACATTCCCGTGTGTATTAAACTCATGAATCTTAGCTTTACGCAATGAACTCTCAGGTGCCAACTTTAACTCAGGTTCCGTGTTCCGCGTTCCACGTTCCGTGTTCCTAACATGCTCAGTTTATTACATCAAGCCTGTAATAGTAAATCATTCCTTATCGTTACATGACAGGTGGCACTACCTCTTTGTGACTCATAGGACAGGCAAGGTCATTAATCAATTTGCAAACATAATGTATCAAGATCTACTGCACTCTCTAGGGGTCTGGCTCTATACACACACATAGTGAGTGAGTGAGTGTGTGTGTGTGTGTGTGTGTGTGTGTGTGTGTGTGTGTGTGTGACACCAGTTGTCATCTATTTATGAGGTGTCAGGGATGATAATAATAATAATAATAATAATAATACAACTTTTTATTTCTATAGCGCTTTTCCTGCAAACGATGCAGCTCAAAGTGCTCCAATCATTATATAATCATAATTTACCGGTAATGATTTAGT
Organism: Nansenia antarctica; assembly: GCF_963989245.1. Taxonomy (NCBI): domain Eukaryota; kingdom Metazoa; phylum Chordata; class Actinopteri; order Argentiniformes; family Microstomatidae; genus Nansenia; species Nansenia antarctica. The sequence goes on along the minus strand of NC_137679.1, from coordinate 9,862,352 downwards.
CATTTAAAGGCAATATTAAAAAGATGGGTTTTTAATCTTTTTTTTTGTCTTGACATTATTTGCTGAGGTTGCATCCCTAATGTAAACCTGATGATGATGATGATGATGATGATGATGATGCCTCAACTCTCTCTGGTCTTCCTGTGCAGCTCCAGAGCCGTCCGGTCCCCGGGGGAGGATGAACCCTGGCGTGGGAGCGGCACCAACACCAGCAGGCCAGGAGAGCACCGGGACATCAAGTGAGCATCCCTTGACCCTTGACCCCTGCCCCCCCCCCCCCCTTTAATAATAATAATAATAATAATAATAATAATAATAATACATTCAACTTATATATCGCTTTTCTAGACACTCAAAGACACTTTCCAAACTGAAAAGATCGAGTAGTAATAATAAAAAGAAACAAAAGGGAAATAGAAGAAACTATAGGGACTATACTTTTAACACTATACAAACAAGCCATTCTGTATAATGCTGACTTATTCATTGTGGATTATATGGATTAATCATGCACTCTCAAAGCTTTACATATCTATTATTGGGGACACTCACTCCTCAGTCATCTTATATTTAGAATGATATGATGCTATCGTTTCAAGTGAAAGGGCATTCTGATCTTGAATTCAATCTTTTGGATTGCTCTCAAACTTCTTGATCTTGTTCCTCTCCGTAGATTGGCTGATCGTCGTGGCGGTGATTGTGGCCGTGGGCGCGATTCTCCTTGTATGTGCAGCTGTCGCTAAACGGAAGAGGTGGGTTCTCAGGTCACCGATCAGAACGGAACTCTGATCGCAATGTACACAGTCACTGACTGACATTATGGTGTCTATCATTTCTTATACAACGGATTAGATCCGGTCCATTGTCTCTATTGGTCAGTTTGCGTTCCAGCCGTGCCGATATCCATGACATACGCACGGCTAAATGGAATGTTGACACATCTTTTCATAAAAAAGTTAAAAGTTTGTCTCGTCTTCCTTTTGTGAAATATTGATAGATAAATGTGGTAACCGTTGTATAAAAGCGTTACGGAACTCGAAGCCGTGGTATATCGTGGATATCGGCACAGCTAGGGGCTTCTCGTTCCACAACGCTTCACAAATCTGGATATGTTTGTGTCTCCTCCGCCTATCTGCTTTTAGCTGGTGCGGTAAGCAGCAGACTCTGATGATCACCTCCAAGGACGGGACCGAGGGGAACGGGGCCGCGGGGTCGTCGTCGGTGGCCAGCTCCCGCGCCCAGGAGAGGGAGCAGGAGATGGTGACCCTGATGAACAAAGAGAAGATCCAGGAGAACGGGAACACAGAGGAGTTCACTGTCATCACACTGGAGGAGTCCCCAGAGAAGGAACAGCTGGCGTGAGAGAGGAGAGGAGGGGGGCGGGGGGAGGGGGGCGGGGGTCTAGTCAGGGGGCAGGGTGGGGGAGAGAGGGAGGGAGCGAGGGAGGGAGAGATAGATAAGACAGAGATGAGATTAAGCTTGGGGTGGGTTGGGGTGGGGGAGTGGGGGATGGGGGGCACGCGGGGGGGGGGGGGGTCGTGACACTGGGATAAGATATGAGAGTGTGGCTGGGATGGAGATGGACACTTTGGCCTGCTTACCAAGCAGACACTGACCATACCAGCTGGGGGTTGGGACGGTTTGTAATGGAAAGTATTGTGGATGTTCTATTGTTTTTATTTGGGATTTTTTTTTAATGTTGGAAAATGATGAATGGTTTGTCCTACCTACTTGTTACAAGGTACAAGGTCCAAAACTGGCCCTCTCTTTTTCTTGTAAGGGGGGGTTTGCTGATAAAAAAAACAAGAGACACAGGTTATGCTATATGCTATATCATCCTTTTTCAAAGGTGGTTAGAATTGGATATTTTTCCAGGCCAAAGGGTTTTAATCGACTCGCGGAAGCCATTCGTGCGTGAACGGGCTTCGTGTGGACATGTCGAAGGGAGAAGTGTGAGTGTGTGTCTACGGTATGTTTATGTGTTTGTATGTACAGTACGTGTGTTTATGTGTGAGGATAGTAAGGAGGGGGGGTTGGCAAGGGGTTTTCAAGAAAGGGGATGAGGGGGGTTGGGTTCTCAATAAGATGGTAAGCTGAGACCTGAAAAGCATTGTTAGCTGAGAGTGTGTCTCTCAATAGCACAGGCCAGAGATGCTTCGACTTTTGAGACACACACACACACGCACGCACGCACACACACACACACACACACAGACACACACACACACACACACACACACAAAAGTGAGTGGGCAATATGGCTGAAAGATTAGTGGGTTTGATTTGGTTTCAGATAGTTGGCCCACTGTTATGGATGTCCCTTTTCATTTCCCTTTGTATTTTCTTTCCATATTAACCTTATTGTGTATATTTCAAACATTTCCTGTGGATTGGGATTTTTCTTTTTGTCTTAACAACACAAAATGTTGTTAATTTAATTTATGCAGTTTGGATTCCTTTTTTCCCTTGTTTTTCGGTTTGCTTCTGTATATACTGTACGTGTCTTTAAAATGCCTTAGCAATAGCTGTCAATCATCTTTTCTGGCATGTACATGCCTTTTAATAAAGAATGTGTCATATATGAGAGTTATTTAATCAAATGCAGTACCTAAGAAGGTCATCAGTTGTGATAGACATTTGCAATAGTCAGAGTGGATATTGTACGGTGTGAAACAAATTGATGTATAGCATTCGAGACTGTACATGAAATACCTTTATATGATGTGAGTTAACATATATATTGTGTAGGGCACAAAATTACATGGACTATCAATACAGTTTTGAATAAATGCAATGGTAATATTTGCCTGTCAGAAGCACAGTATAAGTCCCTTCATACTCTCATCTCAATCTGGAAAGCTAGGAGCGGTCGACAAGCTGGGATGAAGGCAAAGTGCTATATGGCACAAAAACATGATACTGTGATAAAGAAGATAGCATCTGACCCTAATAACAGTAGTCATAACAACCTTAGCAACCAATCCACAGTATTCTGGAGTGTTTCTCCTTCCATGTAAGACAAGCAAGTTATCCCAGTAAGTACTAATGATGATGACACTCACACAGTAGGTTGCAGTCACGGGGCATACAGTAACTCCAGAACATAGAATAGTTCATTTGTAAGAAAGGGGGGCAGAGGTTATCTTGGTTCTGTGGTTCTCGTGAGCAGGAAGTCATACATGTGTTTGGCTCCCACCAGGACCTCTATGGTGTGTTCCCACTGCTCCCACATAACCCAGATTATGACATTATTCGTCTTCATGCTGACTGTTTCTACCACAGGTGAATAACTCATATGTGTGATTGTAATATGGGTATTGTGAATCATATGATATCAATACCCTCCACCCATTTTGACAGTTCATTTGTCATGTTTTTTCAATAAGGCGGAGCTGATTTGAATGACTCCCATTTGTTGTTGTTGATGATGTTGTTGTTGTTGTTGATGTTGTTGTTGTTGTTGTTGTTTTTTGTTGCCTTTTGTCTTTGTTTTTGTTTTTGTTCTCTTGGATCTTGCTCTCATGTGATTCACTTTGAGGAAATTAGCAAATGTATTAGGATAGGTGAGTGTTATATGATGAATTAACAAACCATTGTTGATGAAAAAAGAAATGTAAAGTCATGAATGAAATAAATGTGTATAGAGGAGTTGTTTAGTGGTTGTGGTGTTCATTCAGGGCAATTATATTTGGGAGAGAGAGAGAGAGAGAGAGAGAGAGAGAGAGGAGTGAACAGTGAGTTGAATGGGTTGGTGCGTTGTTCGGGAGCAGGAGAAAGTATGGTTGCCATGGTATCTGGGTCATGATGCAAGAACATTTATACCCACGCAAAATCAAGAGAAAGGAATATAAAGACAGCCATTTTGGTAATTTGTTTTAGAACTTGTATTTCAGAATAGGAAGGAATTCTACACCCATACATAAGCCTAGGCATCAATTTTCTGTTATTTCTTTGTGAGCCTAGCATCGAACCTGCACTTTAACACAATAACCACCTTTTGAGTGTAATTTTTGTGTTTTATTCTTCATTATAATGACAGTGCAACAATTTCAAATAATGTTAAATAACAACATTAAATAACTGTCTCAATCTGTATAACCTGCATCAAATCTTACAAAAAGTCTTGTATTGTCACGTGCAAAAGCAGTATTCGATATGCATTTATAATATTAGTTTTATACTGTTGCATCAGAATTTAATTTCATCATTCTGTTTTTAAGTTTTTGAGTTGCAATTTAAAAAAATATAAATAGTTTCAAAATGTCTTTGCACGTTGTAAAGTTGGATTGGTGTAAATAATTTCTGTAGGAGGAGTTGCAGGCATAATAATAATAATAATAATAATAATAATAATAATAATAACAATAATAATAATAACAATAATAATAATAATAATAATGAAAGTAAAGTAAGTAATTGGAATATCAATAATTGGACTTGCTGATCAAGCCCACTACTACTATGGACCTATCACTAAGCCACGCCTCCTTTGAAAACTCGGACAAACAAACAACGTTTCACTGACTGACCGACCGTGACTGAATGCGGGAGTTGGCAAATTTCAGATTTCTGATTTACCACAGCAAGTCATTTTTTAAAGATGACAAGAATATTTAGTTTAGAAGCTTTTCACCCTCAGATATTAGCGAGTTGTTTGTCTGAGTTTTCTGCCTGTAGTGACTTTTGCTGTGATATGATTGGACAATTTCTATTTTGGGGTGTGGCTTAGCGATAGAGCATTCCCCTCTTTGGCTGTGTTCGGAATAGCGTACTAGCATACTACTCATACTAGATATGACGTAGATTTTGAGTATGTAGTGCGTTCACACTGTACAGTATGCAAGATTTGAGTATGTGAGAAATTTAGTATGTGAGCAATTACTTCCGGAAATATTTAAGTCAGTTACGATGGACACTAGCTCGGGTCCTATTTCCCAAAATGCATTTTGCATCCAGGGTTGCAGGATTGCGTCCAGGGTTGCCAGATGGGGCGGGTTACCGCCGAATGGGCTACTTGATTTTGAGGTTATAGAAAGTTTAGGCTGTAAATTGTCAATCCCATCTGGCAACCCTGTGCGCTTTCAGCCTCGTCAAACTGCGTCATACAAACCCGTCATACAGCTTTTGTTTACATTGTCCGATAGCCTGGGGACCGAAATCTTGCAATAAACATCGTTTTTTGCACATATTTGAGTGTGCAGATGCTGCTTTCTTGCACTCTATTTGATACTCTTCAGCTGCAGCACCCCAGCTAAGTCTGATAACGGATGATCGGTGGTATTTTCACTACATTAACATCAGGGCTGCCAAGTTTCACCAAAAGTTTGGAGTGAGATTTTTTGGCGGTGGAGCGACCCAAAACTGTGCACGTTTTGGCGGCAGCGGCCCCTCTCTCCCACCCAATTATTTGTGCTAGTTTCCTGCAATTTTACATGTTGTTCATAATAAACCAGCACAAGAAATGAAAATAATTAACATTTTATAAACCAAGACAAAAATTCAGACAATATATCATATTTATGAAATCTTAATAAACAAATACAGTAGCCTACAGACTCTAAAAGAAAATTGGGCCCCATCAACAGGACTCAGCCTGTTGGTCAGCAGCAGAAAGACCCTTGGTCGTCATCTTATATACAGTGCATTGCTCATAGATGGCTATCATGTTATACAGTAGGCTACATACCAGGGTTTTTCCTGGGTCAGAATGAGGCCTTGGTGGTTGATCTTGTGCGCGCGTAGCGCGGTCAACTTTTTTTTGAGGGACCCCCAATTGTTGTATTGTAAATTGCAATTACTATTTATTATTACTATTGTAGGAGCCAGATACTCTGCAACGCCAACAACCCAAACTTGCGACACATCCTCTCTGGATGCAAGGCGGGACTGACGCAGGGTCAGTACAGATGGCGGCACGACCGGGTGCTGCGCAAACTAGCGGAAATTCTGGAAGCACGCAGACTGGAATCAAACAAGAGCAGCCCAGTCACATCACAGCAGCGGATCCAGTTTGTCCGGCAAGGGGGAAAAAGTCAGGGCAGCAGCACGAAGCAGTGGTCCCTCCTGTCTCCTGGAGGAGAGTGGAACATGAGAGCTGACCTCGATCGACAGCTGAAGTTCCCACACGAGATCACATCAACCTCCCTTCGGCCAGATGTCGTACTCTGGTCTACCCCGATGAGGACAGTCATCATGGCGGAGCTGACCGTTCCATGGGAAGAGGGGATGGAGGCTGCCTTCGAGAGAAAGAAGGAAAAGTACACAGACTTGGCAGCTGCGTGCTCGCAAGCAGGGTGGAGGGCAGTCACCTATCCTGTGGAAGTTGGGTGCAGAGGCTATACAGGAACATCTACACAGCGGCTCCTGAGGTCGCTGGGGATCACAGGATCCAAGCTGAGAAAGGCGCTCAAAGACCTGGCGGAGGAGGCTGAACAAGGGAGCTTCTGGCTCTGGCTCAGAAGAAAGGACAAGGCGTGGGGGAAAGGAGGATCCTAGGGCTGGCTGCAGGGAGTGGCAGGGAGACGTCCCTGTCACTGCTCCACCACCTTGAGATGTTCCGGGATTAAAGGAGCGAAACATCAGTGAAGGGTGGCTCCCGGCTGACGACCCTGCAGTCAGCCCACTGGCACCGTCGGAGGTGCGACAGGCAGCAATGCCCAGCAGGTATACCCACCTGTGCTTTCATCTTGTACCAGTGATTAAGCCATTGATGGCACATAGTAACACAATAAATGTTTATTATGCAGCAAACCAACGACTACGGATCTTATATAACCAACAGCAACACATCAAACTAGGACGCACAGCGCGTCAACCGGACAATCCGTCGGGTTAGCATCTCAGTAGCAAGTAGTAGACTATGCTCCTTTAACAATTATTATTAATGTACCTGGTTATGTTACAGTAGAGAAACAAATGCATTTAGTAAAGACTTACGCCAAATTGGTGCAACCCAGTCCAGTAGGCTACCAGATACGATGTTGTAATGTATGCACATATTTTGCTACCACGGTTGCCAGACGGAATTGACAATGTCCAGCCCAACCGGTCTAAAAACTGCCGAATCCACCCGTCCAGTACCAAAAGTAGCCCAATCTGGCAACACTGCTTGCTACGTTCTTGCAGCTCGCGTGAACACAGTTTCTTCCATCAGCGCTCGCCTGCCGCTTCGACTGCAGACTCAAGTTAACGCGCGTGCAGAAAGATGCCACGAAACTCATGTCCGGTAAAACAAATTGTTATTTCTCGCCGTGAGAAATAGAGATGCGGCGTGAGAGCGTGAGAACTGGTTGTAATGCGTGTGTCTCACGGTGATTGCGTGAGACTTGGCAGCCCTGTTAACATGGTGAAATGCATTCTTAAGGCCAATGCACACAGCGTGCGATTTCTGTTGCGCGACAACATTCCATTGCAACGCACACGGCGTGCGATGCGATTTTGTTGCGCCGCAAAATTCCATTTTCAACTCACACCATTGAATTCTATGAGAAAATCATAAAAAATCGCATCCCAATGCACACGGCGTGTGATGCAATTTCTGTTGCACCTCAACATTCCATTCTCAATTGTTACGTAGTCGGACCAGGCAGGCTGATTACAATAGGCTCTACCAATATTGCTTGCCTTGCTTCCACAATTTCTAATTAATTTAATTTAATTAATTTTGCCATTTAGCAGACGCCTTTATCCAAAGCGACTTACAATTGCGAATTACAGGGACATTCCCCCTGGAGTAACTGAGGGCTAAGTGCCTTACTCAAGGGCACACTAGTAGTGGTGTGGTTTCAGGCGGGATTTGAACTCACAACCTTCCGATCACAAGTCCAACTCACTATCCACTAGACCACCACTACTACAATTTCTACAAGATACAACTGGACATATTGTGATAAAATATGTGGGTCCCCTGATTTAGGGGTATTGGTAAAATGTCAGGAGAGGGAGCGCACAAAACACACAGCCAGAAAGGTGTATTATAAAAGCCACTTTATTATTATGGGCGATGATCAGGCAGACATAGATTCGGAGGACGGAGACAGTCCAACATCTAGCTATTCGCCCCTAGGACTCAACTTCCACAACTGATCATGCATCTCAATTAATCATCATAAATATACAGTAGTACAAATTAATCTCATTCAAATAATCATAGGCCTATAAATAAGACAAACATTGGACATATTGGCTGAATAGTAAATAATTAAAAGGGCACGTAACTCGCCGGGTATTTGAGAGTCTGAGCGGTGCACTGCCAACCGCAGCCTGGGTGAAGATTGCGGTTCCTCTGATCAGGAAATCCAGCACGTACGTAGATCGGGTGAGAAAAATAGGAAAAATGTCCAAGGGGGTGGAATCCCTGAGACATACGAGTTCTTCTCTTGCATAAGAGATGTCACAGAACACGAATCCAGACATACAGACACACCAAACAACACTCCACAGTACCACAGCTACCATGGACGGCGCCGTCTTGGACATGCGCATACGCATCTGTCTAGCTGTGGGCTATATAAGTGTAGTGGCTGGCTGATGGTGATGTTCGTATCTAGTACAGTTCGTTCTAGAATAACGGTCACTTAACATCTCATCAACGAAAGGAGACAAACGAAAATGGGTGAGTAGCAACGTTAACGTCGATATGCTTTTATGTAATGATAGCGAGCTTTTTTGCTAGCTAGCTAGTTAATAGTAACTTTTTTTTTTTTGCTAACGTTTTATTTGTGTTTATACTCGACACTTCATTAATGTTAGCTAGCTAGCGTTGTCATCATTTTCATACCAGCCCCATGTCAGGTAACCAACCATAGTTTGACAGTTCTTTTGTATTGTAAAAAAATCTACCGGTAATTGGTCAAAAATAAGTGGCAGGTACATTTTAGAATCCACCAACTTCTGTGGTGGTACACGAAACTTGTGTTCAAAATGACTGAAATACCACTAATGTTGCTGTTTTTTCTCTTTACAGATAGTGACATGAGTAAGAAGAAGGCTGCCGCACTTCTTCTATATCGCCGGCGTAGACAGCATCGGAGGCAGTGGGTGCACCCACTAAATAAACAGAGGCAACAACAGGGAGCTGAACATTTTCTACTTAGTCAAGTGCCTGTGATGGAGGGTCTCAACCCTCAATTCCAGACACGGGCCCAAATAGGGATAATAAAGCTCCTGGTTGAGCTGCGCAATCTCCAGGAGCAGCCACACATCAATTACAACACTGCTGCCAGGCCAGCACACAGGGAGCAGCTGGCGTACCAACAACCCATGCCTTCCTGGGAGAACTACCACCAGCAATACAATCCCCACAATCAGGGTCCTCCCCCTCCCCCTCCCCCCGCCCACCACCCAAGCTATGCAGATGAGGTGGACTTTATAACACCTATGTAAATATTTTTTTGAAAATAATAAGACAAATATTTCTGAATGAGATATTTAACCTGGTGTTTTGTAGTTAACAGTTAACAATTTTATAGTATTCACTTTATTTATTTGGAATATTTTGCACTCATTGATTGTTCATTGGTATTTATTTGTCAAATAACTTTTTGTTTTTATTGGTGTACTTTTGTCATTGTGTTTACTTATAGACCTTGTTATGGGCAAGTTTGTTGCTTTTATAAAAAATCTTGCTTAGGGCCATAAAAGTCCCAGGGCTGGGTGTTTATGATAATTTTCTGAATGAGCTTATATTTGAAATAAAATAACATTGGTCCAACACAAAACTGTGCATACTGCATACTGTGTACATATTGGTCCGGATTCTGTACATCGATACTGCACAAAAGCAGCCTATGTGTATATATGTAATCTGTAATATGTAATATGTAATATGTGCATATTCGACATTTATTTTTTTGTTTTACATTTAATTAATAAATGAATAAATAAACCACATTAAGTAACTTATTTTCCTGAATTCATTCATAGTATGAACTATACCATTCATAGTATGACTCACCTCAATGTTATCGCCAGCCTCTGCTTGGCCTCAATAGGCTGTCTGTAATTAGTTATCAGCCTCGTCAGGTCAGGTCCCACCACACAGAGAAGGGCCTCCATTTGCACCGCAGACATCCTGAAATATTTGCGGTGCCTTTCCTCGTCCAAAGCTAGCTCTGCCACCAAATGATGGAAGGCTCCCTGTTGTTGCCTCTGTTTATTTAGTGGGTGCACCCACTGCCTCCGATGCTGTCTACGCCGGCGATATAGAAGAAGTGCGGCAGCCTTCTTCTTACTCATGTCACTATCTGCAAAGAGAAAAAACTGCAGATGTTTTATAATGTTCTAGCTCTATTTACTCTGACACAGTAACATAGATTTTGATTCTGACACTTCTACAGCCACCCCACAGGTGTTAGCTTTAATTTGATAACAAGATAATTATGAAGGCCCTTGTGATTGTGGAGATATTCTATATTCACTGTGGGCATGTCATTTCGAGCAGAAAACCAGAAAAATGAGGTGGATAAGAAGAGGTTAAGTCCTGCACTTAAGTCAGGCATTATATACATATGCCATGTAGCTGATGCTTTTATTCAAAGCCACTTACTTAGTGGCTGTAGGCTATACATATTTAAACATATGATCCCAGCAGGATTTTTAACCTACAATCAGAGCGCCATGCTCTACCGACGGAGCCACAGAGGACCAGGCATCTGAACACCTCAACTCAAGTTGATACTCCCTCAAAACTTGCGACATCTGTGGCATTGTGCTGTGTGATAAAACTGAAGATTTTTTTTTTTTAGTGGCCTTTTATTATGACCAGCCTAAGGCACACCTGTGCGATAATCATGCTGTCTAATCAGCATCTGGATATGCCACACCTGTCAGGTGGTTGGATTATCTCGGGAAAGGAGAGGTGCTCACTAATACAGATTTAAACACATTTGTGAACACAAATTGAGAGAAATAGGCCATTTGTGTACATAGAAAAAGTCATAGGTCTTTGACTTCAACTCGTGAAAAACTGGAGCAAAAAATTTGCAGATTCAGTTGCTGAGGAGCTTTCTGGATGTTCCCACGGTTACATGGGCTTCTAAGGTGTGGTGAATACCCCCCTTTGTGACTTTGTACTTCTATCTTTATGATTCTCACACTCTCTGATATGGAAATGGAATGAGCTTTTGTTTTCCATCACTCTCAAACACTTAGTTGGATAGAGGTAGCAGAGGAACTGCAGTGTCACTCTCACTCACAAGTCATAGTTGCTTGTATCCCATTCTCTTCCATGTCCTGCTATTTTGCATGCCAACCACATACGGTGCCCTCAAACCAATGTTCTTCATCGAGGAGAGAAAATCTATAACCGGATGCCGGTTAATCCTGGCTCCTTCACCATGTGGGCTGAATCCGGGAACGTTCATTCCACACGTCATTCCTTCTGCATCGGTGCTGCCACTTGGCATCAACCTCCGAGGCATCAACGGCTACCCTGATGAGATGGCACACACACACACACACACACACACACACACGTAGCTACCCACGCACACATACTATTCCAGGCACACACAAACACATACGCAAACACACTCTCCTCGGCGTCTTCCAAATGTCAAGTGATTGAAATCAAAAAGACAGTGTCAAGCACAAGCGTTGAGTACATATGATGTGACATTAAGATGCAATGGCGTGCAGCAATTAACAGCCTGCTGACAGGCAGATAGGTTGAGGTCCTCAGCAGCATACAAACTTACTTTATATTGAACTCTAAGAAATTGTGAAACCCAAAAGGCACTGAGTAATGAATGATATCGAGACATGATATCAATGGTAATAAACAACGGTAGGCTACAGCTGTTGAAATTCTGTGACTGCAGAAATGGTCTCCTCATCAACGGCGTTAGACGTACTGGGGCCATCTCCAATAGAAAAATAGAAAACACTGCAGGTAAAACAAAATAAGGAACAAAATAAGGACTGCTCAAACATACTGAATGGGGAAGTGTGGCCAAACATTTGACTGGTACTGTAGGCTCAGGTAAGCCTTCAACATCTTCAGTTGGGGGATCTTGCAGCCTTATACAGGTTACACACTTCACATACAGTTTATACAGGTTACACACTTCACATGTTTATACAGGTTACACACTTCACATACAGTTTATACAGGTTACACTTGAAACTCTTGCAATACACTTGAAACTCACTGAAAGATATAGGTCTACCATTTGTATCACTGAGAGACAGATACCTTTTGAGGAAGAGTACATTTTACATAAATGTAAAAAAAAATCGCTAAATGTACACCTTTATCCAAAGCGACTTACAACAAATACATTTGTCTAAGGAAGTGAATTGTCTATCCATCAGTAATCATACCAAATAGTAATCTATGCCAAAACTAGGGGCTACTGGCAGTTACAATGCTAGAAGAACATGGTTACTACTAATGATTACTAGGCTAGGATATAGGTCAGAAAGACTTCAAATGCCTCACTGAATTAGGCTAATAAACAGTAAATGCATTGTAGTTATGTCAATTCACGTAAGTTAGCCTACACACCATCATTTTAAACATAGCCTACAACTGATATTATCTATCCTACTGATAATATAGCCACAGTAGTAAATGTTCATTTATTAAATGAAAATAAAACAATTTAGGCTAGTATAATTTACGCATTTAATCTGTCAGCATTTTTTTTGCCAAGCCATCTCCCTCGCCTTGTTAATTGCGACAGTATTGGCCTTTTTGATGATTACTTCTTTATATTCTTCATAAAGCTCCATCAGCAGGGTGAAGAACAGAGCAGTGACTGACTGACTGACTGAAAACTTTATTAGAAGATTTGCAGGAGTAGGTACATGAAAGTACATATTACATACAAGGTCAACTAACAGGATAACAACCCAAGAAAGCCACTGGCTTATTTCAATTGGGGTCCTTGATTCTCAATTCATCGTTATGTGAAGAACAGAGCACTCGTTTTTGCTTCTGTACTCGCCACAGTATCTTCTTTTCGATAATTGCCTGTTCTGGGCTGCTTATGTAGCCTACTCCGTGCAGGCGCAAACATTTACAAGCCTGGCTAGTTAACGTTGACGAGACTGGCTACGTTAATGGAATGGCTTGCGCCTTAAGTCACAGTCAACGTTAATTCAAACCGGTCTTTTTCAATTAAATGCAGATTTCATTAGCAACGTTGATGGAACTCCCCCCTGGTCAACCCTGAAAGCAAGAAAGTGTTGAATTATCCACTGTAGCCTAAACACAGCAGAGCTGCCAAGTCTCACGCAATCGCCGTGAGACTCACGCATTTCAACCAGTTCTCACGCTCTCACGCCGCATCTCTATTTCTCACGGCGAGAAATAACAATTGTTTTACGGGACTTTTATTTTTAAAATTCCTTGAAAGAAAGCTACCGGACATGAGTTTCTTGGCATCTTTCTGCACGCTCGTTAACTTGAGTCTGCAATCGAAGCGGCAGGCGAGCGCTGATGGAAGAACCTGTGTTCACGCGAGCTGCAAGAACATAGCAAGCAGTGTTGCCAGATTGGGCTACTTTTGGTCACACTGGACGGGTGGGAAAAAAAGCAGCTTTTAGACCGGTTGGGCTGGACATTGTCAATTGTCAATTCCGTCTGGCAACCGTGGTAGCAAAATATGTGCATACATTACAACATCGTATCTGGTAGCCTATGGACTGGGTTGCACCAATATGGCGTAAGTCATTACTAAATGCAGGCATTTAGTAGTTACTAAACCCCTAGTTGTTACTAGTTAGTTTCAAACTAGTTGTTTACTAATTTCGGTTGCACCACGCCAATCTTTTGCCAATCTTAGCTAGTAAATACTCAGTTTTGGTAACTGTTTTTTGTTTCTCTACTGTAACATAACCAGGTACATTAATAATAATAATTATTGATAATTACAATTTACAATACAAATACAACAATTGGGGGTCCCTCAACGCACAAAATCAACCACCAAGCCCTCATTCTGACCCAGGAAAAACCCTGGTATGTACTGTATAACATGATAGCCATCTATGAGCAATGCACTGTATATAAGATGATGACCACTGGTCTTTCTGCTGCTGACCAAGGGGCTGAGTCCTGTTGATGGGGCCAATTTTTCTTTTAGAGTCTGTAGGCTACTGTATTTGTTTATTAAGATTTCATAAATATGATATATTGTCTGAATTTTTTTCTTGTTTTATAAAATGTTATTATTTATTAGTTATTATTTTCATTTCTTGTGCTGGTTTATTATGAACAACATGTAAAATTGCAGGAAACTAGCACAAATAATTGGGTGGGAGAGAGGGGCCGCCGCTGCCAAAACGTGCACAGTTTTGGGTCGCTCCACCGCCAAAAAATCTCACTCCAAACTTTTGGTGAAACTTGGCAGCCCTGACACAGTTTGCAAGATAGAATATTACCATCTACCAGATAACATTTAGGCCTGGGCTACACGTATATGGATATTTTTTTTAAATGATATTTTCGTCCTCGTTTAAAAAAAAAAAAAATCTGTCCACACCACAAAAATATCTCTGTCCATACGAAAAACCAAAACTGAATACGATCTGTCAAATACTGTAGAAGAACGTTATGGGCATGCGCAGTCAGTTGTAATCAAACAGCGACAGTGACTCAAAACGTAAACAGACCAAACTCTTTGGAACAGACAGAAAAGAAAAGTACAAAGCAGACAGAAAAGCAAGTTATGGCGACCAAGAAGAAAACAAAAACTGATTATTTTGTGTGGTTGTTGCTGTTGACAACCGTTTTGCTTCAATGCGCATGTGTGAACGGCTTGACGCTTGACGCTTGACGTCATTGATTGATTGATTGAAAACTTTATTAGAAGATTTGCATGAGTAGGTACATGAAAGTACATATTACATACAAGGTCAACTAACAGGATAAAAACCCAAGAAAGCCACTGGCTTATTTCAATTGGGGTCCTTGATTCTCAATTCATCGTTACATGTAAGACAGACAAAAAAACAAAAACAAAAAACGGATTGCATCAACACCAGCTCCGTTTAACATAACCACTGACCCACTCAATCGGATATTTTTTTATTTCTTCACTTTTTTATCAGTTTGGAGAAATCTCTGTTTATGTGAGTGAAAACGCTGTGTTTGTATGGTTGAGAGGCCCAATTGTACAAAAAAATATACATTTAGAAAAATATCCATATACGTGTAGTCCAGGCCTTAGTATCTGCTTCGCAAATATTGTATGGGTGTTCACAGGCTTACAACAATGCATACAACATCCCTAAAGGGCTGTAAAAGCATTTGGAAGACCCTGCTCTATAATGGAGAAGGACAGCAGAGAAGTCGCTGTATACATGGGCAGGCTAATGGTGAATCGTTGAGGTCACATAATGCTAGATGACCTGTGTCTGATCCAGATGGCAAGCCATTTGTCCCTGCACCTGAAAGAGGTGCAGGGGGACCCTGGGAGGGTGTACCAGGGGGTTAGCTGGGACACATAATTGGTGTTGGATGATCCTGGTGGGGTGTGAAAAGTGTATATCAGAGGGGAGCCATCCATCCATATGCACCAAACCTAACGGTACCATTTTCATTAAAATGTATTAAAAACGACATAAGAACCTGAAAATATAGAAAGAATATACTTATACTGATATACATATACTGTTCTTTGCATTGCTAATGTACTAATTCACTCTATTTCTCTCTTCGACTTTCTACTTCGCTCTCTGAGGGGATGTATGGGAAAGGGTATTCATAATTACTGAGGCCTAATTGGACAACTGTCACAGACACATGGGTTAAGTAGAGCCACAGTGAAAGGCTTCAGTAAATAATTCACACCATGTTCAGTGTGTGTGTGTGTGTGTGTGAGACTGTGTAAAATGTAAGCCTCAGTCAGTGCACAGTAAAAACGGTCGCTTTATAAAGCTGTATAAATACAGTTAGTCAAGGAAATTGTTGTTCCTAAAAAAATACAAAATAACAGACCAAATTTAGTTATGAATCAACATTTATTAGTTATCATAATCGTATGTACACCAAAGGTACAACACTTATTGATATGTATGAACATACTTTTATACCACAGTTCTGGTAAAGAAAAGAATTCATGTATTTTTTTGTCTTTATTCTTTAATATTTTATCTCCCCCCAAATACTCTCTCCCTTTACATCAAAATTACAACAACAGCTTTACAAAGAGGAAAGTTCTAGAAAAGTAAGAGAGGGATAGAAAGGTAGGGCAGGAGTGAGATAGGTTATCAGTTCTACTCAGGAGGAGTTCATCAAAAAAAGACAGAGACTTCTGTAGAAAACAGAATTGAAGATATACTGGCTCATCTTACGAATACTGTGCCGATCCATTTCCATTTTAGCATAACCTTTACTTAATATATCTTATTTGTATGTGTGTGCAGACATTTTTTCTTAGGAAATTAGGAAAGGAAAAAAGGCCAATTTACCAGCTGTGTGTGAACACCTCAAGATTATATTGTACTAAATTGTAACAGGCAGCAACTCCAAACATTTGATAACAACCATGTAAACTTACTGTACAGCTTGGCTGTTGTTAATTCATAAGAATTCTATAAGTATTGCACGTACAGGGTAAATTTGACTTTTTCCTGTTCCCCTGCAAACCTAGTCATGGTGAGACCCATCGTTCACAAACAGCACATCACCCCATATGGACACCCGTCAAAAACTTTAATTGCTTCTTTCCTATTTCTTCCTTCCTTCCAGTTTGCTTCAGAATCATTGTAATCTCTGGAACATTCCGCATTGCCATTGAACAGAGCAATTATATATATTTATGTACAATGAAAATGAATGCACACGACTTATATCTCCATGGAACAAACATTCAAAACGCTTACATTAGATACAAAAAAGATATTTATATATTGATGTGTGACAGCTAGGTGAGACAACTAGTTAACAGCTATTTAAAATAAAAAATACAAGCAATTTATTACACATTGTTTCGTCTATACATTTGGTCTAATCTAATTTTATTCAGAACATAGATGATATTTTTTTTCTAGAGGATTACAAAAAAAAATGTCACAGCAATAAATGTCTAGTTCTACCATGTCAACGCCCCCCCCCCCAAAATAAAAACAAAAAACAAAATATCTGTTACCTACAATATATACACAAAGTGCAAGGAGGCACTTCAAATATCATGCTTTTTTAAGATAGTGATGCAAAAAAAATAATCGTCATTTTTTAACTTCATGCTTCTAAAACAGTGGGTTTGAACATAATAGTGGTCTACACTCAATCCCCTTTGGTGACACAATGGTCTGCATCCTCTCTTTAATGGAGGGCGTCTTCCTTGAAGGTCACAAGCTCAAAAGATGGCCCTCTGGGATTTCAGTGCTGTGGTAAGAATGTTGTGGTGACCTTCCAGTTTCAATTGTCGCGTGTGTGGTGTGGTGTGTGTGTGTGTGTGTGTGTGTGTGTGTGTGTGTTTTGTTCGTAATGTCAGTGTCCATGCAGCTTACAGCAGAACACCACCGTGCGCTGTGGTGAAAGAAAAGCACACTTTGATATTACATGCTCAAAAGCATGCTCAAAAGCATTGTTCTTCTGACTGAGAAAGTGTTTTCAGGTACTAAAGGAACTGCTGCACTATGAATGTGTGTGTTAAGTTGTCTAGTGTTATTTTTTTTTAATCAGCATTGTCATGATGGTCAAACTGACTGCACAGTTTGTAGATAACATCTTCAAGGCAAGGTTGTCGTTGAGCAAAATATGAACTGAACGAGACAAGAGAGCAGGACACAACACTGATAAAGCAATGACATCCACACTTCTCCCCTGCACACAAATATATCTGTCATGCAGTCACATACACTCAAAAGATTAGCAGCCAAGTAGTCTTACTTTGCGTGTGTTTGTGTGTAGTTCTCTATAACCATTTGGTTCCGTGAGAGGGACAGAATTCTACAACCTGATAGTTGGCACGTTTGGGAGGGCCATTTTCAGGCGCCCAGTTCACTGCTCTTGTTTGTGATTGGTCCTAATAACCACGTCCTGGCTGACAATAACACACTTCTGCAGCATCCAGGGTAATGTGAGAACAGTCGTGAGCTCTGGTGGTTAAGAGGCTGTGGTTGTTTGTACCTGTGAGGTAGAGCCCACTCTGGGGCTGGTTAAAAAAAGAGTGGGAGATGTCAAATGTTGTAATACCTCACTCTGCCACTAGTTGTGGTAAGGACACTGTTGTCCTATGAAAACCTTTTAGAAAAAAATCAGAAAATGGGGACGGGGGGGGGGGTGTTGGGGACTGTTCTGTCTGTGGCATAATTTCTCTTCAGGCGGACATGTGTGTTTGTGCTTTGAGGTAAGAAGGGAAACCAATGAAGATAAGAGGAGTCCCTGGAATGTCGATCTTAGCAAATTGTTGTGTGCTTTTTTTTCCTAAGAAGAATCTGTAATAAAAGTAGCTCATTTTATTATGAATTCTATAGGGAAACGTTATCTCCAGCATATAGGCGCAAGATATACAAAAATGTTTCTCTTTCAAAAATAATTAGGTGGTAAACAGTCAATGTTGTTTAAAGTCAAAGCTTTCATATTCAAGTTGTGCTATATAGAAAGGCAATTGCCTCAATTGGGCTGTTTGAGAACCGTATTATGCTCTCATTAACAGGTAAACATTTTCAAGATTATGTGAACTATTTTTTTCCCTGCTAAGTAGTTTATGCTGAGGCCTGAAAGAATATATATTATTTTTCCCGTAACTGGGTTTCTCAAAAGAAGAATGTCATGAGATATGAGAGGTGTCAAAATGATATATAAACACGACTCTTTTTTAATACGGTATACAGTATATAGCTGCAGTTGTGCTGTACAGTAGTTGACTGGTAACCACTCAGTTGTTCTTTAGGAAGTACTACAGTTGTATTTGTGCCATGTTTTTCATATTAATTTAGAGTCTGGAAAGATACACAGGTCCTTCACTATCGCATTTATTTCGATTTTTTGGGGGGATTGATGTCTGATAACAATGTTTACCTTCACTTTTCATTCACGAGGCGTTGCAATAATCGTGTGTAAAAGACATGGTTTATCAATTCCATCGTTGCCAATTTGGAGAATTGAAAATAGTGATGAGACAGCTCTTTGAGTTAGCTATGTGTGAATATATTGTGCGCTGAAATTACAATATCGGTGACTGTCAGTGAAGTCATGGAGGCATTTCAAAGGCTTCTATAGGTTGATTGACTTTGTGCCTGTTTGGTCCCTATAAGTAACTGCGGGGAGGGGGGGGGGGAGGGGGTATGTCCTGTTCTCACCCCCACACCATACACACACCCATTCGCACAAATCAAATCCGTTACAGTATATTACCTCATACTGATGGCAACATTGAAAAAGTCCCTTTCCCTTACAGTAGACAAAAACAAATATTAAGAAATAGGGGGGGGGGGGGGGTTCATATTCTTATGTGGGTTGTGCTTTTTATAATTCAATAGAATACGTGCTTGTAGGAGAAAGGCTCAATCTCTCCCACTGTCCTTATTGGTCTGTGGCTTTGTATTTCTACAGTTTAACCACCCTGATGTACCCTGGGGGATCATGGGTAATATTGGGTAACAAAGACACTCAGATAGGTCAAAATATATCTTGGGGAGATATAGATAGATAAAAAGGGGTCAGAGGTTGAGCAACAGCTGTCGATCGCTTTGTCGTCGGTGACGGCAAAGACAAGCTTGTAATGTAATGAAGTTTAGCACAGATATTCCTGCAGTCTACCCCAAGCTTTACCCACTCGATGTCTGCCCGCGAGACTGCCCGGATTGCCTGTGACAAACTCACGACTACACGATCACACTCTGAGTGACAGTTGTTCCCATGTTTTTCACCCACGTTCGTTCTGACCCTCCCCCGTGCTTTCGACGCACTGCTCCCCGTAGTAAACAGAACGCATTATATTTCGAGGAATAATTTAAGAACAGTAATTTTGTTTGTTTTTCTCTTTCCACCCTCCCAAGCCTTGATGTCCATTGTGCAAGTGCTTACTACAAAGCACACGTGTGTGCTCTAAGAGGCAAAATATATACTTCTGTTATCATCTCAAGTGAATTAGTATTAGTTTTCTCAGTCAGTCAGATAGACGGTTAGAAACACTGTAAAGGGACTAATAAAATAAAAACCTAAACTATATATATAAAAAAAACAAAATTAGTAGTTCTGTTCGCATGACTCTCTTTTTTTTCGTTCACTCTTTTTTTCACCAGATAGGAAAGCTTGTTGGGCTCAGGAGCTGGGGATCTGTGTGCTGGCATTATTCACGTTTCCATGGTTCCTCCTCAACAAGCGTGCACTCCGCAGCAGAGCCGTTAGTGGCCGAGGTTACCTGAAAGCAATTATCAGGAAGATCTAAACAACAGGTCCAAGGCACAGGCATAATGATAGATAGATAGATAGATAGATAGATAGATAGATAGATAGAGAGAGAGAGAGAGAGAGAGAGAGAGAGAGATAGAGAGACAGACAGACAGACAGATAGATAGATAGATAGATAGATAGAGAGACAGACAGATAGATAGATAGATAGATAGATAGAGAGACAGACAGATATATAGATAGATAGATAGATAATAAAATAGATAGATAGACAGACAGACAGATAGATGCATATTTCATGATCTTCACTGAATGGTTTAAAGCAGAGAAACCAGCTCTCCTGTATAAATACTGTACAGTACATTATATGTTCAAATGATATCATTTAGAATACAAAGATATTCTGAGGATATCTGGAAGACCTGGACAACCGTTGAGGATCATGCTTAGGGTAGCACGGTGATCGTAAGAACAAACACAGACTTTTGACTGACCTGAGAACAGTCAACATGTAATCACACAACGTTGTCATGCAACGACGATACAAACAGACAACCGATTCATTCCACAATACAAAAATAAGTGCATTGTTATGTTTTAGTCTCTACGAGTTATGTTTGCAAAGCGTTCTACAATGATTTGTTTCTTTGGAAGGAATATTAGATAAGTTATTCATGTTAATGTACATCCATAAGACATAGAAGAAAATAAAAACATCAATAAAATAGTAGCCTTTGTGCCAAGATTATCTATAAATCACCTCGAAACGGTCTGACTTAAATATGTCAGGATGTATCGATGTGGATGGACCACTGGTGTGTGAGGGCCGCCTCGGTGTTGCTAGGCAACACCCTTGATCCTTTGATAAATGAATGGGTTCATCCGTAGAAGCTTTGGTAGCCAGGGCTCGGCGTGCCAGAAAAACAAGCGACTCAAATTCCCATACATTATCATGCAACCAAACCAAAGACAGCTTGGCTGTAATCTTTTCATACTGTGAGCTCAAAGTGGTAATGTTTCAGATATATGCGTGAGCTAGTTTGCATCTACCGATTTGTGATTTCACACGACAGATTTCTCACAACGGGCAAGAATAGGCTACCTGGTGTCAACATGCAAAGCCTGCCTGCATCTCTATGGACAGATTGAGAATGACTCAGTCGGTGGGTGTGCACAGTGAATATATGCAGTGCTAATTAGTCACTTCTACAGTTTTTCTCTGCATTGAGGAAATTGAGAAATTAAATTCCCGCCCCTTTAAAAATGATACTTAGAGGAATTGAAACGTTTTTGAAGATACAGAGAGAATCCAATACACCGTTCTCTCCTAAACCCAACAAAGGGTAATTTGATCAGCGATTGATAAACGAAGCCCAAAGAAATCAGCAGGGGTAGTAATCCACTACAGCCTCTGAAGCTGATCGGGAGAAAGACCGTAGGCTAAGCCTTATAATTTGACATGGGATTTGGAACCCGAAATGTGGTGGTGAAACCTGCATGGGTTGGGGAGGGGGGGGTTGGTGGGGCTCATCATGTAATTCCCTTGACTTCTAGTCAGGCTTAGATGGCTTTCCCTCTTTCTCTCGTAGCCAATCCCCAGGAAGTCCAGAGAGAACAGATGAGGATGGGGTTGGGGTGGGGGCGTGGGGGCATGAAGGCAGAGAAAATCTATCACTGTGTTTTCTCTACAGTACTGTATTGTAATGTTTCTGTTTTGTTTCTGTTCATTCAACGTTTTATCGATTATATATCAATTATGGTGATTGAAACGGTCTTCTGTTGCACTGTGGAACATGGCTTGCTCTTTCCCGTGAGATGTGTAGTCTTTAGATGAGCAAAACTATCTTTGTCAAGATGGTATGTTCTTTAAAATGGCACAAAAGCTGCTATTCCAGGCGAATGCACATTGAAATATATACACAAAATGTCATTTTTGGGGTCTTTTTCGGATCTCCTTCTCCAAATAACTGTGTATGTATTTACATTGGCAGATAGAAACATGCTGAATGAAAAAGGAAAGGAAAAAGTGCAAAAGTGTGCACATGCAAGAGGACGAAAGGTGGTTATATACAAGTCTCTATGTCTGTTAGCGTTAATTGTACCTTGCACTCATCTACTACGACAGAATTGTGAGCGGCATAGACGCACTGGTTGGAGTTGTTTTCGTGGTGGTTCTTCATGTCATCGTAGTAGGACTGAGTCTTGGTCAGCATCTCGATGTCCTCTGTTTTGGCCTGCGCAGCATCCAGCTCATCCAGCTCCACCTTGGACAGGTGGTACACGATGCCCGCGCCGTAGGAATCGCCGACTACGTTCACCGAGGTCCTGAATCGATCCCTGCGTTTAAAGAACGGATTTATAGTTGGGTTTTGAAAGTGTTGGATAGGGTTAGGAAAATGTTTGGATGGAGGGTGGAGGTACATCAAACAGTTGGGACGACACAATAAGGGGGCGGATGAAGGAACAGAACAGAATAGTGTTTGATATCTGTTATACATGCCCCTAATTTGTGTCAGGGTCTGGTGAAAACGTCCCCAAGTAGGGCAATGTCATTTTTCCCCTCCAGGCTATGAAAGTGCAGATTGTAAGCTTTCAAATGATGTTTCATACATTGAAATCTGAAAATAGTTGAAGAAGATATGCTTATTTGAATGTTGGTACCCCTCAAATCTGAATCACGTTTGCTACCATCGCGTTGGTAGCTAGGTAGGAGCTAAGACATTGCTATGAACCTCTACCTGCATGTTTAGCACATCACAACATGCTGAGAGAACTTCAACATGCTAAAAACACATAACTACACATAATTAGATGACCACACAGTCCTTGAACAGGTCCTAAAAGGTATGTTTGTTTTCAAGCCATGACCCAGTAAGTTTATGACCCAGTAACTTCCGGCAGACTATACAGTGAATCCAAGTGATCCTAAAACTGTTGTTTTTTGTTATATCGAGACTCTTCAACACTTCAACTTTCGTATAATGCGGAAAAAACGGAAGCTTTTTGATTATTTGCACGACTTGAGAATTGTCGACATCCGGACCTTTTCACCAGACCGTGTCACATTGAATCATTTAAAATGCAGACTTACAGGAGCCAGTCGACAGCAACCAACAGACTGATGTCCTGGGTTGGCAGCCCGACCGCAGTGAGGATCAGAAGCATGGTCACCAGTCCAGCACTGGGAATACTGGCCGCACCCACACTGGCCAGAGTGGCTGTCAGACTGTGGAGGAAAAACCTTCAATCAACTGCATGATCCGAAGCATGGCGACGGTGCTCTAGCTGAACCTAGTCATACTGATGTTCTAGATCTGTGATAATAATAATCATAATCATAATCATAATCATAATAATAATCATAATCATAATAATCATAATAATAAATATGAATTTCTAGACACTCAAAGTCGCTTTACACACTGAGAAAATCGAGTTGTAATAATAAAAAGAAACAATAAATAAATAAAAGAAAGTATAGGGGCCTAATTAAGGTAGTGCTGGGGACACATGGGAAGGGGAGGGGGAGAGGGTTAACTGGTGAAGGCCAGCGTCAGCCATGGAGTGTGAGAATGAATATCCCATTATTATGCAGAGTGAACAAGAGGCTATAATGTCAGATGTTGAACAACGAGAAACCAAAGACAGATTAAATAATATAGAGGTTAAGGACTGTCTCGATCAATTTAAATGCACTTGAGGCTAATTGGTATAGACACTTCATGGAATGGATTCATTGTGACTTTTCGGTGTGTTTTTGGCAGCACTAAGGCTTTTGGTTCAGTTCCTGCATACATTATGTGTATGGCAATGGCCCCTGGTTTGAGCATAGATTACTTTTTCCTGCTACGGCTGGTATCCAAGTGATGATTCACTTACTTAGTCAAATGTATTTGTTGTAAGTCGCTTTGGAATAAGGTGTCTGCTAAATGCCGAAAATGTCAATGTCAATGTAAATTTATATATTACGTATTGATGAAGTGTTTGTTAAATATAATCGAATTATCATTTAATAGATATGTGAGGAAATGTGAAAATGTGAAAGTGTTTCCTGTGATATTCCTACCTGACAGTGACTATCTGACCAGCATCCAGATAGATCCCGTTCATCTGAGCGATAAAGATGGCGGCCACTGCCTCGTAGAGGGCTGTTCCATCCATGTTGATTGTGGCACCCACGGGAAGCACGAAACGGGTAACTCTCTTGTCGATGCCCAGGTTTTCCTCCAGACATTTGAAGGTGACAGGCAGTGTGCCGGCACTGGCAAAGTGAAAAAAGACGTGTGAGATACTACAGTATCTAAGCTGAGATATTCGAATGAAAGGCTCATGTGAAACAAACCATTAACACTAGAAGAGCCGTGATGTACGTGTGAGTAAAAAACATTTCTATCTTTGCACTTGATCAAATTTCAGGACCCTCCTTTCATGACTTTTCCTAGATATGTGCTTTCTAGTATCCTTACATTTTCAAAATCACACCAGGATAAGCTAGTATAAGCTACTATTTTGCATTTCTTCTGTGTAGGAGGCAGGCTAAAAAACAAGATGGCCAACTAGTGGTCGTTGTGTGTAAGTAGCAGATTTACATTCTAAAAAGGGGGTCTATTAGATCCCCAAGGCGGCTCTACTAGTAGGTGAAATAGGCACGGCTGTTCTAGTGTTAAACAACTTTCGACAGTTGGCGTTTGGATTAAAACATTTTGAAACAAGTGAAAACAAGTGAAAACAAACGTCCCAGTCTCTTACCTGGAGGCTGTGCCCAGGGCAGTGATCCAGGCCTGGAAGATGCCCATGAAGAAGGTGAAGGGGTTTTTCCTGGTGATGGCAAAGTAGATGCTAGGCAGGAAGATGGCACCGTGGATGATCAGCCCGACAATCACTGTTACCATATACATCCCCAGCTGCCTAGCAACCACCTCCAAGTCCTTGATGGAGATGATCTTGCCACAGATTAAGCAAGCGATACCGAAGGGAGAGTACCTGAAGGGCAGAGGAAGGGGTTTGGTCAATAAATGGACTGACTTATAAAGCGCCTTCTTCCAAAGCGCTTTACAATGGCCTCTCATTCACCCGTTTACACACCCATTCACACACTAATGGCAGCAAGCTACCATGCAAGGCGCCGGCCTGCTCATTGGGGGCAATTTGGGGTTCAGTGTCTTGCCCAAGGACACTTCGACATGTGACGCCGGCTCTACCTCCTGCGCCACAGCCGCCCCTGAAACTGTGCTAAGCTCTGTAGTAGAAAGACGGTAGCCTTTTCAAATGTTTTTGGGTTTAACTTCAACGTGCCGATACCAAACAAACGCTCCGTCATTCACATACAATCGATAACTGAAACCGCAGTCTTAAAGGTCGTTCGCGATGGCTACGGTAGATCCACATAGAATGTGTTATAAAAGTGCCACTGACCACATGATCATGAGAACGAGCCTCATCACAATCTCATTGAGGATGTTGAAGAACTCCAGCATGAGCTTGGCCCTCTCTCCCATCTTGCCCATGCAGATGCCGAAGGCGATGAAGAAGCCGATCAGACCTGCGGTAGACAACCAGGACACCCAATCAGAGCTCAGTGTGACTCAAACAAATGTGTGACAGAAGATTGATAATAATAATAATAATAATAATAATAATAATAATACATTAGACACGTATATAGCGCTTTTCTAGACACTCAAAGACGCTTTACAAACTGAAGAGATTGAGTAGTAATAATAAAAAGAAGCCTAATTAAGGTAGTGATGGGGACACATGGGAAGGGGAGGAGGTTAACTGGTGAAGGCGAGCTTGAAGAGGTGGGTTTTGAGGGCCTGTTTAAATGTTGGCAGGGTGTTGGCCTGTCTGATGTGGTTGGGGATGAAGATGATAAAGATATGAAGAAAATCGGATTCATATAATAATGAGGAATTTAAGATGAGTTTACAGTGAATATGGCAGTATGAGGGGCACCCAGGGGTCCAATGAGTTGTAATGGGGGACTATTGGTTGTTTATATGTGGTTTTGGGTCCTTTGAAAATCAAACTCATCCAAAATGAAGATTCGATCCTGTGCAAATTATTTCTTCCATGGGTGCTTTCATGTTTTCAAAAGTTTGTCATCTGTTTAACTGGATTGTAATCATTGACATGACATAAAAAAGGAGACTTTTACTCCCTGAAATAATAATACAAAATGTATAAAAAAAAAATAGAGAGACTTGATCTAAAACATCAGCCAGCGTACCTAAGACGTTCATGCCACTCTTAAACTGCAAGGTCTTCTTGATGATAATTACGGGTTCCTTGGTAATATTGGCCAACAGGCCGTCCAAAGAGGTGGCGTTGATATCTTCCACCACCTTCTCTTCTATCTTCGTCGTGGTCGTTTGTATCTGAGAGGGGAGAACAAAGAATATTAAAAGTAGACAGGGTGTGTTACATCCATAGAATGGCCAGTATGGTCAGTATCATTCTCAGAGAACTGTACCCATCTTCTACCCATCGGAGACTGAAGACCCATCTCTTCAGGCTACACCTTAACTGCTCCTCCTGAGACATCTACTACCCCCCAGCACTGAGACACCCGCTTTTCCCCTTTACTGTGTCCCCTATGACTTCTACTGCCCCCCTTGTACTGTTTCTCTGTTCTCCAGTGTCTATATATTTAAAAGTTTTCCTTCTATCACTGAGACTGCCAATGGCCCCTGGCCTGAGCTAGATTACTCTTCCTGCTACGACTAGTGGATTGATGATTCATTTGCTTAGTCAAATGTATTGATTGTAATTGGCTTTGGAATAAGGTGTCTGCTAAATGCCAAAAATGTAATGTAAGTGAGAACTGTAGATGGTGGTGTGCTATACCTGTTGGAAGCAAGCCTGCACCAGGTTCTCAGGGAACAGGTTCCTGATGAGGTCAAAGAAGGCGTCCAGGCTGGACACGTCATCGTGCTTGTGGCCCTCGCCCAGTTTGTCCTTCAGCTTGGGGTTGCCAGGGTGGATGACCAGTACCAGGATGACTCCCAGCACGGCGGCGATGACCGTGGTGCTCATATAGTACACCATCGCCCTGGTGCCCAGGCGCCCGCTAGACTTGGCATCCAAACCAGCCAGACCTGCAGCCAGAAACAAGCATCCGTAAACATGGCATCCACCCCTCACCCCTCACCCCTCACTGGTGGAACATGTGGACGGCATAGATTCCGTGGTGTAGAATAAGTGCATGGATTTCCTTATTAACACTAGAACAGCCACGAGGGGCCATTTGACCGATGTGAGTAACATGAAACATGTTATATCTTTGCACTCCATCGAATTTCAGGACCCTCCTTTCATGACTTTTCCTAGATATGTGCGTTCTACCACCCAGTATCCTTACATTTTCAAAATCACATCAGAATAAGCTCATATAAAGCTATTTTGCCGTTTTTCTGTGTAGGAAGCAGGTTCATTTACAAGCGGCCAACTAGTGGTCGTTGTGTGTAAATAGCAGCTTAGCATTGTAAAGAGCATTTGAGCATTTGACTCAAGTCCCTTAATTGAAGGTATAAATAAAGGTGTATTGCATTGAATTCTACTGTAGTAGTAACCCTGTAGTAAACATGTGCATGATGATGTTTGATACTGTGGCACCTGATAACGATTAAAAGGAGTAACACACAGTACAGTGGACGAGAACTAGTGTGTCATGTGTTTGAACAGAGGTTCCTTGTCCTCATCGTGCGGGTCCTCTGCATACCTGTGATTAAACTGGAGATGATGAGAGGCAGGATGAGCATCTTCAACATCCTCATCAAGATGTCTCCGGGGAAGGCAATCACCATGACGATGTCCGGGTGGATGGGAGAGGCATAGCGAAGCAACGATCCAAAGACAGCTCCCAGAATCACACCTGTAGAGGGAGAGGGAGAGAGCAGTACCAGAGTTAGAGGCTTTGGGGGAGAGGAATCAATGCTAGAGTGAGACCAGAGTGTGAGAGTTTCTCTGTTTCTCCAGTGTAAAAAAAAAAAAACAGGTCTTAGAAGAAGGTTTTTCCTTCTATCAATGGCCCCGGGCCTGAGCTGGATTACTCTTCCTGCTACGAATGGTGGACTGATGATTCACATGCTTAGTATTCAAATGTATTGATTGTAAGTCGCTTTGGAATAAGGCGTCTGCTAAATGCCAAAAATGTAAATGTAAATGTAAAAATGAGAGAGCAGTAGGAGGAGAGAGAGAGGGAGATATAACGGGGAGATCTCTGAGTTAGACACTGAAAAGAGGAGAAGGACTTTGAGGGGGGAAACAAACAAAACAATGATGGTTGGCTCATAAGGAGTGGAGAGAGACCCGAGTCTAAGGTGACCAACGGACCGATCGCTAAGCCACGCCCCCAAAATGGAAATCGTCCAATCATATCACAGCAAAAGTCACGGCAGGCAGAAAACTCGGACGAACAACTCGCTAATATCTGATGGTGAAAAGCTTCTAGAAGAAATGGTAAATCAGAAATCAGAAATTTGCCAACTCCCGCCATTGTAAGTCAGTGAATGTCATTCAGTCATGGTCGGTCAGTCAGTCGCTGTCAGTGAAGAGTTGTTTGTTTGTCAAAGGGGGCGTGGCTTAGCGATAGGTCCATCCATCAGAGAAACGCATCCGGGTACTTTCCCCTGCCGTAATGTCCACGCCCCTTTTTGGGTGATAGAAGCGGAGAAGTTTGACTGGCGGTCAATGGGAATTTCTGGTCTTTGCTCCTTTAATCCGATAAAATAAGAAAACCGTAGTGCTTTTTAGATATTAGGAGCCCAAATCCGATGGCCAGTTAGGCAAACTATTATATAGTGTCATTGCCGATCAATGATCGACGTCGTTATATAGAGAAAATTAATGAAATAGGGGTTGATTCATCAGATCAGTCATACGTCATCTCCCTGTCATCTGGGATTTGTAGTTCTTCAGTTGATTTGCCGTGGTCCTAACGTCTTCACCTCCAGTCCCCCCAACAGCGTTTGCTTTTGTTTCTTCTTTGAACATTTATCTCCCATGATTACAATAGAAATATGATGCACAGTAGCACTAGTCGATAGCCGTTATGGGTGAAGGGTTAGTAGGTACTAAGTAGTACCTTAGTAGGCTAGATCAAATGAAGAACTACAAATCCCAGATGACAGGGAGATGACGTATGACTGATCTGATGAATCAACCGCTATTTCATTAATTTTCTCTATATAACGACGTCGATCATTGATCGGCAACGACACTATATAATAGTTTGCCTAACTGGCCATCGGATTTGTGCTCCTAATATGTAAAAAGCACTACGGTTTTCTTATTTTATCGGATTAAAGTAGCGAAGACCAGAAATTCCCATTGACCGCCATTCAAACTTCTCCGCTTCTATCACCCAAAAAGGGGCGTGGACATTCTGATGACAGGGAGATGACGCGCAATTGCTCTGATGAATGGGAGATGATCCACACAATAGATCCATTTTGTTTGGAGAGGATTTTGTGACAACACACAGACAGGTTTTGAGAGAAGACAAATCAATTACAAATGAGCAACTGTGTAGAAGAATATTCATGATACGTGGATCTATGGGGCGGTGAATAAATCATGACCTTCCATAAGCCTTAAATAGCTTCTAGATTCTTGTTATTAATTCAATAGTCTGTATTGTGTGAGAGATGGCCTCTTGCATGCTTAGGCACCAGTGGGTGGGGGGAGATTTAACAGAAGCATGGTGTGAGGGAGAAGCCGACGGAGAATTAGGAACTCTTTGATATCCCTTTGAAGAGAGAGTAGGCAGTGCGTCAGACAGTTCTCACACTGCTCGGAGTAGAATCACTAACGGTAATGGTAATGGTTTTCTAGTCAATATTCAGTTGGCTGCAGGATATGATAGATAGGACTCTCACTTCCAACTCTTGGCCAACGGGAGATCAGAAGAAGATAATGACACACTCTTGTGTTATGCCGACTCTGACCTTATAACGAAAACAGTCTGGCGTGTCAAACTGATCGATCCTGTCCCATCCTCATCTCACCGATTGCATTGCACTGGATCACTTGAAAATAACACTACCCCCCCCACCCATCTCTTGCTACAACCCCAACCTACCCTCCTGCCACCCCTCCCTTCCTCACACTGTGCGTCAGAGAGAGAGAGAGCTGACCTCTACATGTGTGTGTCTGTGTGTGTGTGTGTCTGTGTGTGGAGTGTGCGTGTGTGTCTGTGTGTGGTGTGTGCGTGTATGTCTGTGTGTGCGTCTGTGTGTGTGTGTGTGTGTGTCCGTGTGTGTGTGTGTCCGTGTGTGTGTGTCTGTGTGTGTGTGTCCGTGTGTGTGCGTCTGTGTGTGTGTGTGTGTCTGTGTGTGTGTCTGTGTGTGTCTGTGTGTGTGCCCCCTGCAGCCCTGTCTGCACTCTAGCTCTCTGTCCCCCCGTGCTCTGTCTGTGTGACTCTCTCTCTGCCCCGCTGAGGCCAGACAAGGCTAGGCCCAGTCCCAAAAAACCCCCACTACCCCCAGGGATACACTTCCTCTGCTCCCCACAGCACTGCCA
>NC_137679.1:9819020-9829020 GCF_963989245.1 Nansenia antarctica | reverse complement strand
ACAAACACAAAGTGTGACACGTCATACTGTACTGCATTCAGCACGGTGACAATATGTCAGATCATCTAATCACATCCTCTACAGTAAGTGGCCATAAAATAGTTCATTCAGAGCAAGCGTTATATTGTAAATACAGATCATGCTTTATGTGCTAAGCGGTCTCCATAATCGTGTTTGTTGCCATTTGCCAAGCATGTTGCCATGTCAATGCTGTCCAGAGTTGCCAACAGATATGGGGTGATTGGTTGGGTCATGCTGTATGTGCTGCTGTTTGAAAACCTCAATTTCCTTCCAGACACGCTTCAAAAATGTATTTTTAAAAAATGTGTATCTGTTTAATCACAACAGATGTTGTATTTGATTTAGCACAGCTGCTGACAGGGCGTTGTCGTAAAAGGGAAATTAAAGTTAGTTTTCCTTTAAACATTTAAAGTCCCTTGACTGTCAAGTAATGACTTGCCAATCATATTATGGTTATTGTTTTTGGCTCCATCTTACTTTTCTTTTTGAACGTAGCCGTGCGAATGTATGAGACAAATGGAACTAAGACTGCAAGTCTATGGTCAGATTATGTGTTGAACTCTTACAGTAATAAGGAATAATAGTCCTGTATTCCAGAAATGACTGCTACTGTTGCGCTACAGAGTCATAGAAGCATAGTTTCAATCTTAGTATCTACATTCATATTATTTACAAAAACATCATAAAAGCTATCCTGTGACGGTAACACGTTTAGATTTGATATGATGTATAGTCACTTTTTTCGACTCAATAAGATCTCAAAAGACTGAAAATTACAACTCAAATATAACTCACTTTATATTCAGAAGAACCCTGATACCAGTGGCCAAATACACATACTGTATACTGCATACAGTTAATGCAACCAAATAATTATATTATGCTTATTTTCCCTGGGAGACTTGACAACAACTATGAACTGATTAGAACTGACATTTCCAGCCCAAGAGGAAAACACACACACACACCCACAGACACACACACACACACACACACACACACACACACACAGACACACACACACACACACACACACACACACACACACACACACACACACACACACACACACGATTGACCTCTGACAGTCCCCTGAGCATTCACTAGGAGGTGTAGAGGCGGAGAGACAGATGGAGGGAGGAGGAAGGGAGGGGGGGAGGGAGAGAGGAAGCAGAGAGGTGAGACAGCCCATACGTGTCGGGGTCGGGTCACTGGAGAGGATGGGGGGGAATTGTACCCGAGGATCAGACAGACAGACTGACGTTTTGACCTTATCTAGATCCCTGTATCTCTCGCCTCTGCCTGGCTGTTTAGCGTCTTTCTCTCTATGTCCGTTACATACAGGTGACGCTAACATGCTAACCCTTAGTCAGTAATGGCTCCGGTAAAGGGAAGATCGTGGCCTTCGGACACATGGTCAGCCCTGTCTAGTGAATGCGTATGTCGATGGACCCTCCACATTATGCACTACTTCTCTGTGACTGACAGTCATGAAGAAAGGGAAGAATTCTAGGAGCCACTAGCATAATAAGGGTAAAAAATCAATAAGAGAAGGACCTGCAAAGCCTATTGGACAGCATACTGGATGTACTGTAAAAACGGTTATGTTGATACTGTACATATTTAGATAACACATCGTGAGCTTAGAATTATAAGGTTCTATCTCCGTTTAGGGTAGTTCAGAGCGTCAACGTTTTTACATTCCATTATGTTTTGTGAGATGGAACCTTTGTATTTTATTAATTACTAACTCAAAAATGTCAACATTTAAAAAAATAACACCACACAGGCATTAATAAACACCTAATGGATCAGATTATGTAAAAAAACTAAATTTTGACAAAAATGGAGATAGAACCTTATAATTCTAAGCTCACGACTAGCAGAAGGGGCAGATAGACTTTCCATGGGATTCGGTATACCCAATAACTCATTGGCATCGGAGTAAGAGTGCGAGGCTCTCTTTTTCGTTCTTTGAAGGCTATCGTCAGCTGTCGTCAGCTGTTATGTAAGACGTTAACGACAGCTTACTGGTAACTCACCGGATGGAGAGTGATTGCTCATTAAGGGACAGAACAGAGACGTTTTTCACTGCTTTCCATTAAGTGGAGATGGAGAATCAGTTTGTTTGTGAGACGGGCACAGCTGGGGCTGTCACACAAGCAGTGAGCCAGGTGTTAGGAGGAGGAAGCCACACTGCGAAGAAGGGACTGCCTGGTGGCTTTCACAAACGAAGGACCTGAATGTAGCGCCTCCCCATCTCGTGATAGACGAGGATGGATGGATACCTTCTGCAGCCTGTGTGTTTCACGTGTCAAACAGCGCAGTCCATCAGTCCCACTATGACAATTCGCGTCAACGTTTGGTTTTGTTTGGTTTTGACGTTGTTTGGCGTCAAGATGATTAATCACGCCACTGATAAAGAGAAGTGAAATTGTCCGATTTTTCTGGGTTTTGGTGGCGGTTTCATCCATTCAGGATCATCATCATCATCATCGTCATCATCATCATCATCATCAGTGAATAAAGGACAAAGAGGTTCCAAAGAGGAAACAAAAGTGTCAATGAACATGACCTTTAACCTCACCCCTGGGGTTAGCTGTTCTAAAGTCACAATTACACAGGCGGGGGGTCCTAATGTCAAAAGTGGTATTGTTCGCATCTGTTTCCTCTCATGGTCACTAACAGCCAAAAGGACTTGATCGATTTTCACCATATCACTCATCAAGTCCTTTCATGATGACGTGATGAAGCTAAAAGAAACAGAGAAGGGCCTCATAGAACACACACACACACACACACACACACATACACACACACACGCATGTGCCCACACACATACACACACACACACACACACACACACACACACACACACAGGTTTTGTTGGATCAGCACCTGTCCAGCTCCTAGGCATACAGATGGAGGGTCGAAAACATCTAATTACTGTAATTTCATACGCATGAAATGGAGAATAGACATGTAAACACCATGCATAAGTAAACCGTGGACATCATCACGCTACAGAGGAACTTAACTCGTTGTTTTTGGTTGAGAAGAAGCGATGTATTAATTTGTGCTCACGAGATGTATCATGAAATTAATATTCCGATAGAATCCAATTGTACGAGAGCTGTGAATGTTGTTAATTGAATTTCTTCCTTTTTCTCTCTTTTCATTATTTTTAGCTCCGAAGGAGAGGAAGTGGGTGGCATTGTCAAGATGGCAGGAAATTACCTTGTCACGATTAACTGTGAATGGAACTCAACTCACATTAGTTCCACACTCACAGTGCAAATGGATGATAGATGGAGCGCGGAATATATTGACATAGAGTCATCGGGTTCGAGAGAAGAAGTCTCATTTGGGAGCGAATTACAATCCTATCAAATAATAGCCTATAAGTATATCACTCAAAAATAACGTTTGGAACATACTTTAGCAGGTCAAAATGATGTTACATATTACACACACAACTGAACACTCTCTCATTCCCTCTCTCTCTCTCTCTCTGTCTCTCTCTCTGTCTCTCTCTGTCTCTCTCTCTCTCTCTCTCTCTCTCTGTCTCTCTCTCTGTCTCTCTCTGTCTCTCTCTCTCTCTCTCTCTCTCTCTCTCTCTCTCTCTCTCTCTCTCTCTCTCTCTCTCTCTCTCTCTCTACTCTCCCCCTAAGCCATGGCTCCTGAGTGACATGAGGTGAAATATGAAGCTGAGGAATTCAACGTACTGGCGTACCTCTCACGAAAAGTGGCGTTCTCCTTCATTGATAGTAATGTCACAAAGGAGAAACTATCCAATCATAATCATCATTCACAGATTCCTCTGCACAAACGGAAAAATACTATGTCGTCGAATTACTTGATGAAATAGACTGCACTGTTCTTTCACCTGGCATTGGAGTCAGTAGACATACAACAAACAAGACCTGGAATCATCTGGAATAAAACAAAGGTCAGAGCGACCAGGACCA
This sequence comes from Nansenia antarctica, assembly GCF_963989245.1. Lineage (NCBI taxonomy): Eukaryota > Metazoa > Chordata > Actinopteri > Argentiniformes > Microstomatidae > Nansenia > Nansenia antarctica. The sequence continues at coordinate 9,825,031 of NC_137679.1, read as the reverse complement.
GACATGCCCACCTCTGGTAACATTCTGTTTGTCTAGCCTAATGCCACGTGAAAACCAAACACCTATAGGCCTAGTCTCTCTCTCTTTGCTCTAAGCCACAAACAGTACTTCACATTGTGCATAATGATTTACTGTTCAACACCATGAACACCATTAGGACTAATTACTCACCCGTTGTCAGACAGAGTACACAAGTCATGTGAAAACATTGTCTTACCAGAGGTAATTCTGCACTCGTTCATATTCTCATAGACAAATGACCCCTAGCTAGACATCCCCTGCATACCTGTAGCTAAGAAGAAAGCAACAAATAAGTTGGACTTCTGGAGAAAGATACTTTCTTCACTTTCTTTGTCTCTTCGTGTTCCGACAGCTCAGGCTACCATACTATACTACACAGTACACAAGGCAAACCGGTAAACAGGGTGAACATACCAGAGATTGTAAGACATCAGATAAGGTACGAGTGGGGATCTTACTTACTTCATTTCTGGTGCGGTAGAGGTAAGTGCTATGTACATTGACTAGAGGTTAGTTAATCTTCAGCCCAAAAAGGCAATAAAGGAGCCCAGCAGGAGAAAAACACCAAGTAGAATGACGGCTGTCCCATAAATCGCTTGCTGCCAGGGACACCGAAAGACAAGACCCTACATGAGGTTCTGAGTGTGCTGTATAGCTGAATGCACCAAAGCAGCTCTACTATGCTATAGACAGACCACAGTTGTTCCTTTAGTATCCAAAGAGGTTTTTGAAAATCACCAACAGCACCAAGAGTGAAGACTAAGTTACGACAAACATCAATCACAGTGGCCCCTGTCCCCGATGTCCTTCCCGGAGAACTGAACCAGACTGTTCAAAGGAACCACAGACACACACACACACACACACACACACACACACGCACACGCGCACACACGCGCACACACACACAATGAGGGTGGAGAGTAGGAGTCAACAGCCCAGCTTAAGAGTGAAAATCCCCTGGGGTCCCTCCACTTCCCTATGGGTTGTAAGTGTAATCCCCCCCAGAAATCATGCTTGACTAGGAGACCCTATCTATCCTGGACGGGGGGGCAGTAGGAGAGTGAATGAGCTGTTAAGAGATGAGACACAAGGTCGTGTCATGTCACGGGTATGGTCAGCGCTATCGTACGTCTGTCCCGTCGTGGATGGGAATAACAGGCAAGTTACGGTAAATGTCTAAACTGACGATTTTAATTTGAATGTCGATCGTTCTTATGTCGTCGTGGCCAGGATCTCCTCCTGATGGACAGGATATGAGAGGGTTAAAGTCCAGTGTTCAGCGAATGAATGATTAATTCATTAATTAATTAATGATTCTGTGTCATTATGTCAGAGGCTGGTGGAGGTAAAAAAAAAGAATAAGAGGGATGGGGGATGGGCTCATTGTGATGCATGGAACGGAATAAGGAATGATATGAATGGGACCATTCCTCGTGCCATTCCGTGCATCCCAATGAGACTCGGCCGGATCGACGTAACTCATCCTTCCACTGGCTCAGATCGGGGAGGTCAGAATGCTCAGAGAGAGATGTGGAGGTGTTGTGATCATTCAGCTGATCACTCCTGGGAATGTACAGGTCACAAAGGGTTCACTGTATTGAGGTAAACTGTGGAAAATACACAATGTGGAGGGATTATGTCCCAAACCCCACAATGATGAACTGTCCTTATCTGAAACGGGTGGGACATAACCCCTCCACATTGTGTATTTTCCACAGTTTACCTCAATATAGTGAGCCCCCCCATATGTATATATATATAGAATTAGGATCTGATACAACTACAATGTTGATGTTTCTATGGGAGCATGAAGTCTAAAGTTTCTGTAAGAAGAACAGATTCTGTGTTATCAACTACATTATCATTATGATAGTACTATGCTTGGAGGATGAATCAGCTAAAAATCAACAGTTGAGAAGAAGAAGATTTTTTCTGAAACAGTCTCTCCCAAAACAACATGAATTTTATATATATTTGTTTTAGATTAGATTCAACCTTTTTGTTGAATCTATACAACAACATGTCTTTTTTGCTCACTGACAGGGACAGACATAGTCAGCGCCTCTGGAGCAATTAGGTGCCTTGCTCAAGGGCACCTTAGAGTCCAGCAACCCTCCAGTCTCCAGCTCCAACAGTGAGCTCCCTCCTGAGGGGGGGATCGAACCAGCGACCTTCCGATGGCTAGCCGACCTCTCTACGCTACCACTGCCCCCCAAACGATGCGTGTCTTCATTCAACAAATGAACAATTCAAAGTGCAAATGACCAGCAATTAATTTGGGATGTCTTAATAGCGAATAGTTTCACTCCTGCCTCCCAACAGCATGGGATTTCACAACGTATAGAAGCAGTATCACATTATTCTAATGAAGGAAATGTATCGGAAAGCTATTTCCCCTCTCAGACAAAATGCCCAACGGCACAACACCACAACAAAGCCTGGTTGGAATTCCATCACTGTCAACCGGAGGAGGTGGTGTCATGAGAACTCACTCATCCTCCTAAATCCCTTGACATGTCATACGCTTTTCAATGAGAGAGCTCTGAGAGAGGAAAGAGAGACCATTTCGGGGATGTGGAGAGAGGAGGGGGTAGAGAGGGGGCGGTGGGGGGGGGGGGGGGGGTATGGGGGGGTCACACCACCACCAAACCCCCAAAGAGGGGGCCTGTGAGGGGGGGGAGGGCTAAGGCAGCCATCCCCTAGCTCTTGGCTGGGACCATGTGAAGCTCTCCGCTTCCCCTTCTCTGTCCCTCTGAGGGGCTTTTGTCTCCACCACGCAAACAGTGGCGGTGGCCCCAACTCACCCTCACCCCGGCCAAGCTCTGGGTCCAAACTCCAAAACTGGCAGGGGCCAGAGAAAGAGAGAGGAGGGGGTGGAGGGGGGTGTGTGTGTGGTGTGTGGTGGGGTTGTAGGAGGGGGGGTACGGGGGTATAGAAGGGGGAAAGGGGGGGGGGGGGGCAGTGGGCAGGTCCAGAATGCCAGTCCATTCAGGCCCGCTGATGTCATGCCTATGCCCACCGTGGGAGAGCCGCTGAGAGGGCTGAGGCTCCCCCTTTTCTCTCCCCTCTCCCCCCCCAACCCCCCCTCAACCACAGTCTCTTTTTCCGGGGATGAATGAATCTTTCAGAAGCGGGCAGCCCATTGTGTCCCATAATCGACGGCGATTATCCCGATTTTATGCTGCCTTCCCGGGGAGCGAGGAGGTTCCCTGAGTGCCGTCTTTGAGAGCGGCCGCGATGCAGCGAGGGCCCAGAGGGGTTGTCGTGGCAACGCACAACCGCGGCTTAGACAGAAAAGGGGGAAGAAGGGGAGAGAGAGGAAGCAAGCTGGAGACACACACGCACACGCGCACGAGCACACTCACACTCACACTCACACTCACACTCACACAAGCACAAGCACAAGCACTCCAGCACAAGCACACGCAATATGCACACACACACAAGCACACACACACACACACACACACACACACACAGGGTAAAGCTCGATAGATTAGTAGAATCGGTAGACACCTTAGGTTCTCACTTCAACCAAAGAAAATAAGACCTCAAAGACCAACGAGTAATAGAGCCATCAAACACCTCCAATATCCTATCAGCCTTTTAAACAGCTTTAAACCCCCAGAGCAGCTTAAATGGTATTGCCCCACACCTAGTGTGTAGGCCACATCCTATACAACTAACCTAATCGTGTATATATATATATATATATATATATATATATATAAATTACAGTGCAACACAATACAACGTAATAGTACAACACAGTATAACATCCGCACGCCTATGTGAACCTACTTATGTGAATCTACTTAATGTTATCTACTTACATTACGACTAAACCGTTCTCCAGTTTTTTTTAACACCACTCGTTGCGACGCCCGTGGTTTCACAGGGAGAGACGGAGGGACGGTCAATGGAGGGCTCTGTGGTTCCCCACAACTGCTCTCCTCTCAGAGAGAGAGAGGGGCCTGATGCCCAATGCACCCGGCCCGTTCTCATGACTGGACCGTCACAATGCCCTGGGGGGACTGGGAGGTAAAGATAACTGGACCTGTGCCAGGCTTCCGGATATCCCCCCCACCCACCACCCCACCACCCCACCACCCCCGACCCCCACCCCCCCCCCCACCCCCCTCCCTCCGGGCCCCACAACCACTTGCCATGCAGTGGGAAGAGAGATGGGATCACACTGCCTGGGTGCTGTGTGGAAGAAGAAGAAGAAAAAGAAAAAAAAAGGAGCCCTAAATGAAGCTCTCAGCAAACACTTAAGGTTGGTGCTGTGCATAGAAAGCGGGAGATAAATTCACGCCTTAGGGCAGAATGAGGAACTTTGTGTTGCAGCTTGCCTCTCGATGACGTAACCCGGGGGGGGGTGAGGCCAGGGTGAATGTATTTCATGGTATGGGACGTGTTCTTTCATGCATACCGGTACTGTATCTGCCAACATAGCGCTGTTACAATTAACATAACGTGTTCAGCTAAACGGTTAAACCAGAGCTGAGGTATTTAGTAGTTCAACAAATGATAATAAACGGTATGATTATATAGGATGTAGTTCGTCACTCAAGAAAGACTACTGATGGTAATGAAAGGAAATGGTTCGACTATGACGGATAGCCAGACCCCCCCCCCCACACACACACACACACACCATATTAACGAGCAGGTAGTTTCATCCAGCAATTGCCTGCTGATTATGACATTTACGTCTGAGCTGATCTTGTGGAAGGTACTAGATTGACAGCCTGGAGGCTACAACATTGACTCTCACAACATACACAACTGTCCTCTGTTCTCTTGTTACTCTTGTTAATTGAGAGGCCCATAGCTTGCTGTAAGCTTCTCATAGTAGATCAAATCATAACGATCCAATTACCAATCAAAGCCTTCGATACTCTGGCATCTCCCAAAGAAACTATTTCACAACCGCTGAAGTTTAAGTGATCCGTTCAAAGTGGGAGCACGAAATTGCAAGGAAATGAACTTTGCTAAATTGGAAAATTAAACATAATAGAATGATGACACAAGGCTCCCCCCTTTTCTTACCCCCTATGAGAGTCCCCATCGAGCCAGCTCATACACTCTCCCATTACAAATGGATGATGAGAGCCAGGCTGTCAGGCAGTGGGCAGTATGGCTGGCTTCCAACGCTAAGGTCAGTGACAGGGCCTTGGGACGCTCACGACCTGACTCTATTGTGGTGACAGGGGCCGCTGTTGGCAAAGCGGCTTTTCTGCCATGCACGAAAAAGATGACAATCTACTCAGGGAGACACACACACACAGACACACACACACACTCTCACACACACAATGCATCCCTAGTCTGCGCCTATTGCATTAACGGTGGCAATTACAACGGGGCAATTACAACACACACACACACACATACACACACACACACACACACACACACACACAAACAGTCCTATTGAGAGGACAAGTAGGCTCACTTACAATTATTTTCAGTACGTATGTGGTTCGTACGTAATACAATGTTGAGTTATTTCAAATAAACTTCAAATAAAAAGATCACAGTGATAATGGTTGTGAATGTGTGGGCATCACTGGAGATATTCACGGTTTGAAGTGCACCTAATTCATGAGTTGAGCACCTGGTCGTTGATTTTTTTGGTTTGCGAGTTGAGCGACAGCTTCTTTTTTTGTTAGCTGCCAATGTTTTGTCATTTTAAATCCAGGGTAGGTGTGACAAAAATGTTTGTCGGTTGTTGTTGCTGTTTGCCACCACAAGGGGCGTGTACCTTCCAGAGCCTGGGTGTGCGTTCGGTCGCCTCTACGGCAGTATGAGCCAATAGGGGTAAAAATCAATAAGAGAAGGATGTGCAAAGCCTATTGGGCAGCATACTGGATGTACTGTAAAAAACGGTTATGTTGATACTGTACATATTTAGATAACACATCGTGAGCTTAGAATTATGGTTCTATCTCCGTTTAGGGCAGTTCAGAGATATTGAATGTCAA
>NC_137679.1:9804020-9814020 GCF_963989245.1 Nansenia antarctica | reverse complement strand
TATTCGCCGCATGTTTTGTCAGCTATGCAAATGTTTCTTTAGCCCTCCACCAGTAACGGAATGCCGTTGAGAGACATTCTTCCCCCCCCCCCCCCCCCCAACTCACTAACGATGACAACTAGCCAAGAACCAGTCGGGAGTAAATCATAATCAATTAAACTAGTGTTTTCAGTGTCCCCGATGCGCGCTCATCCCCTTCGGAAAGTGGTAAACCTTCGAGCCGAGATTTGAGGCACAAAGCAGAAATTCGCACAAATCCTGACAGCTCTCGGTAATCCCCCTCTTTCACAACAGAGACTTGAATTCCCAGCGCTGTTCCTTCCAATGTCTTCTTATCTCGGTCTAGTGACAGTGGGCTTCTCTCCAGATGAACCTAATTAAATCCGTCTAATTGAAAGGTTTGCTCGATAATCTCTGAATGTGACAATGAATAATCTGTCAAATCAGTACCGTAAACAATCGGTCAACACAGTTGCACAATAATGATAATAATAATAATAATAATAATAATAATAATAATAATAATAATATATAAATTAATAACAACTTTATATATTTTTTAATATAGCGCCTTTCAGTGTACCCAATGTCGCTTTACTGAGATACAGGAAAGAAACAAAAAACAGTCGGACATACAAAAACAACAACAGAACTAGAGGCCGAAGGCCTTGGTGAACAGGTGGGACATGAGGGCCGTTTTAAAGGCGTCCAGGGTGCGGAACTTGCGGATCACCGCAGGGAGAGAGTTCCAGAGGGTGGGGGCTGCCACACTAAAAAGCTCTGTCCCTGAGATAGATTGCTCTGAGATAGATTGCAGTAATTTCTTATTTATTATAACACATGGATCATCTATACATTTCCAGAGAGCTGACAAGCCTTCAGAGACATGTCTTTTTTTGGATGATTATGCCAGAGGCACATTAGTGATGATCAGAGAACTGTTAAGACCCTATATTGCTGTGAGATGGCCTCAAGCACACATCATATGATAAATGCTTTCCCATCAATGACTGCTATTACATCAGAAACAGTCTGGGTCTGCTTTTAAGGACTCAAAAACACACAATACGCTTTTGCACCAGAGGGCCCCAACTTGGCAGCAGTTATGATTGAACACTAACACTTCTATCAATGTCTTTCTATCTACGAACTATTATCTTATTAAATGTTTTATCTATTTACTTCTTATTTCTGCTTTTTAGTCATTTTTCATTGTCATTTTTATTTGTTTACTATCCTCCTCTTGCTGTATTTTTTTTTTCATAATGTATGTAAAGCACTTGGAATTGCCCGTTGTATGACATATGCTATACAAATAAACTTGCCTTGCCTTGGCTAGATAAAGTTAAGTTCCGTTAAAACATAAAAAAAACACTCTGTACACTGATCTGCAAGTGTGCTCGAGTAGTCACAACGACTCTAAACTGCAATGTATCTCGCAACACTTGCAAAATGGCTGACATGAATAGACATGTCAAGAAAAGAGAGCGTACTGGAGTAACTAAGGATGCCGTTAAAGCACATGTGGATAGATGTATGCATAGTTCGAATGGGTAGATGGATAGAGAAATGAATGCAGCTCCTAATTAACTAGTGCATGGTGTGGTGAGCCAAAAAAGCCCTAACAAACCCTCCTCTGTGTTAGCCAGCCAGTGAGGCGGTGAGGCGGTCTTGGAACACGCCACTCCTGGTGGAATAATGGGCCACTTTAGAGGCCTCCGAGTTAGTTCACAGGACCCAGGGCTGGGAAACCGCGGGCCCCAGGGTTCAGAGTTTTTTTTTAATTGTTTCCTCGTTTTTTTTTGTTTTTGTTTCTCTCTCTCTCTCTCTCTCTTTCTCCTCTTTTTCCCCTCTCTCAAAAGGGGGGCTGACAAACAGGGCAATGAAGGGGGATTGTTTTGTGTTCCCCCGCTGGACAACCAGTGAGGTAAACACAACTAGGGCTACATGCTCCATCGAATCGCTCGGCCGGTGCTGGGGATAGGCTGTAGGGGACGACGGAGAGGGGGCGGGGGAGAAGCTGGGAGACGGGGGTTGGTTGGGGAGAGGGGGAGGCGTAGGTGGTGGGTGGGGACGATGGACGATGGACAGGGGGGACATTGGGGGTTAGTAGAGAGGGGTAGGGTGAAAGGGTTGGGGGTTATGTGTGTGTGTGTGTGTGTGGGGGGGGGGTGTCATAAGGAGAAGGAAGGGGGTACTCCGGAAGGAGAGAGATGTGGATGCAGGGTGTCGGGGGGGGGGGGGGTTACCCTTCAGAGTGCAGGCATTGTGTTTGATGGTGAAGTTCTCATGCATGTCCCCCCCCTTCTTGGCTCCCGGAGTGTCTGAAAGTGATGGAGCTCTCTGCGATTAAGCGGACAAGTGGCAGCTCTGGCTCTGCGCTCCCACAGCTCGGGCTATTTACATACTCAAGAGGGACATTAATGCCGGCCGATCCCCCTGAGAGGAACAAAGCAGCACACAAACCTGCCTCAGAGGCCCATTACGGGCCCTAAATCGAGGATTTGGGGGGCTAGGGAAAAAAAGGGGAAAGGAAATGAAGAGGAAGGTTGGGGAGGAGGAGGAGGAGGAGGAGGGGGGGGTGATGAAGGGGGCAGTCAGATGAAGTGGTGTGTGTTTTCACTATCAATTCACTAGTTTCCGAACCAAGACAACAGTGTTTGAGAGGGGGCCCTCACAGATTGAGATATTGTTTGGCCCGGGTTTCCTCCGGAAACATTGTCCTCTTTCTCCAAACGAAGGCATGGTGTCATTGGAGCATGTGGACCATAAATCCTTCCCTTCTTTTCTCCCCCTTTCTTTCCCCCATCTCTACGAATTCCCTAGCTCACTGTTCCTCTCTTCCTCTATCTACTTTGTTTTGTATCTCATTCTCATCCCCCCCCTCATGGCCCAGTGGGTCCTACCCTCTACCATAGATAACAACCTATTCTACATTCTGAACATTCTCTAGAACGTTCAGTTCTGTTCTAGTTTAAGTACTTAAACAGATACATGATTTGGAAGTCATGGCCCTGAAACCCAAAATCAGAGCAGAAGAGAAGTGTGGTATCCTCCAAGACCTTGAGTTTTTATTTTGGAGCTTACGAACAGCATTATTATTCTAGGATGTTTGGTTCCAAATTCTGTAAGGACTTGGTTTGCATTACAAAACATGTATGTAAATATTGCCCATTCCCAATGCATGTCCATCTGATGAACCACTCCAAAACTGACATGTCGCATATTGGAACAATTGTTCGGATGAGGTCTTCCACTTGTTTTTAATGATTCCGTAATGTGCTTTAATTATGATTCGTTTGTCACCCCACAATGGGGGATTGTTCTCAGTGGCATGGGCTGTGGTGCCAAGAGAAGGAACAAAAAGAGTGCCCCCCCCCACGCCCCATCCCTTCATCCCTCCTCCCCCTTCATCAACCCCTCCGAGAGCCCTTTCGTGACTCCCCCCCACTGACCCGAATTCCGCCAGAGCGGATGCCAAGGGGAACGTGGGTGGTTTGGGGATTGGGGGAGAGAGAGAGAGACTGAGGCCTCTTCTACACTGCCACTGTGAATGCAAACCCTAACCCTTCCCTAACCCCCACCCACCATGTCAATATTAATCTTCAACTTCCGTCTTTGACATGCTGTCACGCGTTGAAAGGCTGCTCAAGGAAAGCGCAGTTGAAATCCGATATGTTTTATAGCAGTGAAAGTCATTGACCACTCTACAGTGAACAGCACTAAACAGAATGACTACTACAGAGTACACAGTTGAGAGTGACGCACCCAAAATCAATGGATACAATTATGTAAGAGTTCTTCAGGAATTCTTTAAACATGACTTTTGACCACTCTCTCCAGAGATAACGTTCGTCGGCTGCTATAACTTTTCACTCTTTTGTTTGTTTATGTTGCGCATGGCCATGACGTTATCACCTTCGCCGTAATTCAGATCTGTGAGAGCTGTCAAGGGCCACTAAGGCCCAATCTGTACATGGCCAACTCTGTACTTAGCCCTTCTGCACAGAACGGAGAGAGAGATAAAAAACCGTAGAGGCTCATTTTATACAACAGGATCATCACACTTTGCATCAGAGTCGTGAGTTGTAACGGCATTCACTTTTCCTTGAAGCTGAAGTTGATCATCTTGAAACAACCGAGCAATCGAGCGATCCTCAGGGATTCATTATTTCAAGACAGGCATGAAATTAAAAAGGAGAAAGCGAGGAAACAGCAAACAGCTGTGGAAAGCACACTTGGGACTAATGTGTTTATTTTCTTTTGTCTTCTTTGTAAAAACTAGCTGCATAATAACAGGTTGAGCAGAAAATGCTCTAGCTATGACCGGTGGAGATCTGTGGCTGTGCCGACGGCAGGATGGCTGGGCTGGTTGAATGCCTGTGTTTCTGTTCGGGTGCAGTCACACAGAAGTGACGGGAACGAGAGGGCTTTGTTTATGCAACCCATGGGAAAGGGCTCACTCTCTCAGCTTACTAAATAACTGAGCTGCTGAAGCTATGGTGAAGACTGCAGCAAGCGAAAAGAGCAAGGATCCCCTCTCACAGCAGGGTGGAATCATAAGGGGCAGCAGAGGAGAGGATGGAAAATAGATTAGCCATGTCTGTCTGGAAAGGACAGGAAGAAGAAGAAGACGAATGAAGGAGAGGCGTGAGAAAGACGAACATGAAGGAGAGGGCAAAGGAAGACGGCTTGATGAAATTTAAGGACATGGGGAGAGACTAAGAGAGATGAGGTGAAAGATGAAAAAGAGATGTAGAGGCAAAGAACGATGGAATGATTGACCAGAAACGTTGACCAGAGGAGAGAAACAGGAAGAGAGAGAGAGAGAGAGAGAGAGAGAGAGAGAGAGAGAGAGAGAGAGAGAGAGAGACAGGGGAGAGGAGAGGGAGGGACAGAGTGATAGAGGAGGAAGAGTGCAAACAGAGTTGGATGGCACTTTGGCAGGCTCAGCATGTTCCCAGGAGGATTACTCAAGCGCTAGATGCCACAAAATGCCAGCGAGCCCACACTGAAGCTCTATGAATGGAGACAAACAAACACACACACACACACACACACACACACACACACACACACACACACACTCCCTCTCCCTGCTGTATTCTCGTCTTTTGCTTTCCCTCTCTACCGCCTATCTCCATTTGTACTGCCCTTTTATTTCGTCTCTCAATTCTTCTTCTACTCGAACCCCCCCGCCCCCGCCCCCTCTCTCTCTCTCTCTCTCTCTCTCTCTCTCTGGCTGGCATATTGATCCTCAACCCCTGACAGGTAACAGATGCTCCATGTCCAGGATACTGGCACTGCCCTCTTACCCCCTCATGGGCAGAGCTCTCACCAAGCAGAGAAATGCCCAGCAGGAAACAGTGCCCCACTGTCCACCCCCTTCCCCCACCCACCCCCACCCACCCCCCATCTCTTTGCCATTTCTCTCCTCTTTTACAAAGAAAGACCTGATAGATCCCTCTCTGTTTTCTCCCCCGCCCTCCTCTCTTTCTCTCTCTCTCTCTCTCTCTCTCTCTCTCTCTCTCTCTCTCTCTCTCTCTCTCTCTCTCTCTCTCTCTCTACCTGAGTTTCATTATTCACAACAAACCATCCTTTAGGGACTTGTGTTACATCATAACACATTGGAATGACTACATAGGCCACTGGATTCAAAGGTCAGAACAACGCACTTTGTAGATCATTCTTCCCCTCTACACCCCCTGTATTACCCTGCTGTGCATGAGAAGTCTGCCTAGATTTACAAGCCTAGATTTACATTTTACATTTACATTTACATTTACATTTTTGCCATTTAGCAGACGCCTTATTCCAAAGCGACTTACAATCGATACATTAGACGAAGCAAGTAAGTCATCAATTCACCAGTCGTAGCAGGAAGAGTAATCTAGCTGAGGCCAGGGGCCATTGGCAGTTGTGATAGAAGAAGAAATAAATATTTTTTTGACACTGGAGAAACAGTACAAGGTGGAAGTAGACATTTTAGGAGACACAGTATACACACAGTATGAGGGGTAGTAGATGTCTCAGGAGACACAGTGCAGTTAAGAGGTAACCTGAAGACGTGACGGACGTGACCGGGCAGCGTGACTGCCGCGTTGGCGTAGAGGTGGTGGGGCCAGTCGGCCAGCAGAGGTGGAGGAGCAGAGTGAATGGGTTGAAGTTTGGGGAGGTGACCTTTGCCTGCAGGTAGGCAGGGGCTGTCCCGTTTGCTGCCTGGTAGGCAAGCACCAGGGTCTTGAATCTGATGCAAGCTGTTATCAGGAGCCAGTGCAGCGTGCGAAGGAAGGGGGTGACATGAGAACATTTGGGGAGGTTGAACACCAGATGGGCAGAAGCATTCTGGATGAGTCTGATGGCGGAGGCGGGGATCCCAGCCAGGAGTACGTTGCAGTAGTCAAGGCGGGAGATGACCAGTGACTGGGTCAAGAGTTGCACTGCTTCTCTGGTGAGGAATGGACGTATCCCTCTGATGTTGTAAAGGAAGAATCTGCAGGAGCGTGCTGTCGCTGCGATGTTCTCCGCACAGGATAAGCGGTTGTCCAGGATCACTTCAAGGTTCTTGGCTGTCTGGGAGGAGGTTGTAGTAGAGTTTTTCACTGTGATGGAGAAGTCTTGGAGAGGGCAGGCTTTCCCAGGGATGAAGAGTAGCTCAGTCTTGTTAAGGTTGAGCCCCGCGGTGGCGCAGCGGTCTAAGCATTAGCCACTAGTGCAAGCTGCCCACCGGGGACTGGGATCGAATCCCGGTCTCGCCAGACCCGGATATGGCCGGGGCACACAGGGAGCGGCATATTGAGCGGCCGCTCCCAAAGGGGGGTATAGGACTATTTCCGGACAAGGATCCGTCGCGCAACACCGCCCCCGTCTGGTGCTGGAGTAACGGTGTCGGGCTCGAGGAGCCAGTCAGCTAGTCTGCCTGGCGATCTCCTCTGGGGCTGCCGGCCACGGGGTCGTGCGGCGGATCCTACGCAATAGGCAGGGGATAATTGGATGCTAGGTTGGGTGCAATTGGATACCAAATTGGGTGAAAAAGGGATTAAAAAAAAAAAAACAATAATAAAAAAAATAATTTGAGCTTGAGATGGTGGGCTGACATCCATGGCGAGACATGCAGAGACACGTGTTGCCACATGTAGATCAGAGAGGGGGAAGGACAGGAAGAGTTGAGTGTCATCTGCGTAGCTGTGGTAGGAGAACCTGTGTGAGGATCCAAGAGACTTGGTATAGAGGGAGAACAGTAGGGGCCCTAGGACAGAACCCTGGGGTACCCCAGTGGTGAGGGTTTGTGGAGAAGACAACCATTTTTTCCAAGTCACTTGGTAGGAAGATAACAACAATGTGAAGTTTGACAGGGGAGGAGACAGAAACAGCATGGAATTCGAATCAGGATATGGACCGGTGTAACAGGGGAAGGACAGTATGTGACCACTTAGGCGAGATGAGGAGTACTGTGCCTCCCCCTCGACCAGAGCATCTAGGGGAATGAGAAAAGGAGTAGGCATCAGAGAGGGCTGCTGGTGTAGCTGTATTTTCAGGTGAGATCCAGGTCTCTGTGAGAGAGGGGACGTTGAGGGACATGAACGAAGCATAAGCTGAGATAGCCTGGACCACAGATAGGCTCCCTTGTGTTGTTGTTACAAGAGTGAAGGATAGCTCATTATTGTGTTGTGTTGTCTTGACTTGTGTTTGTTTAGGCTAAGACAGAAGCACCAGCATGAAGACAGTTTCATTGATTTGATTTATGTATTTGTAATCTCTCATCCACCATCTGGTTCCCTTTTCCCAGTCTGTCATCCTGTCATATTCCAGTGGAATTCATCCACTCTCACTTTCATGTTTTAGAAACAAAGCTCATCTTTCACTCGTAGAACAAGTGACAGTTTCAGTTTGAATAGTTTTTTTAGGGTTAGGGTAAGGTTTGAAAATAATAATAATAATCTATCAGACTGTGTGTTTTATGGTTATACACAGTAAAGCAGATCCTTACTATTCCTGCCTGCATTCCCAATCTACCATGGCTAGCATCTCTAAACATCTCCCCTCCCCCCACAGTATATGTTTATGTTTGTATGTACCTCTCCCAGAAGCAGACCCTGAGGACTACATTCCCTCACCCCCACATATGCGTGGCACACACACACACACACACACACACACACACACATCCTGTGCCCTGATGAGTGACATCTAACCTAATTGAACTAACATGTCTTCACAGATGTTTAAGATAATAGATTGTGAGAAGTATGGTTTTGGTGCGCTCCACTTCCAGCACCGGAACAGCACCGCTCCAGGGTTGACTTTAACTGGACAGAACCTTGTCTAGTGTGTGTGCACGTGTTCTGTGTGTGGGTGTGTGTGTGTGTGTGTGTGTGTGTGTGTGTGTGTTTATCACTCAATGTGGACACCATCACCTCATGTTAATTTACTTTCTGTAAAAAAGGTACTTAAGACAACAAAACACATCTTGCTCCCATTAGCCACTGCAGTTAACCCAAGGCATTTTGAATTCATCAATATATCAAGAATAGTGTGGCTTCGATTATAGCATTGATTCAACCTTTCATCTCCTTTCATCTCCCATATAGGCAGTAGGGGAGACTGGGGGCAATTGTAACATTTTATATTTAATGAACTCTATTACTCCAGTCCAGGAAAACAAAACGGAAATAAAACTAAAAATAGAAAAATACAGTACAGTTACATTTGCCCTTGTGATCCTTGCAACCTGCACCTCACTGATTCAAATCGCACTATAGACAAGATGTTTTGTTAATTGATGTTGCTAATGCTATGTTACTAATGCCTTCCCCTGACAATTTACCCTAATCTTAACCATTCAAAGTTAATCCCCTAATACCGCCCCTTATAACCGCCACACAATTCGGAGTTCATAAAGATTAACTTCGACAGTACAGTAAGTCACGCAAATTCACTCAGTTTTTGGAGTAGCGTTCGACCAGGACATGCAATTGGGAATGGGTACTATCGTGTATAGGCACATGATTTGAGAGGCACATGATGAGACTGTGTTGCAAAATAGACAGATATCTGCAGACAAAAATGCTTGATATTGCTGCGGTGTCAAAATGTTTTGATAATGTTAATTTCACTTAAAGCAAGACAATGTCATTATGTTCTCAGTTCTTGATTACTTTCTCTTGTGCTCTTGTGTATAGTTCAGTGTGCACTATATTGGCTATTATATAAGTGCTAAAAAGCTTAACTCCGCAGTTTTTTGTGTGTAAGTTAACAATGTTTTGATCAATAGTCAATAGTCAATCCTCGTTAAAAAGAGTATCTTCATTTCATCTTCAAAATATATCATTTTCCGAGCAACAACACACAAAATGATAATCTTAACTAGACCTCATGAATAGGTAGGCTAAATAAGTAGCCCAATGCTAGACCCTTTCGTTTAAAATAACCCAATGCCCAGCCACAGATTGATTAGTGTGATTCACAGTGTTGGCAGATGTAGAGGTCTGTGCCCGTCTGTGCAGTCCTTGCGTGCCCGTGTCTTGCCCCCCAGATAATCGTGCCACTGTGTTACATTTGCCCCAAGCCCTAGCAGCCATGATAAACCTTACTGTAGCTAGCCGGCAACGATTCTGACATAATGTAAATCATGTCACTTTGTAGCCAACAGAATGGTAATCATAATGGTTTAAGTTAGGATGAATAGACGTTAAACCTTAAGAAGAAATACTGTAGATCAAAAGAGTTACACTTACCCCTCAAAAGGTATGTTTCCCAATTAAACCAACAGATGGTGAGATATTTCACTGAATTTTTATGAGTAAATGTAACTGGTCATGTACTGAGGCAGTTTCATCTCTCTAACGTGTTTCTGATTGACAATTGACCCCTGTTGCATTTGGCCCCAGTCTCCCCTACTCGTAATCCAGGCAGTATAATCTCACGTAGATTCAAAGTAATCCAGCTCCTTTGTCAGATTAACTGACTAACTGCTGACACCACAATCAGACCAAGAGAG
>NC_137679.1:9791520-9799020 GCF_963989245.1 Nansenia antarctica | reverse complement strand
CTGATACACTACTGGCAGAGCACTTTAAAGTCAGTATCACACGGCCCCGCGGTGGCGCAGCGGTCTAAGCCACTAGTGCAAGCTGCCCACCGGGGACTGGGATCGAATCCCGGTCTCGCCAGACCCGGATATGGCCGGGGCTCACAGGGAGCGGCATATTGAGCGGCCGCTCCCAAGGGGGGTATAGGACTATTTTCGAGACAAGGATCCGTCGCGCAACACCGCCCCCGTCTGGTGCTGGAGTAACGGTGTCGGGCTCGAGGAGCCAGACAGCTAGTCTGCCTGGCGATCTCCTCTGGGGCTGCCGGCCACGGGGTCGTGCGGCGGATCCTACGCAATAGGCAGGGGATAATTGGATGCTAGGTTGGGTGTAATTGGATACCAAATTGGGTGAAAAAGGGATAAAATCAACAAAAAAAAAGACAAAAAAAAAAGACAAAAAAGTCAGTATCACTGCTGGACGTTTACTCTTCTCTCAAAGAGGTGAACTTTCCACACATGAGGAGGCATGCTCAGAGGATGTTAGTTCTCTTTGGATCTACCTATTATGCTATTATGGTCTGTGCTTGCTTGGCTGGGCCGGGTGTGCTGGTGGTGGGGCGGGTCGGGTGTGTGGGGCGGCTGGGCCCCCCCGGGGGGGGGGGGGTTTGGGGGCCACTGCTGTGTGCTGGTAGGCAAACTGGTAGTAGTCGCTCTATGAGTAGAGGGCTGCAAGGGAATTTTCCTGGCTGCACAGTGTACAGGTTTTTTACCTTGGCCTGCTTGCGGCTCTGTCATCATGTGAAGCGCATTGAGTTGCATCTTGTGAGAAATGCGCTGTACAAATACAACTTGATTTGATTTGATTTGATCTACCTACACGGGTGAACAAACATTCAAACAACTATATCATCCATAACTTGTAGGGCAGAATCCTGACTTGCTCTGAGGTACTTTTCATTGAAACTCAAAACCCACACAAAATAAAACATGACTAACCCTATCAATGTGACATTGAATTTGGATATCACTGGAATGCTGTACATATTTCTTCCAGTTCTGATCCATTTACCATCCCTCTTGTATAACATCGCAACTTAAATGTGACAAAGTTTGATCATTTGGTCCGCATGTCGGCAACCAATCAAAATGTTCCGACTTTTCTTTTGAAACACGGAACTACGAAAATACGGAAATACGAATCACAACACAAACTCGCTAGTCAAGCCAAAATACTGCAACGTAATGGATGGGGTGAGTAATCCCCACTGCTACCTAGTTAACTACAACACTACTTTACATTGTTAGCAGGCTCACAAAACAAGTTGTGTTAGCTGACTAGCGATGTGTCATTGATTTTCAACAACGCGGAAATGTATTCACATTTTTCGAAAGAAAAGTCCGATCATTACATCGGATCCCGACATGTGGATCGGATCCCAAATGATCAGACTGTGTCATTAATGTTAAATGTGTAGTTGTGCATGTTGCTGCCCTCTTTGGCAACACAAAAGATCTGAACACGTACAATATACTTTGCTTTCTAATAGCCAATCGTGAGCTTAGAATCATAAGGTTCTATCTCCGTTTAGGATAGTTCAGAGATATTGAGCGTCAAACTTTTTACATTCCATTATGTTTTGTGAGATGGAACCTTTGTATTTTATTAATTACTAACTAAAAAATTTAAACTTTTTAAAAATAACACAACACGGGTATTAATAAACACCTAATGGATCAGATTATGTAAAACAAATCGTGCATATTGTCGTGGATTAATTAATGAGACTCAAGATAGGAACTTGCTTTAAATCTAGGTATAGTATTTATTGAAGAAAATGATCTTTTACAGCTCTAGAGCGGACAGTCAACATTTCAATGGGAAGCTTTCAATGACTGACAACAAACTCTCACATAGTACAATTGATATAGTGTTAACCTCATAGGAGCCAATGGACCCCCATGGGCATCCGAAGTGATATAAAGAGTTTACCTTGATCAATTCTCTTCAAAGATATCACATTTTTTTCACAACTTTGCATGCTATACGATGCCACCATTTTTTTCCAGAGACGGTAAACACGGCCTAAGTCACATCCAGTTTTCTCCAACTGGAGAATGTGTCATGTCCGGTTTCAACGCCGAATTTCCATACCATTGGTCGGCCAACCCAAAAAAATCCCCCCCCCCAAAAAAAAATAAAAATAAAATCTGATACATGAGAAAGGTCAAAGGTCAAAGATGGTGCCAACATATCTCCAAATGGCCTAAACATATAGGTGTCCGCCTAAACATACCTGTACTAAAACAGGTACAAGGTTGCATTTGCTCACATTACTAGCATCGACTTTGGCACAAGTACTAATAAGACCCTGGAGTACTGATTCCTAGATGATTTGGGCTTCGTTATCAGGTTTCCAAGGTGATATTCACTGTAAAAGCTGTTGTTTTTTTAGGCGGAGACTGAATTTGAGATGTTTTATAATGTTCTAGCTCTATTTGCTCTGACACAGTAACAACATTTTGATTCTGCTCTGACACAGTAACAACATTTTGATTCTGACACTTCTACAGCCACCCCACAGGTGTTAGCTTTCATTTGATAACAATATCATTATGAAGGCCCTTGTGATTGTGGAGATATTCTATATTCACTGTGGGCATGTCATTTCGAGCAGAAAACCAGAAAAATTGGTGGATAAGATGAGCCTATTAGTCATAACATTGATAACGAGTGTGAAAACAGGGAGTAAGTTCCCGTGGGACCGACAGCGAGTCCTAAACGAACTGCTTATGAACACAAGGCCCAAACAGCTGTGTGTTCACAAACAGGACAGTCAGACTCACAACAATCCCACAGGAACTCCTCATGGAAACATACTGTCACATTCTGTATGAAAATGAATACCACAGGAATACATATCATGTTAAAACATTCATAAGATGAAAAATCCATTACAATATCCACAAAACGTACGAGTGGTAAGTCCGGTGTGCTCAGATTTTAGAAAGCGCCATGTCTGGACCAAAACAGCACTCTCCAGTGAATGTTGTTTACCATGCAATCTCGTTCCTTGATCGATACCGAGTTATCATGGCCATATAGCACTATTTTAAAGCTCAAATCTACATACTGGATCTTTAAATGTTTCCTCAGCTCTATGTGTATTACATTAATGGTAGCCATTACCAGTCTTTCCCCAGGGTGTCCGCACAGTGCTGTGCCTTTATTGGTATGGCTGCAGGGTGGAGATTGCCTTTGCTTTGCAGCCTTTAACTCAGTCACTAAACCTGTTCAATATCATGCCAAGGCCACTCCCACCAGGCCAATGACAGGCTAGTGTCAAATGTGTCTCATATTCAGTTGTCGTTCATATTTTTTAAGTATATGTGACAGCAGCTGGTGAAACCGGGAACAAGTCTACCACCAAATCCAAACGTTCTGACTTTTATTCTGAAAATGTTTGTTGAAAGTCAACGACACACTCGCTAGTCAAGCCAAAACATTGCAATGCAATCCAGAATAAAAGTCAGATTGCCAAGTCGGTCGCCGACTTGTTCCCGGTTTCACCAGCTGCTGTCACATATATCTCATTGTCTAACAACAGCATCATTGTTGTTCAATCACGCCTACTCGATCTTTTCAGTTTGTAAAGCGTCTTTGAGTGTCTAGAAAAGCGCTATATAAGTCTAATGTATTATTATTATTATTATTATTATTATTATTATTATTGTTCTTACCTTACTCACGTCACATCAACTACTGAGGATAGAGTCAGGCTATTTATCGTAAGAATCTCGTATCTATTTTATATTCAAGTGCTGTATGGGTAATACAGTATAGGTGCACCGTTCGTTTCTCAGGCAGAGTTGTATTTACGCATAGACATTACGTGTTTTATGTAGAGTATGTGTGTGTGGAAGGACATGGTACGTACGGGGGCTATATATAAAGGTACACATGACCCAGTAATGAAAGGAATATTAACCCCAGGCCTAATGCGCTTGGGGTCGCCAGTGCCGATGGTCTCAGAGGAGCAATCACAGAACCTCTGGGTTTGTCACCAACGTCGTACGGAGTCATAAAGCCATCAGGGTCCCTGGAAACGCCTCTGGGAGTGTTGAGGGGGAGGGGGGGGTGAGGGGGGGGGGGGAGGGGTTGGAGGGGGTGTATTGGGGGAATGGTGAAGCTCAAGACTGAAGCGTAAAACAATAACAACAGAAGCTCAGCACAGTGTGATAGACAGTGGTAACCTGTTTCATAACCCTGGCTCATCACTGTGTTTATAGCAGTGGTATCATATCCAGGGTGTATTCTAGTGCGTTCTAGAAAGCCCCTCTCTCTCTCTCTCTCCCGGCAGCAGTTACCAGTTCCAGAATTCATTACGCGTTTTCTACGGCCGTAGCGGCGGAATAAACCAAGCTGTAATAAATCACATGTGTCACCTCTGCCTGCATATGAAGGAGTGATGCTGAAATCACACCTAGAGCCCTGAAAACAGCACCAGATTGCTGTGTGTGTCTGTGTGTGTGTGTGTGTGTATGTGTGGGTGCGTATGTGCATGCATGTATACAGCAAGCCACGCCTGTGTGTGTGTGTGTGTGTGTGTGTGTGTGTGTGTGTGTGTGTGTGTGTGTAGTGTGTACTGTATGTGTGGGTGTGTCTGAATGTGTGTAAGCATCAGTATGTGTGTGCTTGTGTGTACAGTACCGTATATATAAGTGCCTGGATATGAGTGAATAATATTTGTGCTCTGGTTTGTTGCCTATAGCCCCTCCTCGCGATGCATAGGGAGGAAAGGGCTGGGGGGAGGGGTGGCAGGGAGGGGTGGCAGGGAGGAGCTTAGGGGGGTGGGGGGGTTGAGAGTGGAGAGAGAGGGTTAGGAAGGGGAGGTAAACACCTCACAGAACACCTGCGAGGTTACATGTAAATGAGGTCTCTACGACAGATCCCCGAGGACCCCAGAGGAGCAGAGTCCCACGCTGCTGCCGTTTCGTCACGATGGAGAGAGATCTTTGTTCTGCCGGTGTTGTTGGACTGCCAACGGCCTCTGGCCCCCGAGCATAGATGACTTGTTCTTCCGTCGCGCGATTACTGATGGATAGATGACTCACTCACTTAGACAAATCGTGAGACGAATCGAGCTTAGAATTATAAGGTTCTATCTCCGTTTAGGGTCGTTCAGAGATATTGAGCTTCAACGTTTTCACATTCCATTATGTTTTGTGAGATGGAACCTTTGTATTTGATGAATTACTAACTAAATAAACACCTAATGGATCAGATTATGTAAAAAACTCAATTTTGCCAAAAATGTTATCTTATAATTCTAACGTCACGGAATGTATTTATTGTAAGTCGCTTTGAATAAAGGTGTCTGCTAAATGCCCGAAATGTAATGTAAACGTTGTTCTCTTTCATTCTGAAAGAATCAGGTGTAGTGCTGAGGCACAAACATGTACATTTCAAGCCTGCAAACTGTGACACTTTAAATAACTTGAAAAAATACTATTGTGCAATATGACAACCCTAGTTGACTATCTGTGCAGTATAGTACAGTGGATTGTGTACATAGCCTTTATTTATGTAAACCAGCTCCTTACCTTCTTGTGATTTTATTCTTTTTCTAAAAGTTTTTTTTTTTTTTCCTTTCCTAACACCAGGGGAGCCACCCCTCCTAAATTTCGTTGTTTGGTACCTGTACTGTAGCAATGACAATAAAGTCCATTCATTCATTCATTCTCTTTCTCTTGGAAAACCGATGAGTGTATTGCCTGTCAGAGCCATCAGTGCCAACAGGGTGAGTCAAGACAGATCTCTCTTTCTATTAACGATAGAACAATGTTACCTTCCCCTTGTCTGCATGGTGGTACCTGTATCTTGGACACCTCCTACTCCTACTACTGTGCCTGTGTGGCTCAGGCTATACGGGGAAAAGGTGTGAGAATGGTGAGTCATCATACATTTACAATCAATTGACTGTATGAACATATTATTACCCTCACAGGGAACACCTCTACCACAGCGTGGAGGAAACACAGCAAAGACCTAGGTTCTGGGCCCTGGACAGTCTGGACGGATTGATGGCAGCTGCTGGATTGAAATCAGGTGTAGTGCTGAGGCACAAATGTGTACATTTCAAGCCTGCAAACTGCGACACTTTAAATGAATGTGCAATAACACTATGTGCAATATGACAACCCTAGGGTACATAAGGTTCAGAGAATAGGAAATGTTAGAATAGGTATAGCATAGCATAGGGTACAGCACAGTGTTTTATTTGTATAGTATAGTATAGTGGATAGTGTACATAGCCTTTATTTATGTAAACCAGCTCCTTTCCCTTCTTTTTTTTCTTCTTTTTTTTTTCCTAGCACCAGGGGAGCCCCCCCTCCCAAATGTCGTTGTTTGGTACCTGTACTATATCAATGACAATAAAGACCATTCATTCATTCATTCATTCAGGAAGTGTTGCTGCCTATTTCTCACAACCTGATGCAGATGTTTAGGGTCTCTGAACTTGGTGACTAGCTTGGATGGAACAATAGTGTTAAAGAACACGCAATGCTGACGACATCGATAGCGCAGTCGGGCCTGAGTGGAAAACTGGACAACGTGAACGGACATTTTGTGTATATCGGGGGGGTGTTAAGTGTCTTGCCACTCTGCCTCTTCAGTGCAAACTATAGAACCCTCATGGCAGCAGAAGTTTCTCAGCCTTGTCAGGTGCTTAGTTTCTACAGAGGGCACGGTCCAGCTCTAGTTCCCAGCCAGTCAACTGTTCGGGTAACTGTTGGGCATTCCCCCTATTGACGATGCCCTATTAGCTAACAGGGGCCTGAGAATGAGCCTGGTTTCAGTTCGGTGGAGGAGTTCTCTCTCCTCTGGGTATTCTGGGGCTAAATGGACCTCTTGTCCATTCCCCAGTTAACAGGAGAAGAAAGGGATGCAAAAGCTTTCATAAATGCTCTTCCTGTGCGACAGAAAAAAACAATGTTACGATGTTCAATCCCAACCAAGTTCCTTCACCCCAGTCCCCACTTCATATTATTTGTAGATTGTGGTCCTTTCAGAGAAGAGACAACACCAACACCGACGGCATCTCATTCTCACGATTCACAGAGCATGTAAAAAAAAGAGGAACTCCTTTCCCAACCACACACACACACACACACAGATCCCCTTCATCAGTATTCAATCAAAAGGAGTTGACTCATGTTTTAGGAATTGGCAGTTGGTTTTGTGCGTGTTGGATGTTTTGTATGCCAGGATCACTATTGGAGATGAACAGATTACATCCACTTAGGAACTTAGAGGAACACAAGAAACCTTTTTCCCATAAATACCTAACTGCACGGAAGGTATCCACATACTTGTCTCACTAACTAGTCTTGACTTACTGACAAGACTGACACACAGGCTTACTTTTCTTAGTTTACTAAGCCGGCTTAATATAATTAGTTTATATTAATTTGTAATTTGAAGAAAAAAAAACTCCTTAGCCACAATAACTGGCTTGG
>NC_137679.1:9784020-9789020 GCF_963989245.1 Nansenia antarctica | reverse complement strand
AGCAATAATAACAACAATAATAATACATTACATTACAGTATATGTACATACCAAAGAATACAATGAGAACCAGAATTGCCCCAAAAGGACTGGGAGGAACTTGGTTCTCTGGTCAATTTCAAGTCTATAGCATCAGGTGAAAAAGGACCTGAGTAATGAAGTATTGTGCTGAGGGTTGGTCGATGCCCATATCCACTATGTCAGCGCACTGCGCAGTCCAGTGTTACTTCTGCTCTTCCTGACTGACCACACTCCTTGAGGAAAAGAGGAGGAAGAGAGAGAAGAATAGGAGGAGGATGAGAAATAGGGTGAGGAGGTGGCAGAGATTGGTCAAGAACGAGGGTGATGGATGGGGGCAGATGAGGGGTGAGAGAGAGATAAAGAGAGACATACCGGGGCGGGTGGGGGGGGGGGATGGTGAAGAGTCCTAAAGTCTGTTTTATTTAGTTTTATTTCATATTGCTTTCTATCCAGTCTTTGAAGTTGGCCGTGTGCGTGTACACCGTGAACAGTTCCGGGTCGCACTCTCCCTGGTCGTACCCGAAACTCACCAACCCCATGAGCCGCCACACCCCTTTGTTTAACTCGTCTCGGGGGTCCCGGGCGTTGTTTGTAGGGGGTGTGGTCGGGGCGGGGAGGATCAGGATACCCCCCGTGTCCGCGGGGCAGATGTTAGACGGGCCGTAGTCCGGGCGCTGGCGCCCGCATAGCATGTTGTCCGTGACGCTCACGGGTACCCCGTTCCGGGCGTACTGCTGTTCACAGGGCACCACGTCAGCCAGTTGCACCAAACCCACCCTGGCCCTCTCCTCGTCGCCGATAGCGGGGTCTGGCAGCGGGGCCCAGCCCATCACCAGGCCCTGCTCCGAGGTGACCTCTCCCCCCTGGGCGTCTGGGAGGCAGACCGGCAGAATTTGCTCCCCGATCCGAGCCTTGTCCAGCAGCTTCAGCACGGCCAGGTCTGAGTCCAGCACCAGCGGGTCGTAGTTAGGGTGGACAGAGATGGAGGCGACCTGAGGGTTCAGATAGGAGGAGAGAGGCTTTTAGAGAAAGAGACGTGAGAGAGAAGGGAGAGGCAGATAGGAGGAGGAGGGATCTTAGAAAGAGAAAAACAATGATCTTTGGGAAAAACAGAGGGTCAGACTAAGGAGGATTCTTCAGAGAGAGAGAGAGAGAAAGGGATGTCTAGAGAAAGAAGAGATGAACAGAGAGAAGAAGAGAGAGGAAAGAAGAGAGAGAGAGGAAATAAGAGAGAGGAAATAAGAGAGAGCGTGTGCCAAACTCAACAGCAGGGGCACAGATTGGCTCCCTGTGTGATTCGAAGCTTTTTTTTGTTACCTGGCAACCCAACGACTCACTGACAGTCATGTGCAGAGAAATGAATTAATTTGCTCTCCTGCAAAGTGCTCTCTCTAGGAAATGTGTTATTATGACGCACAACACAGTAATACTGTATTTTGTCAAATGTCAATAGTTAGTAGTTGGCTTAATGGTATGTTACTTGCAGTTGGGCAAAGGTTTGACAATATAGATATCTAGTTATGAACCGTATAGCAAGTCTTATGTGAAGAACCATGGGCTTTTACCACCCCAGGGTTCCCACACCTTCTGAAACATCAAAGTCAAGCACCTTTCAAGACTCAATTCCCTCAAATTCAATGACCCAACACGGCATAGTTTGAGACAGACCTAGATGAGAATTGATATAATAGGAACTATCCGCTCACAGACGACAATTAAAAAGAGAGGCTTGAATGTGTGAACACTAGATGGTCTCTTGCCTTCTCTACCACAGCACAGCAACACAATATATTGTGAAATATGTGTAAAGTTAAGCAATACAGAGAGGAGGAGCTAAGTAAAACATTTTTGAATATACAGTATATATATATTTATATTTTTTTGAGAGAGAGAGAGAGAGAGGGGAATTCAAGCACTTTCAATGACCCATGTCTAATTTCAAAAACGTTTAAGACCTTGATTTTCTTTTCTCAAATTCACAAACTTTCAAGGATTTCAAGGACCCGTTCCTACGTTCCTACTCACCCTGAGATGATGCAGACCCTTGGTCTCCCTGAGGTCGCTGCGATAGTTCTTCCCCAACACCACCTTGAGCTTGGCCACGTCCAGAGGGTACAGCTTCCCCAGGTGGGTCACGCAGTGGGCCGCCACCACCACGCTCCGCTGGTTCACCAGGGCCCCGCTACACACCAGCTGCCAGCCAGACGTCTTGTCCTGGACCACCCTGGCCCCCCCGGCCCCCGCCTTCTTCTTCAGAGACCCCGCCAGGCTAGCCGCCTTGTCCACCTTGGCCTTGACGGCTCCGTTGGTGGAGCGGTGGTAGATGGCTGCCAGCCAGGGCCAGTGTGACTCCGCCGACCTCTCGGGGTCGAAGGTCGGATGCTTCCCACACACTTTGCGAGGACGAGACGGAAGGAGAGGAGGAAGGAGAGGAGGTATGGAAAGAAACGTGGGTGGTGGCAGGAAAAGGAAGATATTAGGTTTACGGTTTTCCAGAGTGACACATGACACATTTGGTATTTCATCGAGCGATTAATTCCACAACGCCCTTTGCTTTATATGCTTGTATGAGTGTATGAGTGCTGTGGCCTTTCTACAGTAGCATGAGCAAGGGGAGAGACAACCGCTCTCCTCCTTCTAATGAGTAACAGTACTCTGCTGCCCTCACCTGGTGAGCAGGAGACATGACGCCCGCTCCACTTCCCCGTCTTGAGGCAGGTGCGGCGGGCGCTGCCTAAGTGGTGGTAGTAAGGAGAGGCGCACTCGTACTCTATCTGCGTGTAGAGGTGGTGGAAGCCCTGGGGCAGCTGGGAGAGGACTTTGGGACTTTTGGTGGGACCCACGACGGGCAGAAACTCCCGCCCAAACCCAGAGTAGAGCTTGTGCACAGGGGTGTTCCTGAGGAAGAGAAAAGGGGGGCCGCAGAGACGCCCTTATTGACACGAACTGACACCAGTGTGGGTTCCAGTGTGATTAAGTAGTGTGTTTATAGTGTAATGTCGGATAGACAAACTTGTGGTTGGGTGGTTGACACTGATCTGTTATTGTTCTGAGGTTCTATATGGATAATGAGGGTCATAAACAAAATGTCTGGTCTAGAGTCAACATGTATATGTTGATGTATAGTATACGGTTATGTCTCGCTCTTATATGAATGTGGTCTTTGATATATTGTTTGCCGACACTCAAATAACAATATAGAGCTGATATACTACATGTGCTTCTGGCGTCTGGCGTCTTTATGAATGTAATGTAAAATAAAATATTTATGTCGCTCTGCAACATTATACCTAACTGTGCATGATTATGTACTACCTGGATTGGGCTTGTGGTGGCAGGACTTTCTGTCTCACCAGCTCTGAGACCTTGGGCTCTCGACAGGCTGTTGACACACACACACACACACGCACACACACACACACACACACACACACACACAAACACACTTGATTAGAGAAGAGGGCAGAGGCTGTATAAAATGGCAGGGGTTCTCTGTCTCAGATAACCAGTACATAGAGGAACAGACAGACAGAGAGAGAGACAGACCAGAGAGACAGACAGGCAGAACAGAGAGAGAGAGAAACAGACAGACAGACAGACAGACAGACTGAGAGACAGACAGACAGACAGACAGACAGAGAGACAGACTGAGAGACAGACAGACAGACAGACAGACAGAGAGACAGACCAGAGAGACAGACAGGCAGACAGACAGAGAGACAGACCAGAGAGGCAGACAGACAGACAGACAGACCAGAGAGACAGACAGACAGAACAGACAGACAGAGAGAGAGACAGACCAGAGAGACAGACAGGCAGACAGACAGAGAGACAGACAGACAGGCAGACAGACAGACAGACAGACAGACCAGAGAGACCAGATAGACAGACCAGAGAGACAGACAGACAGACAGACCAGAGAGACAGACAGACAGACCAGACAGACAGGCAGACAGACCAGAGAGACAGACAGGCAGACAGACATACAGACAGAGAGACAGACCAGAGAGACAGACAGACAGACCAGACAGACAGACCAGAGAGACAGACCAGAGAGACAGACAGACAGAACACAGAGAGAGACAGACAGACAGGCAGACAGACAGACAGACCAGACAGACAGACCAGAGAGACAGACAGACAGAACAGAGAGAGAGACAGACAGACAGACAGACTGAGAGACAGACAGCCAGACAGAGAGACAGACAGACAGACAGAGAGACAGACAGACAGAGAGACAGACAGACAGACAGACAGACAGACAGACAGACAGAGAGACAGACAGAGAGACAGACAGACAGACAGACAGACACGCACGCACACACACCCACACACACACACAGGTGCACACACACACACGCGCACACACACACACACACACACACACACACACACACACACACACTTGATTCTATGTCTCTGTCTCGGATAACCAGTACATAGAGGAACAGACAGACAGACAGACAGACAGTCAGACAGACAGGCATGGACGCACGCACACACACACACACACACACACACACACAGACAGACACACACACGCACACACACACACACAGACAGACACACACACACACACACACGCACACACACGCACACACACACACACACACACACACACACTCACACACACGCACACACACACACACACACACACACACACACACACACACACACACACACGCACACACACACACACACACCCAGACCCACCTCGTACACACAGGGGTTGAGTACCACCCCAGGAGCCATTTGGCTGGCAGCTGCGGCGGGTGTTTCCACTCAGGGCGTAGGAGTGATTACAGGAGAACTCCACTGTCTCAGGTACCAGGCCTGGCACCGGCTGGTGATACCCATGGTAGAGCCTGGGGAGAGGGGGGCAGCTCCTCTCTGTCGGTGGAAGGGAACAGAGAGAAAGAGAGAGAGGGGGTGGGCGGAGGGGGGGAATGTACATTACTCATGGGAGTCTGGTGGAGTTC
>NC_137679.1:9739860-9783820 GCF_963989245.1 Nansenia antarctica | reverse complement strand
CGGTCTCTTTTTCTGTTACTACTAGTTTATTGTCGTCCTCTCCCGGGATCTTCTCCAGACTGGAATCTCCTGTGTTCTTATCTTTACTGTCTGCTGTAGTGTTTTTGTGTTCTGTGTGTTCTGGATGTTTACCGCCCACACCTCCTCCCTTGGTCCCTGTTGTATTGTCTGGGTCTTTATCTGGCTGTTTTTCGACGTCTTTGTCTTTGTCTGTTTCGGTCTTTTTTTCCACGTCTTTTCCTTTCTCTTTCTCTTTCTCTTTCTCTTTCTCTGGTTCAGCGAGTGTGTTATTCACTGGAAGAAAAAAACAAAGGAACAGAAAACCGTTGAGAATGTTTTTTTACACAGTGGATCGTTTCTGACAAACCCCAGGTGTTTACACGGTCTGCCATAACTCATTACATTCTGTTCTGCTCAGGTTCGTTGTCAGACATGAGCGGCAACGTCTACCGATTCGTTCTGAGGTAAACACTAACAAACAAAGAGTTTCCCACAGAGACTCCAAAACTACAATTCCCAACATGCCACAACCAAAATGGGGTATACCTTTGCCACATGTGGGAAGAATTCCACTCCAGGTATTATTGGGCAGGCAGGTTCTCTGGGGGGTCCCACTCAGCTTGTATGGCCGGTAGCACAAATACTGCAGGGCGATGATGACGTCGTTGGGCCCGAACACTAGGAAGTGGTCCCCGTGCTGCGGCTTGGGCGGGATGGCACAGAACCTCTCCACTGGCACTGGTGAGGAACGCAGACACAAGGTAAAAGGCTCAGTAAAGCTGAACCTTAGGCTGCACACATACAGCAGTGTAAATTACCATCAGCCGTGCAGCTCATGATATACAGTGCCTAGCCAATTATGTACACACGTTTTGAGGAATTGATGTTGTAAAAGGAAAGATTTTCAAAGGTCAAGTAGCACAAGGGGTGAGAGGGGCCAAGTAAGTAATTAAGTAAGTAATTAAAACGTTATTTCTATAGCGCCCTTCACAACACGGATGCACAGGGTGCTTTACATCAAAGATAAGGGATAAAATTGGTGAAAAGAGAAGTGCAATCAAACATCGTCAAAAGGGATTAAAAACAAAACGGAGGAAGGAACACCCCAAAGGGACAACATAAACACAACATAAACAGGAACATAAGATGTCTATGGGTGACTAACGGTCTGCCTAAACAGATGAGTTTTAATTGCTCTTTAAAAATCTCAATTTATATATACCACTAAAAATTGCCATTGTATGACATAATATGCTACCATTTGCACTTTACTGTATAGATTGCTGTAAATACTGCTGTAAATACTGCTACTTATCACTGCAATATAATTGCTTTTTGTTGCACTTCTGGTTAGACGCACAATAATTCCGTTGCATTGTCTTGTACTATGTAATGACAATAAAGTGAATATAATCTAATCTAATCTAAATGGTTAGGCAAAAAGTCACTTTATTGTCCCATCACTGGGAAATTTGTATTGGGCTTACACCCCACAGCAGCCAACAAAGAGCAACAGACAATACGGAATGTTAACACACAAACAGAAGGCAGCCCTGATTAAAACAAGAGTGGAAATAAAACGAGCAAGATATGTTCACATTCATCTGGTGCAGTTTAAAAGTTTAACAGAAACAGGAATAAAATAATTTTAAAATCTATTTAGTCTAGCGCGGGGGACTCTGAACCTCCTCCCAGAGGGCAGCAGTTCATACTCTGCATGTAGGACATGGGAGGGATTCATGAGAATTCTATTAGCCTGTCTGAGAGTAGCCTGTTCGAAGATAGACTGCAGGGATGAGTGGTCTTTCACCCCTATGATCTTCCATGCAGTCTGTATCAGTCGGACCAGTTTGGACCTTAGTTTTACAGATAGGTTACCAAACCAAGATGTAATGCCGTATCTGATGAGACTCTGTACGGTTAGGGTTAGGGTGAGTTCTGAGGGAGCGGCTCTCAGATCAGGGGGGAGGCCAAGGGGCCTTTCTCTCTCTCCCTCTGTAGTTCTCTTACCACACTTTGGGGCTGGGGCGCTCCAGGATCCATCCCGGAGACAGTTGGAAGTGCGGATCCCCCTCAGCTCGAACCCAGGGTCACAGTGGAACACCACACGAGCCCCTGAGTGATGGAACACGCCCTCTGTACGTCCATGGGTGGGCACTGGGGGTCTACGGCATCCCACCACTGAGGATACATGCACACACACACACACACAGACACACACACGCACGCACACAAACGCACACACACACGAACGCACACACACACGAACGCACACACACACACACACACACACACACACACACACACACAGTGACATTACTCAGGGATCACATCTAGCTCAAAACAAAGCTACATTAACTACCACATATACAGCTTCCACTCTACCAACACAAAACACCACAAACCGACATACCATCACCAGCTACCACGACCTTTCTAATGAGGTCAACGTTCTTTGGCATTATCGCACCTCCTTTTGAACAAGGCAGTTATGGCCTCGGGGGCGTTCAGAAACAAATTCACAGCTCATGAACTCATTATACCTCTTCATAATTACCTCTATGACATGCTATAACATTATAAATAGAGCCTTCAATCTTACTGCCTCATTAATCTATTTCACCAGCCATGGAAAAAGTGTGAACAGGCGTCGCGAGGCAACGTTAACACATGGCCCGTAACTGAGGAATAAATAGAAAACGTGCAGTAAAAAATCAAACTGTTCAATTTTCCACTGCAGTAAAGTATTTTTATGATGTGGGTAGCATGGAGGCTTGGGTTGGTACGGTGGTGGAATGGAATAGTGTGTGTAATTGCTCAGACAATACCCCAACTGGGATGGAGAGACCTCAATTCATAAATAACACTCATCATGTTCGAAATTGCCATTGCCATTTCTGGTCCAGAATGGAGCAAAACACCATTCCGGTACCACCACACACACACACACACACACACACACACACACACACAGACACACACACACACACACACACACACACACAGACACACACACACACACACAGCAATCTGGTGCTATTTGCTGGGCTCTAGGTGTGATTTCAGCATCACTCCTTCATATGCAGGCAGAGGTGACACATGTGATTTATTACAGCTTGGTTTATTCCGCCGCTACGGCTGTAGAAAGCGCGTAATTAATTCTGGAACTGGTAACTGCTGCCGGGAGAGAGAGAGAGAGAGGGGCTTTCTAGAACGCACTAGAATACACCCTGGATATGATACCACTGCTATAAACACAGTGATGAGCCAGGGCTATGAAACAAGTTACCATGATCACACTGTGTTGAGCTGCTGTTGTTATTGTTTTAATCACACACACGCACGCACGCACGCACGCACGCACGCACGCACGCACGCACGCACGCACGCACGCACGCACGCACGCACGCACACACACACACACACACACACACACACACACAAACACACACACTCTCACACACACACACACACGCACACACAGGTATCATATTTATGCTATGGTACCCCCCAGTGTGACACATCTTGGTGTGTGTGTGTGTGTGTGTGTGTGAGTGTGTGTGTGTCTCATGGTCTTGGTGTGGTGATGTTGGAGCAGAGTAGCACAGGGTCAGAGCCATGCCTCTCACTCTGTCTGTGGTTAAAGAGCAGTGTGGTCCAAAATCCTTAAAGGGAACCCTCCCTATAATCACTGTACTCTCACTCTTCCAACATTTCCACCCTTAGGCCTAAGTCACGCAAAGGATGGGGAATTCGGTTGGATGACTGGACGTGCATGACCCGTTGCGTAACATCGAAAAACAAAAGCAAAACGAGAAAAAACGAGCAAAGCGAGAGCCAGTAACTGCCCGCACCCTTGTCCTCCCATGATTCCAAGTGTCCGTCTGCCCTAGCCCTAGTCCCTAAGTGACTCTCCAAACATTGTCATGAGTCAGAGGTAATTAGGTCGGAATGCTAACACAGGAAGTTGAATTCACTATTTGCCTGATGTCAACACATGGAAACAATGTTTGAACACTCCTAGTCCAATCAGGACAGACATATAGTTGTTATATCTTATCTTGGTAGATGCCCTTTTTAAGCTATGGTTCATATTTAATGACAGGTAAATTGTTTCCGACCCGAAATGTAAGTCTGAACGCCAAGTACGCCCTTTAGCCCCTCTAATAGCCGCCCTGGGTAAATTACATTTGGGAGAAAAATGTGCAAATGTGTTTCTATAAGAAATGATATGTTACTGTTATCCTAAACCTATTCCACAAACGAGCTGCCCGGCCTTCCTCATGGGAATATTGAACGTACAGAGTGTAC
This sequence comes from Nansenia antarctica, assembly GCF_963989245.1. Classification (NCBI taxonomy): domain Eukaryota; kingdom Metazoa; phylum Chordata; class Actinopteri; order Argentiniformes; family Microstomatidae; genus Nansenia; species Nansenia antarctica. The sequence goes on along the minus strand of NC_137679.1, from coordinate 9,779,509 downwards.
TACGGAATGGAATTCCGCCTCTTCTCCCATGATTTTTATGGGCATCTCCATTGGAAAAGGCTGGCTCACATTATAGAGGTAGGTTTGTTTCACCATTAGTTTTTATAGACTCAAATTTAGCCCTGCAAAAAAGAAAGGAACAAGGCTCCTGGCCATGCTGTTTTTTTTACTGGGGGCCTGGGGAGGTGTAGTGGGTCCTGAAACACAGGCCAGCATCCAGACACCCGTAAATAACCTGCCTTGTGGTTGAGCTGTGGACAGAGGTCTCTCCAGCCATTTAGGACCCTCTGGGAGGGAGGCCCCCCCACAGGGAGGTAAGACTCTGGCAGGGTGTTAGCAGGTGACTGCCCATATAAAAGGGGGTTAGTAAGGTGATGGGGCAGTACCTTAACACTAGGATGGCGGTGCCTTTTTTACCTACTATAAGAGCCGCCTCTTATAATGTAAGGATACTGGGGTGGTAGAACGCACATATCTAGGAAAAGTCATGAAAGGAGGGTCCTGAAATTTGATCGAGTGCAAAGAAATGACCCCATCCATGGCTGTTCTAGTGTTAAGGAACCCAGGAGAAATCACTGCTGAATACGTTCTACAAAACCTGCCCCCAAATTAAAATCTAAACAAAACAAGGCGGAATCAAAGCAACATTGGAATGTTGTTTATCTTTCTTTGTTTATCTTTATTTCTGAAATGTCATGTGACATTAGCTTGTGAAAGCGGGAATACGTTTTCAACAACGTTGACATTTATTGACATTTTTCAGAATAAAAGTCGGGGAAAATTTTGATTGGATGCCGACTTGTTGCCACTTTCACCAGCTGCTGTCACATATAATTTCTCTCTCACTCCGTCCCCCCTTTTTTCGTACACACTCACGCCTTCCGTCTTAATCACTCTTTAGCTCCATGATTTTTACAATCCATAAACTCAAATTTGGAGGTACAGTTTCATGAAGTCATATGTTTGTCAGGTGGTCATTTTGATTTATAGTCCATCTGTCAAACCCACACACATTTTTTCCCTAGCAGCTGATTGGACTTTGCCAAAAGAATGAGATGACTAGTAAGGGAAGGCAGCTGGTCTGGAAACCTTCCGCACCACATATTCTTCCCATGATGGTGACTCACCAAATGTCTGGTCTAACAGGACTTATTTTGGTAATGGCAAATGTGATGTTTTGGTTGAGAATGAAGTAAAACACTGCATTGATGTTGAAACGTTGGCTGTCTCAATTGGGAATGTTGTTGTGAGAGAGAAAACACACACTGTTGCTAACTTCTCCAAAGTGGTCCTAAAGAGACAGTGTGACTGACCAGAAACTGAGGGAGACATTGATTATGTACAGGCTCGGTGAGCACAGCCTGGCAGTAGAAACAGGTTGCCACTGCCAGACAGATGGCACCGATGAGCTCCTCCTCAATGCTGACCATTTGTTATAACCGCCTAGCACTTTTGGACATAAGAGTCCAACTCTCAACTGTGACTTTTCTAACCCGGAAATCTGCTGTCAGCTACAGCAGGACACGCTAATCTTTGGAACGATGATTTACAAAATGACTTCTCACATTTTGTAAATCATCATGATTTTACTTCACGGCATTATGATTTTTTTTCAATCGTGTAACGTATGCCTGGAATTACTTTCCAATGGCACTTGCAACGTCATGGTTTTCACAGAGACTTGCTTTGACCCATGGATTACCTGACTCACCCATTTTCAACCTGAGGGATTTTCCATTCGGTCGGTTGGATCGGACAAAGGACTCAGAGGAAGATCAGAGGGGGGAGGGGTATGATCAACGACTCCTCTGATATGGAGATACTCTCATCCTCTTGTTCAGCCGACCTTGAACATCTGGTGATCAAAATGCCGTCCCTTTCACCTACCTAGGGAGTTCTCAACTGCGATCATTATAGCTGTGTCGTGAGCTTAGAATTATAAGGTTCTATCTCCGTCTAGGGTAGTTCAGAGATATTGAGCGTCAAAGTTTTTACATTCCATTATGTTTTGTGAGATGGAACCTTTGTATTTTATTAATTACTAACTCAAAAATGTCACCATTTTAAAAAATAACACCACACGGGCATTAATAAACACCTAATGGATCAGATTATGTAAAAAACTAAATTTTGACAAAAATGGAGATAGAACCTTATAATTCTAACGTCACGGTGTATAATCCACTCCAGGCCGACACCACTCTGGCACTGAGGGAACTGTCCAGGACTATCAACATGATGTATAGATGACGTATCGATGTATACACAGACTCAGTCATCGGTTTCATCACAAAGGGCATAGACAACGTTGTTCCTCCCTGTATCAACATTTTCCCAACCAGAAACCACCGTTTTAAAACGGTCCGCACAATGTTAAAAGCATGAACCACCCCATTTAACTCTGGGGTAAACGGGGTATATGGAGTGCAAGAAAACCTTCTATGACCCTCCAGAAATCCATCACCATCAGAGATGGCAAAAAAGACAGTACAGGGGCAAAGTGGTTCGCATTATCACGGGCTCCGAAACACAACACATGTGGAGTGGATTTACTATCCTTTACGGAATATAAAGGGGAAATCCAGCTGTGTAATGCACACCCATGCCTCCCTTCCAGATGAGCTCAATACCTACTTCCTGCTCGATGTGAGGCCAACAACCCAGAGTCTGCTCTGAGGGGTCCTGCAGCTCCTGATGACCGTCTATTTTCATTTTCTGTGGCCGACATAATTGCCTCGTAATTGCATCGTTCTTTAACAACGGTGAATATTGTTAAAGCATCCGACCCAGACGGCAATGCGCTAACCAACTTGCACACGACTTTACAGACGTTCTTCAACCTCCCTGTGCCAGTCTGTAGTCCTCGCCTGTTTTCAGACCACCTTTGTTGCCGAGTGCCCCCCCAAAAATCCAAGGTAACCTGCCTAAATGACTATCACCTCATCATGAAGTGCTTTGAGAGGCTAGTCAAGGTCCACATCACCTCCACATGACTGTAGCTGACACACTGGACCCAGTCCGATTGACATACATACCGCCCCAAACAGATCCACAGACAGCACAATTGCCATTGCACTGCACACTGCTTCATCTCACCTGGCCACAAGGAACACCTATGTGAGAATGCTGAATTAATTGACGACAGTTCAGCGTTTAACACTATTGTTCCCTCCAAGCTAGTCACCAAGCTCAGAGAGACCCTGAGACTAAACATCTGGATCAGGTCGTGAGAAATAGGCAGCAACACTTCCTCCACGCTGCGGTAGAGGTGTTCCCTGTGAGGGTAATAATATGTTCATACAGTAAACTGATTGTAAATGTATGATGACTCACCGTTCTCACACCTTTTCCCCGTATAGCCAGCCAAACAGGCACAGTAGTAGGAGTAGGAGGTGTCCAAGATACAGGTACCATCGTGCAGACAAGGGGAAGAGCTGCATGCTGCCAAACACAGGGAAGGAAGCAAAGTTGGGCACTGGGACACAACAATGGGCTACACGAGTGCATACTGTATGCTTTCTTGTGGATTGATCTGCTGGAACTGTTTTGAAAAGTTAACCGACGTTCATGTGAATTTGTGTGCATGATGCTTATCGAAATGTTTCTCTCTTTTTTGGGGGGCCTGACTGCAATAGGCTTGCGGGTTGCTGTATTCCTGGTAAAAAAAGTGAATAAGTATCAAAAAAGTGAATAAGTATAAAAAAAAGTGAATAAGTATCAAGAAAGTGAATAAGGTGCCCCGCGGTGGTGTAGCGGTCTAAGCACTGGCCACTAGTGCATGCTGCCCACCGGGGACTGGGTTCGAATCCCAGCTCGCCAGACCCGGATATGGCTGGGGCACACACGGGGAGCGGCATATTGGGCGGCCGCTCCCGAGGGCGGTAGGAGTATTTCCGGACAAGGATCCGTCGCGCAACAGCGCTCCCGGGGTGCCGGAATAACAGGTGCTGGGCTCGAGGAGCCAGTCAGCTAGTCTGCCTGGCGGCCTCTTCTGGGACTGCCGGCCACGGGGTCGTGCGGCGGATCCTTCGCAATAGGCAGGGGATAATTGGATGCTAGGTTGGGTTCAATTGGCTACCAAATTGGGTGAAAAAGGGATAAAATCTGAAAAAAAAAAAAAAACAAAAGTGAATAAGTATCAAAGGAGGTTAAGTTGTTTGTGAGTGTTTTCCCGTACGAAGCTGCCAAACGGCGATCCCTTCAGCTACATACTTGGTATGCTTGGTAACGGGCCATGTTGGAGAAAGTGAGGGAGAGTGCTCTGCTTAGATAGTTTGAAGTTATCACCACAGGTACTATATTAGCTACCTACCCGAACTCTCCTGGAAAGTGGCAAAGAAGCCGTCAAAGTTCTTGTAGCCGTCGGACACGAACAGAACATGAAGAGAGTTGCCGGAGCTCTGGATCGGGGCAGGCCTGTCGTTCCCGCAGAACCGTCCAATCACCTGAGAGTTGATGCTGTCACCGTCTCGCACTTCCACGTAGTCATAGCGACACGAGTGGTCAAACTCCAGGCTCAGCATCATGAACCTGAGGGGGAGGAGGGAGTGCAGGAAGTGACATTATGTAGAAGCCGATACATATTTATAATACATGAGCTTAGAATGATATGGTTCTATCTCCGTTTAGGGTAGTTCAGAGATATTGAGCGTCAAAGTTTTTACATTCCATTATGTTTTGTGAGATGGAACCTTTGTATTTTATTAATTACTAACTCAAAAATGTCAACATTTTAAAAATAACACCACACAGGCATTAATGCACACCTAATGGATCAGATTATGTAAAAAAAGTAACTTTTGACAAAAATGATGATAGAACCTTATAATTCTAACGTCACGAATAGTCTAAGATATTTCAGTTCGCACCCCTAGATGATGTCATCAACATTCGTTTTTCAAAGAAGCTTTGCTTTAAAGTTTAAAGTTAAGGTTCCTTTAGCAGGTTTTCCACCTGCTGTGGACCATAGCATCAGTCTAGCATCAACAGCTACAAATATACTGTACATGCTCACTCATACATCCTCAAGTATCACAAACCAAGGAGAAGAAGCAGTCAACTACGGTGAGTAACCCAATACAAGATCAATATGACGTGTATACGTGAATACGGCCTGACTGACGAAAAGGAAAGAGAAGGGCCGTAACACTATACACAACATTACTATGTTACTGTATGTAACAGAGGTGGATAGTTGGCAAGTTGAAAGGCAATTTGCCTCAGTAATGCCACTCTGAGATCTGAGGTATACCAACTTATAGAGGGTGAGGTGAGTGGTTATGTCAAAGTGGTAGTGATGGTTGACTCTTGAGTGTGGAAGGATGGCAGCTAGGGATTGCCACACCCAGGTAAGTGTTAAATTGGAAACGCAGAGATTTGTCTCACTTTCTAAAAGGACTTCAACAACGTTAGATAAAGTACCTGTCATGACATTTAAAAGGCCGACATGTACAGTAGCCAATTGACACCTACAGTATGCCAGCAGAGTACGGTATTCCCTTCAGCCATTCTTCTGTTTAGTTGAGCCAGAAAGCGTTCGTTGAGGTAGCCAACCTCCATTTTCCATATCAAACATATTTTTTTTACAGGTTTCTCACTGGGCTAAAAATGAATCTGAAGTAAATATGCTCTAAACTCCTTGTTATTGCACCTTGTTTCCCCTACTGTGTCAGGAAAGAATGTTCTCTTGTGTTCCTAACAGATCCCTCTTTCCCTGGATCGTGAGAGGGGAGTGCATGGTGTTTCCTGGCAGAGGCGCCCTCGGCTGGCACCATCACACACACCCATAGTTTTATGATGAAGGCGAGTGCTGAAGAGCATTCGGGGCTATTGAACACGTTAATGGACCCGGCCGAGCGAGGCCGGCGCCACTTCTTTTAAACCGAGGTGATAATTGAGCGTTTAATTTCCTGCCACTTGGTGGAGATTCAAATGGATGTAGATATGATTTATTTTTAAATCAAGGCAACAATAGTCTTTTTTTTCTCTTTTCTGGAATCCAGATGCAAATTTTTTTATGCTTTCCTTGCCTGCAAAATACATCGATGCAAAAAAAAAAAAAAGATGGACAAATTCAAGAAAGAACGTTGTCGGCTGATGATCGTAGCTGTGTCTAGAACAAACGATTTGAAAGCTAATGGGACAATTGCAACATGAGTTTATATGAAAAATGGTTTGTTTTAACAAGGACAGATGTTTGAGTGAGTTCATTCATAGAAACATAGAAAACACATGCTAATACGTAGATCTAATAAAAACAGGATAAGTGATAAGGCGGGTGATGTCAGTCGACCAGGAGAGGTGGTAGAGTGGAGTGAACGGGCAGGTGTTTGGGGGGGCTGACCATTGCTTGCATGTAGGAAGGGGCTATTAGGAGGAAAGACTGGCATCTTATTGTTCACACCTAGTAACCACTCCGCAGTCGAGTGCCGGGCCAGCGAGGGGAGAGCTTGGCAGGAGAAACTGAAAGAGGCTGTGTTGCAAGTCTATAAAGAGGAGACTACAATTCTGTGAAGTTTCTCTGAGGCGATGTTGGAGTAAGTGCAGTCAGAATCCTATCTATCTGAAAGAGCACTGTTAGCCTGTGCTGCGGTAGCAAAGTGGAGGACGGAGAACCGTAGAAGCTGTTGGCCTATGAGAACAACTCATAGGCCAATAAAGAACGATGATTTATCACCTAAACATGAAAAATAATCTGAACCAACACGGTCATCCAGAAACTAGAGGTCATGTGTGGCTTCGGGGGCTTGATTTAACAAGAGTTCAAGTGAATTTGGATAATGGGTGAGACGCACATATTGAAATATTATATCATCTCCATTTACAAGTGCTTAGTGGTGGAAAAGCTGTGTGAGGGATCCCAGCTGGATATAGGGAGGATACAGGGAGGGTGAGGGACAGAGAACACGGATTTGGAAGCGTATGTGTGACTTTTTTACTCAACAAGAGGAAAAAAGAAAGAAGAATCTCTTTTGGCTCTAACAGAATTGGACTGTTTCAGTTGATTTAAAACCTTTGTTCTGCATTTAAAGGGGAAGAATGTCTGTGTTACCTCATATTTCTCAGCTGGTGTAGGCATGGCACCAAGTCCCCTGGTATCTCGTTGGCAGAGAGGACCAGAGCTACTGACAACAACCATGAGTATCATTGGCGTGCAACGATAGTGAAGCGTGTAACTCAATGAGTATGTTGTTTTTGTAGAGTGAGAGTCATCATTACTGGGTATAAATGAGAGTGATGTTGCCAGGGGAGTGAGTAATAAATACAAGATGACCCAGCCAGAAAGTTTTTTTGTACTGTTCGGTTGATGCCAAAATGAATAACTTTTCATTTGTCCATTCTATGAGCACAGCAAACATGAAGAGAGCTGCTAACACTATTATATTTACGGTCTCTGGCTATGTATGTCGTAAAAGGACATGAAAAAAGTGATGAAGGTCATATTATTTCTTCACGTTAGAGGTGATTCATCAATCTCTGTTTTGTCGATAGTGCATGTAACTGAAACCCGAAGCTGGACCAGAAACGGTGGTTTTCTGCCGTGCTTGCGGATACATTTGACATCGGAGGAGGGGTTTGGCCTTGCTCTCTGAGACTGTCACGGTTGTGAAGTTTAACATTGAGCTTTATGTGTAAGGGAAAAATGCTGTCATCATTATTGTGTACCGGTACATTGTATATTGTTTATTTCAATGCCACAAACCTATTATTGTACATACCATGCATACAGCCTGATTGCAGTTCAATGTGGCTTTTTTTTTATTATTGTGACAGCCCTCATTATGCTTGCCTGTAAAAATGTTAGTGTAATGTCAAAAATAATAGAGACTGAACGTTTCACATGATTGTAAATTACTTTTCGGGAGAGCAGGGGTGCTTTACCAAACAATGGTTTTGGTCCATGACATACCTCACGTGGCATGTCCATGACAGCCAATCACGTGGCAGCAACTCAATGCATTTAGGCATGTAGACATGGTCATGCTGAAGTTCAAACCAAGCATTAGAGTGGGGAAGAAAGGTGATTTAACCCCTTACCATTCCTGTATAATTAGCCTAAAACGCCTATCCAATCTATAACCAAAGTAAATTGAAAGCTGTTCTTGAACCATTTGGAGTAAATGCATGGTGTTGGTCTCCTTTTTCAGTGTCGTTGAAAATCAATGACACACTCGCTAGTCAACTAACACAGCTTGTTTTGTGAGCCTGCTAACAACGTAAAGTAGTGTTATAGTTAACTAGGTAGCCGTGGGGGATTACTCACCAAATCCATTGCGTTGCAGTATTTTGGCTTGACTAGCGAGTTTCTGTTGTGATTTTCAACAACATTGAAATGTATGTCTGTGTTTCAAAATAAAAGTCTGAACACTTTGATTTTTTGCCGTCCGACTCGCAGCCCAAATGACCAGACCTGTCACATATATGAAAAAATATGACCGTTGTTGTTGGCAGAGCACTTTTGTGGTCCTCACGGATGATGTAGCATGCATCAACCGTGGCGGACTCAGAGGGGGGGGCAGGGGGATCGACCGCCCCTCCTGGTGCCCCTGCGGTTGAAAAACGTCTCTCTTAAGTGCCCTTTTGAGTGGCAAAAATGCCCCTTTGAGTGGCGAAAATGAGAGGACGTGCCCTATTGGTGCCCCTCCAATGGTCTAAACATGACCATGTGCCCCCACAGTTGAAAAACGTTGCACTTAAGTGCCCTTTTGAGTGGCAAAAATTTGAGGATGTGCCCTATTGGTTGCCCTTCCAATGGTCTAAACTTGACCATGTGCACTGGTTCCGTGTTGTGCAGTAGGTGCCCTTTTTTTCTTTTCGCCCCTGCCCTTCAAACAGCCTGAGTCCGCCACTGGCTCACAAGTACTCACCTGAAGTCGATGGTGAACGGGCGGTCCACCTGTATGGTCCACTCACAGCGGGCGTTGATGGGGTAGGCCTCCAGAACCAGGTGGCCCTGGCGTTTGTGGATCACTCCTCCACACTCTGCAAAGAGGAAAACATTACAGGTGCAATCCATTATGCAATGGAAGTTTTAGCCATTTGCCAGTTGCCATTTAATTCCTAGTTTGTATCATATGACATCATACTGTGTAATGACTACAGTTGCCATGGAGGGCCTACAAGCCCAGTAATGACATTGAAGTTACACAGAAGGTGATATAATAGGGAGATGATGTAAATGCTACGTGGTAGTAAAAGTGTTTCCATCTCGAACCATAGACAAGCAACATTTCAGGAGGGTGAGGGGAGGTAAATGTGATTGTGGGATGTTTTTTTTTTATGGTTAATATTTTTGATTGAATTTCACATGGAGACATGTACACAAAAGGACATCAGAACAATTAGTGTCCGTAGGGGAAGGTTATGAATGAATGAATGAATGAATGATGAATGAATGGTCTTTATTGTCATTGCTATAGTACAGGTACCAAACAACGAAATTTAGGAGGGGTGGCTCCCCTGGTGTTAGGAAAGAAAAAAAAAACTTTAAAAAAACACAAGAAGGGAAGGAGCTGGTTTACATAAATAAAGGCTATTATTGTCCCAGGTATGAGTAGAAAACTAGTTGCACTTCCTTATATGCAGTACATTGTCCCTAAACAATAACAGAGCATGTTTATGCATGTTTGTTTTTAAACAAACTAACAAACAAAAAACACAAACAAAAGAAAAAAAACAAAAAAACAGGCCAGGGGGGGGCATGTCACATATTAGAAATAAAACAGAAAAGAAAATGACACAACAAATGCCACAGATAACCTAATCTCCAGGGGGGGGGGGGTTACCCCCATCGGAGACAACATCCAAGTCTTATCCTAGACACAGCGGCAGCGGCAATTGTGGGATAGTTAAAATAAACAAAATAAAAAACTCTTGGCCTGGGGACAAGACTCGCAAATACATGTCAGGTTTGTATCATTGATGAAACTGCCTTTCTTCCCTGTGCCCCACAGCACTGGATTTGCATATCGCAAAAAGCTACACTGTATGCAAATATGACATATCAAACGATTCCAGGATGTTCCACTAAACAGTATGTTGACTTGCCATACCTCCAGGGCCCCCCCCCCACACACACACATACTTAAAACACAGTTGTCCCAGATGCAAACATCTCAGCCATGGTTACTGATTGGTATGTGTTAGGTACAGTACAGTTTGAGTTTATACTGTAGACTCAGACATGGGGTTGGGGGGGGGGGTTATGTGGACAGATGGGAGGACGTGGGAGATGTGTACTCACTCAAGCAGTCACCACCAGACCAGCCGGGTCGACATTCAGCACAGTACTTCCCCCGGACGAAGAAGTCATCCCTCGGACCCCACGTTCCGTTGTTGCAGCGCTTGCAGTTCTCAAATATGCTGCAACCTGAGAATGAAAAGAGAGGGGAGGAGGGAGAGGGAGGAGGGAGGAGGGAGAGGGAGGAGGGAGAGGGAGAAGGAGAGGGAGAGAGAGAGAGAGGGAGAGAGAGAGAGAGGGAGAGGGAGAGAGAGAGAGTGAGAGAGAGAGAGAGGGAGTGAGAGAGAGAGGGAGAGAAGGGAGAGAGAGAGAGAGGGAGAGAAGGGAGAGAGAGGGAGAGGGAGAGAAGGGAGAGAGAGAGAGGAAGTAGCACAGTATGAGAAGTGACTGAACTCTGTCTGAAACCCTTCTCAAGAAGTGCGATACATTCAGTCTCAATGTTGTTTCGACTCTTTACAAAGAGTTTGCCTCGTCCCCCCTCTCACCCGACCCCTCCTCACCGACCCCTCCTCACCCCCCTACTGTGCTCCCTCCTGTAGCTCTTCACATCAGACCTGTTAAAGTCATCAGGCTCCTCTTCCACTAGTGACAGAACAGAATAAACACATTTCTGCTTCCTGAAATAGAAATGTTTAGGAAAACACACCACCCCTAAAGGTTTTTGGAGTTGGAGAGAGGATGGGTTTTCACTTTGGGGTCGTTCTGTGGACTTCCTGAAGACCGAGGTGGAGACAGCAGGGCTATGCGCCGTATGAAATGTATCAATATCAATGGAAACATCATATGTCTTTCTCATGACTCCTCTTGTGTCTGTACAACATCATGGTGGAGACATAGTCAGGTTAGGGACGGACAGTGCGGGATTTACAAGTGTCGACCTTTTAAAAAGTACATTCTTAGGGATTTTACTGTAAAAGTGAACCTTCCAGGTATGTTATAGACCATGAACATCTGTTATTCCTATAATTCAAAATGTGAGGACAGGCAAGCTGTGAAAAAAACATTTTGAAACTTGTATCTCCAGGTGGCTGTGTGTGTGTGTGTGTGTGTGTGTGTGTGTGTGTGTGTGTGTGTGTGTGTGTGTGTGTGTGTGTGTGTGCGTGCGTCTGTGTGTGAGCATGTATGTGGGTGCAGCCCAACACAGAGCAACATATACACACACACACACACACACAAACACACACACACACACACACACACACACACACACACACACACACACGTCATTCTGTGAGTCAAAGATCCAGCTGAGATCCTTCCACTCACTGTGTTTCAACGAAAGCCTGCCAACAACTGTCCAGGAAGAGGGCTCTCATGTGAAGTTGGACCAGACAACTGCATATTTTCATGAATGAAAAACACACTACAAAGTCAAAGAGGTTCTAGTTGATAGATAATGCACTTAGTCCACCAGGCAGGTACGTGGCAGACAGGTCAGAGAGACCCAGATCCACAGATGGAGGTGTGCTTCCAAAGGTTGACTAGAGAGCCAAAATGGAGATGAGTTTCCCAGGTTTCCCACACACCAGAGCCAATACCGAGGTGTCTTTCACTGTTTTCACAGTTCTAACTAAGTACTAACATGTGAGCCAACTTAATCATGCAAAAGAATATTGCCATGGTCCACGTATTCAACACCAAGAACCAACCAGGAAGATATAATCCAACTGGTTTACAGAGAAACAGATCCATAATGGAGGTAGGTGTCTCTCAGGTGCATCAGATTCCTGTTGTGTCCACACATAGGGGTAATTGGGATACTCTGGGTTTGATTGCTGGTTACTATGGCGATGCATGTATGATCGATTTGCTCTGTGATTGTGATGTGAAGCCTAAGTGATAGGTGCCTATTATATCTGTGATGTATTGCTCCTGTCTGGTTGTTGATACTCAGTAAAGAACACGGCTATGCTACGGTGTGTTGTGTGCTTCTTACCCCAAACATAACAATTACCAGAGCCAACATGGAGGTGTGGACTAGAAGAGTAGAAGTAAGTCTTACCTGGGTGTATGATGCAGGGGTGTAAAGGCCAATGCACACGGCGTAAAATGTTGTCACACGACAACATTCGATTCTCAATTCACACCAATGAATGAATGAATGTGAATGGAGAATCGAATGTTGTCGTGCGATAATATCGCATCGCACGCCGTGTGCATTGTCTCATTGGGTCTCATTCAAAACAATGGAATCGAATTCGGCGGTGCGACAAAATCGCACGCCGTGTGCATTGGCCTTAAGGGTAAGTCTTACCTGGGTGGATGATGCAGGGGTGTAAGTAAGGGTAAGTCTTACCTGGGTGGATGATACAGGGGTGTAAGTAAGGGTAAGTCTTACCTGGGTGGATGATACAGGGGTGTAAGGGTAAGTCTTACCTGGGTGGATGATACAGGGGTGTAAGGGTAAGTCTTACCTGGGTGGATGATGCAGGGGTCGCATTCGTTGACGGCGTTGCGGCAGCAGGGCACGGCGTAGCCGACGGGGGTCCCCTGGAGGGGACACTTACAGCGGATGACGTCGTACTCACAGCAGCCCCGGCACATGGCGTTCCACTCAGGACCCGGGCAGTGGTTGTACAGGTATCTGTAGTCTGGGGGGTAAAAAAAAAACAGCCAGGTTAGCCTGGAGGTAGCATTCAGAGCTATGTGCCAAATAGGCCTAAAGGTAAGCCTTTGAAGGTAGCATTCATAGTTATTAATTAATTGTTTTTTAATTAATTTTGCCATTTAGCAGACGCTTTTAATCCAAAGCGATTTACAATTACGAATTACAGGGACATTCCCCCTGGAGTAACTGAGGGCTAAGTGCCTTACCCAAGGGCACACTAGTAGTGGTGTGGTTTCAGGCGGGATTTGAACTCACAACCTTCCGATCACAAGTCCAACTCACTATCCACTAGACCACCACTACCCATAGTGATCCGTCAAACCATAGCCAAATGAGATAATGCTAAGCCCCTTTCCAAGATGGTGGAATTGTTTGGAGCTCTCTGAAATATAACTCTTAAAAGTACTTAAAACGAAGGAAAAATGCCACCAAAGCTGAATGAACAAAATGCGATGGAAGAAGAAATGGAGGAAATCTGAAAATCCCTGAACTTTATGTCAGAGGAGATAAGCAAAGTTGCCAAACAACAAACCAAACTTATGGAACTAATGGATGAGGTGAAACAACTGAAAACGCTTATCAAGGAAAAGGATAAAAAGATTGATGATCTGGAGAAAAGAATCGACGACATTGAACAATATTCCCGAATGGAAGACTTGGTGATAATAACCGGACTGGAGACCAAGCACCAAACATATGCCAGGGCGGCGTCAGGCACAGCAACAAACAAAGGTGAGGACGCACCGGCACATGAACTACAAACACTGGAACAACAAATCATACAATTCTTTGAAAAGAAAAACATGCCTATTGAAAGCGATACAATTGCAGCTTGTCATACACTTCCCCGAAAGGACAGCAGATCAAAGCCTGCAATAATAGTTCGTTTTGCTAATCGAAAGAGCAAGATTGAACTACTAAAACAGGGTAGGAAGCTGTCTGGGACGGGAGTGTATCTAAATGAACATCTTACTAAAAAAGAATGGTGAAATTGCCTGGCAGGCACACATTCTAAGGAAGCAAAACAAGTTGCAAGGCACTTGGACACGAAACTGTAAAGGGATGATTAGGCCCAATGGATCTCCTGAAACCTCTAAAGGGATTATGGTGAGAGAACTAAAAGACCTAGACCAGTACAAATAATGACTGTGAAATACCTGAACAGACAATTGACTCAAATTTGAGTGGAAATACTTGAACAGACAATGACTGCCAAAATGGGAATGGATGAGGATTATTCCTTTCCTGGGCGTGCGTGCGTGTGTGTGTGTGTGTGTGTGTGTGTGTGTGTGTGTGTGTATGTGTGTGTGTGTGTGTGTGTGTGTGTGTGTGCGTGCGTGTGTGTGTGCGTGCGTGCGTGCGTGCGTGCGTGTGTGTGTGTGTGTGTGTGTGTGTGTGTGTGTGTGTGTGTGCATTCCCACTGCCATAAGGTTGCAGCCTCTCATTTGGGGAAAGCCTATCCTAATTTTCCTCCTGGGCTTGTTCAGCAGTGCATATTTTCTTACTACGTACATCAGACGTCATTAACTGGGGAATGGCAAATGCCATAATGGCCAAGTCATTGTCCTGTAGAATTGACAAACCCATATGAAATCATGTCCTAACCTACATTGAATTATGTGTCAGTGGTTTAATAGCCTTCTCCTTCTCTGTGGATTTGGCAGCTAACAAATCTAGGGACCATTTATGACACGGTCTGGTAAAAATGTTGGCAATCCTCAAGTTGTGCAAATGAGCAAGAAATTATAATAACATTAAAAAAAAAAAAGATTTAGCATATTACGAAAATGTATTGAAGAGCCCACTTGATATCTGTTATGTAGGACTAGATGTTGATATCCCTCGATACATACATACTAAAGGCACCGATGAGACTCTGTGGTGTTCAAATGAGCGATGGCATCCTTTGGGTTGTCAAGTGGGCGCCCTCCTTCATGAATGTTTCGCTGATAAGCCCACGACACCTCCAGAGGGTTCAGCAGTGAATCCCAGCGTCCCAGGTTCACTCCCTAGATGCGATCAGCTCATTTGAACGCCCGGGTCGAGTCCTTTCTCTTCATCCACAGCCACTGGCTCCCCTTTTCAGCAGCCCTGGAGAGGTCCTTGATTGCCTGCCGGTGGGTCTTCCCTCGCACTCCCATCTCCCTGAGTAGCCTGGATGTTGAGGTGGCTACGAACCCTCTGCAGCCTACTTCCACTGGGCGTACCTTCGCTGTCCAGCCTTGTTGTTGGGCATCTGCTGCGAGTTCAGTGTACCTCAGCCTCTTCCGCTCGTAGGCCTCCTCCACTGCACCCTCCCAGGGCACAGTGAGCTCGATGATGTAAACGAGCTTGAGCGAGGCTGACCACAGCACAAGGTCTGGTCGCAGGTTGGTGGCTGCGATCTCAGCTGGGAAGCAGAGTTTCTTGTCCAAGTCTGCCAGCAGCTTCCAGTCCCGTGCTCTGCCCAGCTGCCCAGTGTCTGGTCTTATGGTGGTGAGGCTGGCTTGACCCTCGCCCTCCCGAACAAATGGTGCTGGCTGCCACCGGGATGATGGGGGAGGAAGGGCGTTCACACTTGTCCGTTGACTTTCCAGCACTGCTGCAAGACACCTTAGCACCTGGTCGTGCCGCCAGGTGTAACGGCCTTGGGTGAGGCTGGTCTTGCATCCCACTAAGATGTGCTTCAGTGTTGCTGGACTTTGACATAGAGGGCACGTGGGGTCTTCGCCATACCACTGGCTTAGGTTTGCAGGAGAAGGCAGGACATCGTAGGCAGCCCTGATGGTGAAGCTCGCTCTGAATGCCTCCATCTCCCACAGATCTTTCCAGGAGATCTTCCTCTTTTCCACTCCTTCCCATGCCATCCACTGCCCTTGCTTTGACTGCGCCACAGCTTGTGCGCGCCTTCCTGCTTCCTCTTCCCGACGTACCTCCTGGACCACCAGCTTGCGTCTCTGAGATGGATTGGCCTTGCTCCAGGCCGGTGTACTAATCCCGAGGCCAAGACCACTCCTCCCCTCCTGCACTCGGCCCACAATGTCCCTGTGTCTGAGTGCTGCCTTTGCCTGCTCAGTTGCAGCCAATGGGGTCCACTTCCTCCCAGTGGCCAGGATGGGGGCAGCTTGGGCTACAAATGGATCATTCGAATCCAGAAGCATCATCTCCAGTCTGACTTTGGCACACTTGTACTCCTCTGTCAGACTGGAAATGGGCAGGTGTAACATCCCTTTGCCGTAGAGCCCAATGCTGCTGAGGCACCTGGGAAGGCCAAGCCACTTCCTTGCATATGAGTTGACCAGTCTCTCCAGCTTTTCCACCTTTGAGAGAGGAACTTCATAGAGGGTTAGTGGCCACAGGAGACGTGGAAGTAGTCCATACTGCATGCACCAGAGCTTCAGCTTGCCAGGAAGCAGGGTTCTGTCAATGTTCTCCAGGCCGCTGGCTACCTCCTTCCTGAGCTGCTCTACTTGCTCTTTATCTTTGAGGGAGGCATCATACCAACGACCTAGGCTCTTCACAGGCTTCTCGGAGACCGTTGGAATGGGTTCTTTGCCAATGTGGAAGCGGTGGTCTGACAACTTCCCCTTGACAATGGAGATGCTTCTGGACTTGCTCGGCTTGATCTTCATGCGAGCCAACTCAATGTTTTCCTGGAGCTTTCTTAGTAGCCGTACTGTGCAAGCCTTGGTCGTGGTGAGTGTTGTGAGGTCATCCATGTAGGCTCTGATCGGCGGCAGCCTCAGCCCAGGTCTTATTCGCTGTCCGCCAACCACCCATCGAGAGGCCCGAATAATGACCTCCATGGCCATGGTGAAGGCCAGCGGGGAGATGGTGCAGCCGGCCATGATTCCCACTTCCAGATGTTGCCATGCTGTGGTGTACTCTGCTGTGGTCACGCAGAGCTGGACGTCCTGGAAGTAGGCCTTGACAAGGGTTGTGAGAGCTGGTGGGATCCTGAAGTAGTCGAAGGCTGTCCACAGGAGGTTGTGAGGGACTGAGCCAAAGGCATTCGCGAGATCCAGGAACACCACGTGGAGGTCCGTTCCCTCCTTCTTGGCGACCTGGATCTGATGCCAGATGACACTAGCATGTTCGACACACCCTGAGAAGCCTGAGATGCCTGCTTTCTGGATTGACGTGTCAATCAGGTTGTTTCTTTGCAGGTATCCTGCCAGTCTATGAGCGACCACGCTGAAGAAGATTTTTCCCTCGACATTTAGAAGGCTGATCTGCCGGAACTGTCCGATTTCTGTTGAGTCCTTTTCCTTGGGGATAAGGATCCCTCCGGCTCTCCGCCAGGACGTTGGTATCGCCTTCTTTTGCCACACAACTTTCATCAGCTTCCAGAGGAATCTCAGGACATCTGGTGCGTTTTTGTAGAGCCTGTATGGAACTCCGTTGGGACCTGGAGCTGACGCGGCCCTTGCTCTACGCACAGTGTTGTCTACTTCACTCCACCTGGGTGGACTGATATCTAGTTCGTGCTCTGGTGGATTGACTGGTGGCATGTCAGGTGGGAGCGTGACCTCTTCCTGGTGTCGGTCATCTGTGCAGCCCTTTTTCAGATGTTCTTCCAGGTGGGCCTTTGCCACAGAGAGACTTCCGCTCTTCTCCTTTGTGAAGAGAGTCTTCACAAATTTGAAAGGATCTTTGTAGAAGCGTGATCTTGTTTGCTCCTTCCTTCTGCGCCTCTTCAGGAGGTTTTCAGCTCTCCTCAGTGTTGCAAGCCTGCTCTTAATCTCTTCCTGCAGCAGGTTTATTCCCTCCTTCTCCTCCTCTGTGGCCTTCCTCCATTGCTTCTTCAGCTGCCTCCTCTCCTTGACTAGTCGGTCTATTTCTGTCTGCCTTCTGGACTTGGTGGGAATTGACTGAGTAGATCGTTTGCCTTCGACCACTCCGAACTGTTCCACTCCATAGGCATAGATGAGGTTGCCCATTCTCTCCAACTTCTTCATGGTGGTGCCTCTGATCCCTTCTAGGATGTTGCAGAGATCAGTGTTGACCTCCTTCCACAGCGTCTTGTTGCAGGACTTTGGCCACTTGACTAATGGCCTTCGCCCCTGGATCTTCTTCTCTGCTGGTGGTCGTGATGTGTTGGATTCAGGTTGCTCTCCTGTGCCTTGTTCTTCCTCCTCTGGGACAGGGGTGTTGATGTCCTGCAGACTGTGGTGTGTGTCCTGCTGCTGAACTTCAGTCGACTGACTCGGCCTGCTTCTCAAAAAGTAGCTGTCGATGCGACTTCCCTGTTGACCCTTCTTTAGGCACCCTTTCTTGCCCTGGTGTATCTTCAGGCCATGGGTGGAAGTAACCTTTGTCCAACCACATACGCAGTTCTGGAGCGTGTGTCCTGCTGTAGCTGTCGGAGCCTCAGGTATGCTGATCATCAATCTCGTAGTCTGTTCCGTTCCTGTGTTCGTTACCGGGTTGTCTGCCGATGAGCCATCTTCCGCCCCCGCTCTCGCAGGCTCAGGGGGTATTTTCTTCTTAGAATTTTTCGTAGCCAAGTTTGGGTGGGACCCATACACTGTTCGTGCTGGATCCCGCCGCCACGGGTAGCTAGCCCATGGCGGCCCCGTTGGGGTCTATTCCCTCCTGTCAGCTGTCTTTCCATGCTGTCGCAAGGTCTTTCCCTTGTTGCCAGCTGCACTTTCACAGCAGTCACTGGTTCACCAGATGATCAGATCTGTTATGTAGGACTAGATGTTGATATCCCTCGATACATACATACTAAAGGCACCGATGAGACTCTGTGGTGTTCAAATGAGCGATGGCATCCTTTGGGTTGTCAAGTGGGCGCCCTCCTTCATGAATGTTTCGCTGATAAGCCCACGACACCTCCAGAGGGTTCAGCAGTGAATCCCAGCGTCCCAGGTTCACTCCCTAGATGCGATCAGCTCATTTGAACGCCCGGGTCGAGTCCTTTCTCTTCATCCACAGCCACTGGCTCCCCTTTTCAGCAGCCCTGGAGAGGTCCTTGATTGCCTGCCGGTGGGTCTTCCCTCGCACTCCCATCTCCCTGAGTAGCCTGGATGTTGAGGTGGCTACGAACCCTCTGCAGCCTACTTCCACTGGGCGTACCTTCGCTGTCCAGCCTTGTTGTTGGGCATCTGCTGCGAGTTCAGTGTACCTCAGCCTCTTCCGCTCGTAGGCCTCCTCCACTGCACCCTCCCAGGGCACAGTGAGCTCGATGATGTAAACGAGCTTGAGCGAGGCTGACCACAGCACAAGGTCTGGTCGCAGGTTGGTGGCTGCGATCTCAGCTGGGAAGCAGAGTTTCTTGTCCAAGTCTGCCAGCAGCTTCCAGTCCCGTGCTCTGCCCAGCTGCCCAGTGTCTGGTCTTATGGTGGTGAGGCTGGCTTGACCCTCGCCCTCCCGAACAAATGGTGCTGGCTGCCACCGGGATGATGGGGGAGGAAGGGCGTTCACACTTGTCCGTTGACTTTCCAGCACTGCTGCAAGACACCTTAGCACCTGGTCGTGCCGCCAGGTGTAACGGCCTTGGGTGAGGCTGGTCTTGCATCCCACTAAGATGTGCTTCAGTGTTGCTGGACTTTGACATAGAGGGCACGTGGGGTCTTCGCCATACCACTGGCTTAGGTTTGCAGGAGAAGGCAGGACATCGTAGGCAGCCCTGATGGTGAAGCTCGCTCTGAATGCCTCCATCTCCCACAGATCTTTCCAGGAGATCTTCCTCTTTTCCACTCCTTCCCATGCCATCCACTGCCCTTGCTTTGACTGCGCCACAGCTTGTGCGCGCCTTCCTGCTTCCTCTTCCCGACGTACCTCCTGGACCACCAGCTTGCGTCTCTGAGATGGATTGGCCTTGCTCCAGGCCGGTGTACTAATCCCGAGGCCAAGACCACTCCTCCCCTCCTGCACTCGGCCCACAATGTCCCTGTGTCTGAGTGCTGCCTTTGCCTGCTCAGTTGCAGCCAATGGGGTCCACTTCCTCCCAGTGGCCAGGATGGGGGCAGCTTGGGCTACAAATGGATCATTCGAATCCAGAAGCATCATCTCCAGTCTGACTTTGGCACACTTGTACTCCTCTGTCAGACTGGAAATGGGCAGGTGTAACATCCCTTTGCCGTAGAGCCCAATGCTGCTGAGGCACCTGGGAAGGCCAAGCCACTTCCTTGCATATGAGTTGACCAGTCTCTCCAGCTTTTCCACCTTTGAGAGAGGAACTTCATAGAGGGTTAGTGGCCACAGGAGACGTGGAAGTAGTCCATACTGCATGCACCAGAGCTTCAGCTTGCCAGGAAGCAGGGTTCTGTCAATGTTCTCCAGGCCGCTGGCTACCTCCTTCCTGAGCTGCTCTACTTGCTCTTTATCTTTGAGGGAGGCATCATACCAACGACCTAGGCTCTTCACAGGCTTCTCGGAGACCGTTGGAATGGGTTCTTTGCCAATGTGGAAGCGGTGGTCTGACAACTTCCCCTTGACAATGGAGATGCTTCTGGACTTGCTCGGCTTGATCTTCATGCGAGCCAACTCAATGTTTTCCTGGAGCTTTCTTAGTAGCCGTACTGTGCAAGCCTTGGTCGTGGTGAGTGTTGTGAGGTCATCCATGTAGGCTCTGATCGGCGGCAGCCTCAGCCCAGGTCTTATTCGCTGTCCGCCAACCACCCATCGAGAGGCCCGAATAATGACCTCCATGGCCATGGTGAAGGCCAGCGGGGAGATGGTGCAGCCGGCCATGATTCCCACTTCCAGATGTTGCCATGCTGTGGTGTACTCTGCTGTGGTCACGCAGAGCTGGACGTCCTGGAAGTAGGCCTTGACAAGGGTTGTGAGAGCTGGTGGGATCCTGAAGTAGTCGAAGGCTGTCCACAGGAGGTTGTGAGGGACTGAGCCAAAGGCATTCGCGAGATCCAGGAACACCACGTGGAGGTCCGTTCCCTCCTTCTTGGCGACCTGGATCTGATGCCAGATGACACTAGCATGTTCGACACACCCTGAGAAGCCTGAGATGCCTGCTTTCTGGATTGACGTGTCAATCAGGTTGTTTCTTTGCAGGTATCCTGCCAGTCTATGAGCGACCACGCTGAAGAAGATTTTTCCCTCGACATTTAGAAGGCTGATCTGCCGGAACTGTCCGATTTCTGTTGAGTCCTTTTCCTTGGGGATAAGGATCCCTCCGGCTCTCCGCCAGGACGTTGGTATCGCCTTCTTTTGCCACACAACTTTCATCAGCTTCCAGAGGAATCTCAGGACATCTGGTGCGTTTTTGTAGAGCCTGTATGGAACTCCGTTGGGACCTGGAGCTGACGCGGCCCTTGCTCTACGCACAGTGTTGTCTACTTCACTCCACCTGGGTGGACTGATATCTAGTTCGTGCTCTGGTGGATTGACTGGTGGCATGTCAGGTGGGAGCGTGACCTCTTCCTGGTGTCGGTCATCTGTGCAGCCCTTTTTCAGATGTTCTTCCAGGTGGGCCTTTGCCACAGAGAGACTTCCGCTCTTCTCCTTTGTGAAGAGAGTCTTCACAAATTTGAAAGGATCTTTGTAGAAGCGTGATATTGTTTGCTCCTTCCTTCTGCGCCTCTTCAGGAGGTTTTCAGCTCTCCTCAGTGTTGCAAGCCTGCTCTTAATCTCTTCCTGCAGCAGGTTTATTCCCTCCTTCTCCTCCTCTGTGGCCTTCCTCCATTGCTTCTTCAGCTGCCTCCTCTCCTTGACTAGTCGGTCTATTTCTGTCTGCCTTCTGGACTTGGTGGGAATTGACTGAGTAGATCGTTTGCCTTCGACCACTCCGAACTGTTCCACTCCATAGGCATAGATGAGGTTGCCCATTCTCTCCAACATATATATAACAAACAACAGTTTTAGGATCCCTAAATACTTATAATTTGTGAATTGGATACAAAAGCAAGGACTGTGTAATTATGTGATGTGTTTTTAGCATGTTGATGTTCTATCGACATGTTGTCATGTGCTAAACATGCAGTTAGACGTTTTGATTCAGGGCGCGTTTCTCCACTATTTGCTTTTTGAGAAATGTCACTATTTGAGATGGACCAACATTCAAATAAGCATATCTACTTCAACTATTTTCAGTTTTCAAATTTCAATGTATCAGACATCGTTTGAAAGCTTACAATATTCACTTTCATAGCCTGGAAAAATTACCTTGAGGACTTGTTTTTAACCAGACCTTGTGACATTTAGTTGCAAACGGTAGATTTTTTAGCACATCTCAAACTAAACAGTTTTGATGATGAAACTGCAGAGTTAACAGCTGCAGCAGAGACAAGTGGAAATTCCTCTGAGGTGAATGTGACGGGAGAGATGAGACGGCCGGGAGTAGCAACTTGAGACTTTTGGAACTGTGTCACCACGGAAGGCTCTTCTCTGAGCATTCTACACATTCCCTCCCTCTACCTCTCCAATGATAACATCCTAGGTCTTTGTCTGTCTCTGTCTCTGGCTCTCTCTCTCTCTCTCTCTCTCTCTCTCTCTCTCTCTCTCTCTCTCTCTCTCTCTCTCTGTCTCTCTGTCTCTCTGTCTCTCTGTCTCTCTGTCTCTCTGTCTCTCAGTCTCTCTCTCTCTCTCTCTGTCTCTCTCTTTGTCTGTTTGTGTTTCAAATGTATTGTAGTTGTTCATCATTTGGGGGAAGAATGTTGCTTTTATATCTACATGTTTGTTGTAGAGTAAGAGGAAGGCCCAATCCCATTTCTCATTTTTACCCCTACCCCTCGTTTTCCAGTGCCACTCACTTTTCGGCTTGCCCCTCAGAACAGAGTTACAAGGGGTAGTGGTTGAAATCTTCCCCTTTGAAATGGGACAACCCTTCAAGACCCTGATACGTCATCAGTAGTATCATAGGAAAGCACGGACGCTCGCAATGCGTTGACAACTTAAGTTTCACGCTATCAATCAAGGCCATGACAGAACAGCGTTGCTCTGTAGGCTAGCCACCCGTGCTCCTACCCTGCCCGTCTGCACTGATGAGGAGCGGTAACAAGTGCAACAACTTCGCGATTAGACTTTAGTTACATTTTGTGCATCATAGGCCATCAAAGTGAGGAAATGCGACATTGGAAATATGTCAACATGCAGGACTGTTATGCACAAATCAGCCTTAAAACATTGTTGTAACTAGAGAGCTAGCTAGAGACATCAGCATAATAGTGATTTCTTTTGGTATGCTTGTTATAAAGAAAAGGTCTAGAATACATTCAAATGACATTAAACTAAGATAATTCTATACAAATTTCCGTTGAGGTTGGCCCTACCTCTACATGCCAACAAGAATAGACCTATCGCTAAGCCACGCCCCAAAATAGAAATTGTCCAATCATATCACAGCAAAAGTCACTACAGGCAGAAAACTCGGACAAACAACTCGCTAATATCTGATGGTGAAAAGCTTCTAGACAAAATAGTCTTGTCATCTTTAAAAACATGTCTATTACTTATTTGTACTCCCGCCATTATTTGAACTCCCGCCATTGTAAGTCATTGAATGTCATTCAGTCACGGTCGGTCAGTCAGTCACTGTCAGTGAAGAATTTGAGCGAGCGTTGTTTGTTTGTCCGAGTTTTCAAAGGGGGCGTGGCTTAGCTATAGGTCTATTGAGACACCCCTACCCTATAAACGAACACGCAAAATGTAGGGCCAAGTATGGGGTAAGTATGCTGGCAAACTGTTCAATCTGGGAGGCCTGGCTCCCACCCATAATCCTTTGCAGCGCTGGTCTGTCAACAATCTCAACAGTGTTTTGACATGTTTTGGCCCACACCACCCCCCCCCCCCACCCAACAACTGACCCTCCCTACACAAAGAGTGACACAAATGCCACCCTGGTGAATAAGTGAATAATTATAGTAAAAAATAATAATAATAAACACACACACACACGCACACACATACTTCTCTGGGGTATCGTTGAGTTACTACTGTAGTGGTGATTAATCTGGGTGAGGCTGTTTTGTGGACTGTTGAGGACATGTACAGATGTCCTGGAATGTTATGAGATATTCCTCCAAATATTCCCCACATCTCTCTGGCCCTTAAACATTAATTTAACCATAAATTATATCTTTCTCCAGCCGGTATATCTGGCCTTCTCCTTAGCAACCTCCTCTGCCATTGAAGGACAATCGGGAATGCCATAGGCCTACTCTCAAATTAATCACTCACAGTATGAATTGCATAACAGCCTAGGTTAACTGTATGGGTGCTAAGTAAGGACAGTCTTCAACGGTCCTGCTGTTGTACTTTGTTTGTAAAGCTCTTAACAAAATAATAACCCCATACTGAAGACTTTTGCCCAATCTCAATTCACCCCTTGGCCCTACATTTTAGCACTACCCGTCTGTTTGGGGGGTAGTGTGTCCCAATTGTTGTTGGCATGTAGGGGTAGGGCCTAACTCCAAACTGAGTTTTTTCAGATGCACACTCCAAACGGAGTTACAAATGGAGTGTTACCAGAATGCTTTGCAAATCATCGGCAAGATAGTGGCAAACGCACAAGCAATGAGGAAGAAAACCACAAATTTAATTATTCTCTTCGTTAATAAAGATTTTTGAAAATGATGACATGTTATCTTAGTTTAATGTCATTTCAATGTATTCATTTCAATGGCCTGATAATGAAGCATTGTTCTTTTTTATTTAACGACTTATTTGATCAATTGATAGCGTGAAACTTAAGTTGTGAACGAATCGCGAGCCTCCATGCTTTTCTACGATACTACTGATGACATATCAAGGTCTTGAAGGGTTATCCTATTTCATAGGGGAAGATTTTCAACCACTACCCCTTGTGACTCTGTTCCGAAAAGCGAGTGGCACTCCAAAACGAGGGGGAGGGGTAAAAATAAGAAATGGGATTGGGCCTTTCAATGTATGTAACTATAACCTCCTATTAGACACATGCATGTGGTATGCACTTTGCAGCCCTGGAGGGAATCCTGTCCATCCATCATTGTCATGATTTCAGCATGTCCTCAGGATTATAGGATTACAGCATTATTCCTGTTTGATGCCTTGGGGACAATTGTGCATGCAACCACCAGCTCCTCGCTCAAGAACCATGTCCCTTCTCTGAGATCCCTTCTGTGGCTTCATGCGGTCAGAACACATGTGGCCCCAGTGGCGTCACGTGCCATCCCCGTTCACTCCTTCGCATTGTCTGTTTGTCTGCGGCTTTAAGCCGTCTGTCAGCCTTTCTGTGAGTACAAAAAAGTCTGTTTAAAAAAGTCAGTTTCTATTTAAATGGACATTTTTGCGGATTTTTCCTCCGATGAAGTGTGAGAACCGCAGGCATCCTGTGAGTAGCCTCATCCTGGGTGCCGAGGGAGAGGAAGCGTGTGTCATTTGACACACAGCACACAGGTAATATCTCAATATTCAGCCTCTCACACACACACACACACACACACATACACACACACACACACACACAGAGACACACACAGACACACACACACACACACACACACACACACACACAGACATACACACGCACACACACACACACACAGACACACACAGACACACACACATATACACACACACACACACAAACCCACACACAGTACAAAACACCACCATTGTGCCTGGGGCCACACACGCATCGACCAGATGCTATCACCAAAGTCACGATTCCTGTATTCCTGATCTGTCTGCATTCCACAGAATCAAACGGAATAATCAGCAAACCACCGTTCAGAAATGACATCTTTGACCCTATATTTACAGCTGTATTGTTAGTTTAGAAGTCTAGAAGGATCCATCTATAGAAGCCTGTGATTTGAACAGAACTGTCTGGGTGCAGTATTTTTCGCCTCTGAGGTTCTGGGAACCTGGAGTCCGTCCAAACGTAGGTCTGCTTAAACTCACTGGCGTCCATCAGCACAGTGGGGAGTCCAAAACAAATGACATAATCACCACCGTTGCTATGATTAAGAGCATGAAGACAGAGGCCTGGTAAGATCAAATTAGATTAAAAAAAGAAGAGAACGCACACCGCAGGAGACTTAGGCGAGGTGCTGGCGACGGAGCAGAAGAATACTATTGAAAGAAGTAGAAGCCGCACACTCTAGTTCCAGATGCTTTAAGTGTCGATTTTAATTGACGACGGTTTTGGCTGTAGCCTTTGTCAAGTCTTACAAACAACATAGTGGATGACAGCCATAAAATGGGTCTATTCATGTACCGGTACACAGAATTTTGAGCCAGTGTATAGCTTATATGTAACACCGATTGTTTTGATTGTCTTTTCGTTTTTTTTTTTAAGTAATTGTAATCTCACGTAGGTGTGTCCTCACAGGTGTTACCTATTCAATCTAGCCTACCTGTCTATTTAATGGCTGTCAATGCACTATGTTGTTTGTGAGACTTGACAATGGCTACGGCCGAAACCGTTGTCAATTAAAATCGACACTTTTGCATCTGGAACTAGAGTGTGCGGCTTCTACTTCATTCTATATCAAATTAGAACCATAATCTCATTAGATTGTCATCAGTGATGTCGTTATCGTTTCGAATTGGCCGCTGTCTCTCTGTCTCGATTATTACACTAAAAGTGTACTGTGGCTAAATCATACATACCGAACCCAAATCGAGGTAGATGGGACGAATAATGTGATGAATATAACCTCCAGTATTCAAAACCATTAAAAACGTTAACAGATTACCACTGAACGATCTGAATTCTCCTCACTCACCTCCTTCACTCCTCTCAGGAAGTCGCTCTGCTCTGCTTCTGGGACAGTTTTACTGCCCTTAAACTGACTGGGCCTTGTAGAACCTGGCTTATTGGTTATGCTGGGAGAACCACTACAGGGCCAGAAAAACAACAATGGGCCAACAGGTTTTTTTGAGGCTGTCTGGCATTGTCATTATCGATCGTCCCCTCGTCGCTGAACGTGCTGGGAATAACGCTCTGCGGTCTTTAGTTGTATTGACAAGCTGCCCCAAGCACATTCCTACACCAGCTGAGGACAATCCCATTGGGTATCCTCTGACATTATATAAGTACCTTATTACTTCCAAGGGTTGTATTTTATTTCTAGTCACCTTGAAAAAGGTATCTGTCTTCCTCCCCGAAGGTCCAATGTATACAAGCTTGTCTTATTTTCACTATTTACACCCAGTAGAATGGGTTCTGTTTACAGAGACGTCGGCCTGTTGATAAGCACCCCCCCCCCCCCCCCCCCCCCCCCCCCGATCATGATGGTAGATTTTCTCTCTCGGTGCTAGATCATCTTGGAATAATCTCTCTCTCTCTCTCGGTGGAGACCCCCCCCCCCCCCCCTCAGTCATAATGACTGTGTAGTAAGACTATGGCATGACATCGCTCAGCCGTGCTTTGGCTTGCGCCTGGCAACTGAAATGTATGCAAATCAGAGAGATATGGCTTACTGCCCTATACTGTATATACATACACGCGATCATTCGAGTTTCAGTTCCACACCTGCAAAGAATATACTTTGGATCGTAATAATTTTGTGGGGGGATTTTTTTTAAAAGGGCAACCATAAGTGGTTGGTGTGAACTGTGTGAAGTGTGTCTGTGTGTCTGTGTGTGTGTGTGTGTGTGTGTGTGTGTGTGTGTGTGCGTGTGTGTGTGCGTGCGTGCGTGTGCGTGCGTGCGTGTGCTAGGGATGGACGGTTTCCAATTATTGAAACCGAAAAACCGTCAAAGACTAAAACCGCGGTTTTCCGGTTAACCGAAAAACGAAAAAAAAAAAAAAAAAAAAGAGCGACAATTTCAAATAATTGAGCCCTACTGCTACAATACACTCATGTCGAACACCATTAAAACACCGTAAGCACAGTCGCAACACATTTAGGCTACTTAGTTTCACAAATATAAGTGGAAAGGCAGACTTTTGTAAGCTACACCATACATGAAAACACATGAACACTTAACACACCAGCTCTGCTGATCCAGGGTGCACGCCTGCACGGAAGATCATCTCTTGGAACAGCGTCTTCATTGAATGAACTGCTTTCTCAATATCTTGGTTCTTAGACAAAGTTTCAGCTGCTGCTCAATGTATTTAAATATTTGAATACTGCTCAATAATCACTGAAATATTAGACTTAGAATTATGCAGTGAACATACTTAAAGCTTTTCATAAAAACCACATGCCGCGAGACTGACTCGTCCTGAACTGTCGTAAGTCAATCAACAAAGAATGCCCCATCAAAATAAAAGTGCCCTTGGTAGAGCTGTCAAAATAGAGCTTTCAAAATAAATGTACTAATACAGATAGAGATAAATACAGAACTACCTTTGCGTCACTAAGTGACCGCGTATCTTCTGAGACATGCGTTCTGTCATCACTTTCAGTAGCGCCTTCACACACAGTGGTGCTGTGCACAAACACTCTTGATCCGTATAGCTCTTGTTTTATTATATTGTGGTTTAGTAAATACTGCACTTGGAGTTACATTCAATGCATGATTTGTGCTATAGAACATAAATAAAGTTTGATTGATTGATTGATATCAAATCAAATCACATTTTATTTCTATAGCGCATTTCTCACAAAAGTGACCCAATGCGCTTTACAGAGAGCAGCGAAAATGATCTTATTAAATGTAAGCGAGTAATTGTAAAAAAAACTTTCCTATCTACCAATAACTGAAGGCAACTATCTTTCCCATAGAGTGATTCGTTACCCTTAAATATAATCCCAATTAGATATTAATCCTCAGTTATTCTTCACAACTGACCAAACCTCTCACTCATTGCGCGGCAGATTCAGACTGTATCATTGTTATTTTCACACACGACAAACATGTGACATGTTCCAGTTTTATTCTTTGAACAACATAGGAAAAAAAAAAAAAAAAAAAAAAAATCCGGTTTCAGACGGTTTTGATAAAAAACCGTTTCTATTTTTATAAACCCCGGTTTTCGGTTTAACCGAAAAACCGTCCATCCCTAGCGTGTGCGTGCATGGGTGTGTGTGTGTGCGTGTGGGTGGGTACTTGTGTGTGAGGCTCCTTCTGCATCAGTACCATAACTGGTACTAATTATCAAGTAGGTGTTTTCAGCAGATGCCATGCCTGAATCCGAACACTTGATTCATATTTGTGGTTTTTGTTCATAATGTCTTTCCTGCATTAATCTTGTCTCTTTGGGCTCTGTTATATGTGATTGAGATTGAGATTGAGATTGAGATTGAGATAACGTTTATTGCCACTATGCATTACACATATAGGAATTTGCTTCGTCACCACAGCAAGTGCGTTTATACTTTATTCACATATCAAAAAACAGGACAACACAACAACAACACAGGACAGACAACAGTGCATTGGATAGTGCGGTATAAAGTAAAGTGCAGTGCAGAGTTTTTTTTACAGTGAGTCCAGTTCAGTCCTGGGCAGACTTGGGGGCGGGGGGGGGGGGGGGGGAAGCCAGAGTCATTTAACAGCCTGGCGGCTGAGGGGTAGAAGCTGAGCCTGTGGCGGGCCTTCAGTGCCTTAGGCAGCCGCAACCTTCTTCCAGAGGGAAGCAGGGTGAGGAGGCCGTGGCCGGGGTGGAAAGGGTCTGCCATGATCTTCCTTGCCCTCCTCAGAGCCCTGGTGTCATGCAGGGAGTTGAGGGAGGGCAAGGGACAGCCGATCACCCTCTCTGCTGAGCGTAGCACCCGCTGCAACTTGGCCTTGTCCTTGGTCGTTGCAGCAGGGAACCAGGTGATGATGGAGTGGGTGAGGATGGACTCTATGATGGCCGTGTAGAACTGGACCATCATGGACCTCGGCAGCCTGAGTTTCCTCAGCTGCCGGAGGAAGAACATCCTCTTCTGGGCCTTCTTTGTGAGGGCCTCTGTGTTCTGCTCCCACTTTAGGTCCCGGGAGATGGTCATGCCTAGAAAGCGGCATGACTCCACGGAGGCCACCGGGGTACCTCCCAGCGTGATGGGAGGGGGCAGGGCTGCTTTCCTTCGGAAGTCCACCACCATCTCCACTGTTTTTAGAGCATTTAGCTCCAGATTGTTTAAACTGCACCAGCTCTGCAGCCCCTCGATCTCACCCCTGTAGGCAGATTCGTCCCCCCCGGAGATGAGGCCCACCAGGGTGGTGTCGTCTGCAAACTTCAGGAGCTTGACCGAGGGGTGGCGGGAGACACAGCTGTTGGTGTAGAGGGAGAATAGTGCTGGAGACAGGACGCAGCCCTGCGGGGAGCCCGTGCTGGTGGTCCTGGAGCTGGAAATGCTCTTCCCCAGCTTCACCCGCTGAGACCTGTCAGTCAGGAAGTCCGTGATCCACCTGCAGGTGGAGACCGGCACCTGCAGCAGGGATAGCTGGTGCTCCAGGATGTGTGGGAGGATCGTGTTGAAGGCCGAGCTGAAGTCCACGAACAGGATCCTGGCGTAGTTGCCTGCAGTGTCTAGGTGTTCTAGTACGTAGTGCAGAGCCATGTTCATGGCGTCCTCCGTGGATCTATTGGCTCTGTACGGAACTGCAGGGGGTCCAGCACAGGATCCGTGATGAGCTTCAGGTAGGCCAGGACAAGGCGCTCCAGGACCTTCATGACGACGGAGGTCAGAGCGACGGGTCTGTAGTCGTTGAGGCCTGTGACCTTGGCCTTCTTGGGGACGGGGATGATGGTTGATGCCTTGAAGCACGCTGGGACGTGACACAGCTCCAGCGAGGCTTTGAAGATGTGGGTAAACACCGGGGCCAGCTGGTCGGCGCAGTGCTTCAAGACAGAGGGAGAGACGGAATCCGGACCAGCTGCCTTCCGGGGATTCTGCCTCTTAAACAGTCTGTTTACCTCTCGCACTGTGACAGAGAGAGGGGGTGGGGAAAGGGGGGTGGGGGTGGGCGGGGCGGGTGAGGAGGGGGGAGGGAGGGGGGGGGGGGAGGGGGGAGGGGGGGGGGTAGCAGGAGGGACATTGGCCCCCCTGGGGGACGGGGGTGGTGGTTGTAGCCGGGGGGTGTGGAGGGAGAGGGCGGGGGTGGGCGGGAACCTCTCTTTCTCAAACCTACAATAGAACTCGTTCAGCTCGTTAGCGAGGGGGAGGTTGTCGGACATCAGCGGGGACCTGGGTTTGTAGTTGGTGATGGTCTTTAGGCCTTTCCAGACGGAGGCGGAATCCCCCTCAGAGAGCTGTTTCTGCAGCTTCTCCGAAAAGCGATGCTTCGCCTCCTTCACCGCTTTGGCGAACCTGTACTTGGCCTGCTTGACCCGGTCCACGTCCCCACTGCGCCTAGCCACCTCCTTCTCTGACCTCAGACGCCTGAGTTGGGATGAAAACCAGGGCTTGTCGTTGTTGAAGGACTTCCTGGAGCGGAGGGGGACACACACCTCCTCGCCAAGGCTGATAAATGATGTAACATGTAACAAATGATGTGCTAACAGATGCTGACAGTGATCACTGTCTCCAACTTAAATCTTGTCTTGGATAAGGCATATAAGGAGGCTCGTGGGGTGGTGTAGCCAGTAATAACCCTTGCAGCCCAGCAGATCGCTGGTTCAAATAGCACTATGGACAACAATATTATTCTTGCAAATACTAATGTTTGCTAATGCCTTCCCCTTACAACATACTCTAACCTTAATCATTTGAAGTTAATGTCTTATATTGCCTAACGAAAGGATAAAGTAGAAGCCGCACACTCTCGTTCCAGATGCAAAAAGTGTGTATTTATTGACAACAGTTTCGGCCAGAAGCCTTTGTCAAGTTTGGATCGTAATAATTTAGTGGGGGGAATTTTTAAAAGGGCAACCATAAGTGGTTGGTGTGAACTGTGTGAACTGTGTGTGTGTGTGTGTGTGTGTGTGTACGTGTGCGTGCGCGTGCACGTGTATGTGTATGTGTGTGTGTGTGTGTGTATGTGCGTGTGTGTGTGTGCGTGTGTGTGTGTGTGAGGCTCCTTCTGCATCAGTACCATACTGGTACTAATTATCATACAAGTAGGTGTTTTCAGCAGATGCCATGCCTGAATCCGAACACTTAATATTTGTGTTTTTTGTTCATGATGTCTTTCCTGCATTAATCTTGTCTCTTTGGGCTCTGTTATATGTGCTAACAGATGCTGACAGTGATCACACAGACTGGTCTCCAACTTAAATCTTGGATGACGTCTTGGATGACGCATATAAGGAGGCTGGTGGGGTGGTGTAGCCAGTAATAACCCTTGCAGCCCAGCAGATTGCTGGTTCAAATAGCACTATGGACAACAATATTATTCTTGCACATAAAAGCTAATGTTTGCTAATGCCTTCCCCTGACAACGTACCCTAACCTTAATCATTTGAAGTTAATGTCTTATATTGCCTAACGAAAGGATTAAGTAGAAGCCGCACACTCTCGTTCCAGATGCAAAAAGTGTGTATTTATTGACAACAGTTTCGGCCTTTGTCAAGTCTTACTAGGCTTAACAGGCTTCTGGACGAAACTGTTGTCAATAACAGTCAATAACACTCAATAACACTTTGTTGCATCTGGAACGAGAGTGTGCGGCTTCTACTTTATCCTTTAGTATTCTGCTCCGTCGCCAGCACCTTGCCCAAGTTTTCTGCGGTGTGCGTTCTCTTCTTTTTAAATGTTATATTGCCTAACTGTCATGCATGCTATCAAAGTGAATACGTTTACTACGCAAATTCACTTACTCTCATGTAAGTTGCAGAAGGTATCGTCCAGAAATATCATACGCGTCAATCAGGACACGCAACTGGGAACGCGAACTATCGTGTAGGCCTATCGGCACACGATTGAATTAAGAGACAGTGTTGTGATCACAATACGATGTCATACTCTAAATGCAGACCACATACATATCTGGCTACAGGCACAGAGCGCATCGTTGGAGACATGATGATATGACTTATTGTCTGGATCTTTTGTGCCTGGGGCTCTGATATGCTGCCATACCGGGGCTCTGATATGCTGCCATATACCACCCAACAAGCTCCTTTCTGAACATGTCTTGGTATTTTGTAATAACGTCTGTATCTTTCTCTCTTTTCTTCTCAAAAAATATCCTAGGGATATGTGATAGGGGTTCCTTATGGTACTGTAGGCCTACTGTACACATTCCTGGTAGCCTGGTAACGGTGAAACTCACAGTTTCTAACACAGAATCTCCACGGAACGTCTTTCTTTCCAGGCGTTTCGTCTGGGCGTGCGAAATCTCTGTGGTTTGTGTGGCTTTTTTGGGCTTATGTAATTGGTATCTGCTTTTTCCATCCCAGATGTTGGGCTTCTCAAAGATGTGCTCCGACATGAATGTTTAAGGAGACACGAAAAAATTGCAATAACCCAGGCATCTTCAAGGACGGCCCAATCGCCTGCTGGGGGACCCCCATCTCTTTTAAATACAACACACGCCTTTTGACAAGGTTAGGCACAGGTTGTTAGCCCATGCTCCTGCCATCCACCTTAGATATGGATTTAGTAGCTGACACAATTATTATTATGGGCAAGCAGAAGCAGTCGTGGAACATCTCAGGGTTGACAGGTGTTTTCTGACCCCAGCCCAACCCTGTTGCCCCCCTCTACACCACACAGGTCACTCACAGCATTAGGAGTGGTCATAAACGCACTAACTGCCTCACTCAATCACTAAGACATTCTCTTACCCCCCCCCCCCCCCCTCTCTCTCTAACTAATACCAACCAGACCGGAGGCTCGATTAGGGCCAAACCCATCCACTGACAAATGCAATTTGTATCCTTTTTTTTGGAACAAAATAAAAAAACAATGAGACAATCTATTATGATAAATAGCAATAAGCTTCCATCTCCTGTAGCCCGCAAAAAACAGTATCATTAAAATGTCTGATGATCGATCTCAAGGCTCTTGAAGAAACAGGACACAACCTTAAAACCTCCACCTGTTGCCTGGGATTCGCTACCCACAACCTTTTTCCAACACTGTTTTTAGCTGTCTTTGCGGTGGACATAGTTCTCTTGTATCAGGCACTTTTCCAAAAACAAACTGCCGTGGTCAAACCACTACTGAAAAAGAGCAGCTTGGATTCCTCTATAATTAATAACTACAGGCACCTTTCCTAACCTGCCATTTATAGGTAAAGTACTTCCGAAAAACGGTCTATAAACAGCTTAATAAATTCCTTACTTCTTGTAGCCTTCTCGATCACTTTCAATGTGGTTTTAGGCCTAATCACAGCACCGAGACAGCTCTTAATTAAGGTTTTAAATTACATTAACCTTAACACTGATACAGGGAAAAGTCTCAGTCCTTGTGCTATTGGACCTTAGTGCAGCATTTGATACTATTGATCACGATATACTCCTATACAGGCTAGAAAACTGGATAGGCTTACCTGACACAGTCTTACAATGGTTCAGGTCCTATCCACAGGACAGGCAGGGCCGGCCGCTGCCATAAGCAGTCTACGTGGT
The DNA here is from genome assembly GCF_963989245.1 of Nansenia antarctica. Classification (NCBI taxonomy): domain Eukaryota; kingdom Metazoa; phylum Chordata; class Actinopteri; order Argentiniformes; family Microstomatidae; genus Nansenia; species Nansenia antarctica. Next base: position 9,745,342 of record NC_137679.1, on the reverse strand, counting down.
CGCTTAGGGCCACAACTGCTAGAGGGGGCCACTCTTTTGCCGTCGATTTAGAGCAAACTACCACCCGTCAATCAAAAACTCCTCTACCCCTGTCGATGGACACCAGTCAATGGAAAAAGCGTGCTTGATCGAATGAATGACTGAATGTGTCCGAATTTCGTATAATTAAACAAAGACAAAACTGAGACGATTATCTTTGGAGCCAAAAAGAAGAGGCTAGTGGTTGCTGCACACCTAGAATCCTGTTCCATCAGGTTAGAAATATCCGTGTCATTTTAGACTCAGACTTAAGTTTTAACTCCCACATTAAGTCAACAACAAAAACAGCATATAATCATTTTAAGAATATAGCATGAATTAGGGGTTATGTCCAAGCAGGATCTTGAAAAACATTTCCACGCTTTTATATCGAGCAGGCTAGACTACTGCAATGGCCTTTTTTCAGGACTCTCCAAACAGGCACTTAGACAATAACAACTTCATTCAAAATGCCTCTGCAAGTCCTGACTAAAACTAGGAAGTTTGATCACATTTCTCCCATTCTTAGATCATTACACTGGCGCCCATCATGCTGCTAGATGTGGTCTACACATCTTTGAATGGAATAGGGCCAAAATACATCTCAAACATATTATCCTTAGTGTCTTATGAACCTGCTAGATCCCTAAGATCATCTGAGGTTGTTCGTTTTATCAGTTCCTAGAGTCAGCAACAAAAGTGCAGAGGCAGCGTTCGCTCACTATGCAGCAAAGCACTGGGACATGCTGCCACAGAACATTAGGTCATCATTGTTTGATCTGTATCATTGTTTTTAACATATGCTGAAGACTTTTATGTTCTGTCTGGATTTAATTGAGGAGTGTATCTTAAAGAGTTAAGTGGGTCTTTTTTTTTTTAACTGTTCGATTTGTTTTTATTTATTGATTTTTCAACCTGAACGTTTTAAATCGTTATCTTTACTTCTTTTGTTCAGCTTTTAATTGGATGAATTTTATATGATGACCTGTTTTTATTTGTTCACTTTAAATTGTTATTTTATCTGATGTTTTATGTAAAGCACTGCGAGTCTCCATTAACTTTTATGAATATGTGCCATACAAATACATTTGCCTTGCCTTGCCTTGCCTCTCTCTCTCTCTCTCTCTCTCTCTCTCTCTCTCTCTCTGTCTCTCTCTCTCTCTGTCTCTCTCTCTCTCTCTGTCTCTCTCTCTCTCTCTCTCTCTCTCTCTCTCTCTCTCTCTCTCTCTTATATGATTATTGACTTCTGTATTGAAATCTGTATTGTGTTGTATTTTATATTGTGGACATGGTGCACCTGCAAAAGAGGCCTTACCCTAACCCTCAGTGTGTTTCCCCTGTATAAATAACAGTTAAATACAATTAAAATTAAAATGTCACTCTCTTGACAGTCTTCCAGAGGGTGTCCATTTTGGGGTCAAACTCAAGGTCAGCCACAAGCATGTTTTATATACTTCGACCTTGATTCAGGTTCACATCTGTGAAGTCAAAGGTGCCCCCCTCTTTCTCTCAGATGACTAGTGGTGATTCATCTCTTATTTCACATCCAAATGCTTTGCGAGACGCAGCTGTGCATACTGTAGTTCCTCTACACTAAAAAAAAATCCATTGTCTCGTCGCTCTCCCCTCTCCTCAGTGACGGCACCATACCAGGACGACCGACTGTGACTACGCTCCTCAAACCAAGCCTGCAACCACATGCTTACGCCCATTAACAGCCCCCTCACAAAAGAGAGAGAGACCGTCACCAGGAGAGATTGAGCATGGCGGTCGCTGCGGGGTGCTGAGTTAAGATGAAGCGTCGAGCTTCAAGCTGCATTAGTGGTTAACGCCATCTTGTTTGCGGAGCACCAGTGGGGGGGGATAAGTATTCAACACATCAACATTTAATTCAACATATTTCCATCGCAGCTATTCACATGAATGTGTGATTTATACCAGAGCATTGGTATTAACTCCATAAAATGACACAATAAAGAAATCGTAACATTCCATTGCATGACAAAAAGCTACGTGCGACGAAGTGGAATGACACAGGAAATAAGTATAACCGAAATGTATGTAATAACTGACGGAGAGAGCCGTAGTTTCCGACGACAGTTTCAACACGCTTCCTGTACGGAAAAAAAAACTCCCACATCCCACATCTCAATCTCTCCCAGTGATAAGCTGGGATTCTGGCCCGTTCTTTAACAACAGGCGGTCCTTTGAAGTGGTTCAGGATGCTGTGTAGGTTGGCTGGTGGAAAAAAAATGTGTGTCCCTCTCTTTGTCTTAATTGTATCATGACACGAGGGGGTGTGTAAAGGAAATGTCCCTACCAATAAGACGACACGTCACATCTGCTACCTAACTAATCGTCTGCTTGCCCTTGGCATTGTAAGCTTGGCTGTGGAAAAAAAAAGAGCTGTTTCTTTAGCTGCAGTGTGCTGCCCTGCTGAAAGCAGCTGTCTGGTATTTCGGAGCCTGAGCGATTTAGCGGTGTGGAACCGGAAACTCCCCCAGGGCTTCTGTTGGTATTGCATGTGTGAGAGTAGCTAAGTGCACATGTTCTATGATCCCAAACATACAGTAGAAGATCTCCCTGGACAACCTAACCGTACATACTGCTTTAAATAAACCTTAGTTCAGTTAGGAAACCACAAGCTGCTTCAAATACGTACCCATGTCCCTCTATTATCCACTTTAGTGAAATGGACTGTGCATGTGGATGTATACACTGAAATGTAGGTCAAACAGGAGCCTGAACTCTGATTTGATTATGGTCGGTCACGAGTTTGTGTGACTTGGCATGAACTCTTTCCGATAATATGATATCCGATTTTTCCAAATACTCAATTGCAGACATGTTCTTTTCGATGACAAACTTAACCCTAACCCTAACCACCTTCTTAAGGGGTTCCTAACCCCTTCTCCCCTCTCCCCTCATTTCTCTCCCCTCTCCTCTCCAATTTCCCCTCACCCTTTTACCCCTCTCTCCTCACCCCTCCTCTCTCGTCTCAATCTGTCTTTTCTCTTGTCTCTTTGGAAGTGACCTTGGTGTTGTTTTCCACTGCTAACTAGCCATTAGTCTTAGACCAGCTCTCTGGGGGAGCCAACTCAAATAGGCCGTGTGGACACAGATCATTTAGTGGACAGTAGGAAGTGTGTAGGAAGAACAGAAGAGACTGCTGGGAGCAGAAAGGAGGGAGAGCCCTCTAACATCTAACAGGAAAGAATGTCGAGGCAGTCTTGTTGCTATACTGAGTCTCACATAGTTAAAAAACAGTCCTCTTCTTGTATAGCTTTCTGTCTGTCTGTCTCTCTGTCTCTCTCTCTCTCTCTCTCTCTCTGTCTCGCTCGCTCTCTCTCTCTCTCTGTCTCTCTCTCTGTCTCTCTCTCTCGCTCTCTCTCTGTCTCTCTCTCTCTCTCTCTCTCTCTCTCTCTCTGTCTCTCTCTCTCGCACTTCACCCTGAAGTTGTGGCCCAGGTGTTCAACAAGCACCTCTTCTCCTCTTGGAAAAAGCTTAACCACAGCTATCCCTCTGGGAATAATTGCTAAACTATTTGCTCTGTTGCTCAACAACATTTCCTCATTCATCTGCTGAAAGTAAAAGTGATTACCGAGAAAAAGAAGAGAAGTGTATATATTGTTTCAGGCTTAGCTGCTGTAATTGCTGCTAAATACTTTAACAAGTCAGTTGTAAACTTTGGCAAACGCTCTCATTGCCAAAGGGGAAACATACCCAGTATTGCCAATAAAGTAGTCGTAGTCTACCTGTACTCGAAAACATGTCTTTTTTTTATTTCATCACCACCACAAATTGAAGGTGCTAGTTAAACTGTGCGTCTGTTTATTGCATTACCCAAGGAGCCAGGGGAAGAAGAGGCAGGGTCAAGGAGACTGTATGGTAGACGCATCAGCAGCAGCAGCAGAGCGATTGCATGATTGACTCATCTGTGACTCGTGTGCCCTGCAGCGGTTCATACGGTCAGAGAGGGGGTCAGTGGATAAATCAGATTCCTTCGAGTCAGCCTCATGCACAACACTTTAACACCGGGCTCTGTCAACAGCCTCTCTGGCTGCCAAACGTTTAACTGCACAATTACTGGGCTCAGAGAGCTTTTCCATCTACAGCATTTTGGAGGAATGCGTGTCTTTGTTTAGGATCCAAGCAAATATCTCTAGATAAGAGACGACGCTCATAAGATAAAACAGAAAAATCATTTAAAAACTCGCCGTGGGGCAAAGTAAGTGTGGCTTTGTTTGGGATCAGCGACTCTCTCAGATAAGATAAGAGACATTCATGGATGAAAAAAGTAATTAAGAAACTTGGCGTTGGCCTTTTTCTTACGGTAATCCATAAAGAGGGAGGGATGACACATTTTTGGGGGGAAGTGGACAATAAGCAGAACATAAAACCCACGCACAAACAAACTCCAAAGCTGAATGTCCTTCAGACTCAAGTAAAAGTGAAAGTCGTCCATTCAAACGCTACTTGGAATAGTCTAAAAGTATTTGCTTTTGAATTTCAAACCCAAAGTATCGAAAGTGAAAGTATGTGCCGTTTAGTAAAAAAAGCAAAGCGGATAGACATGTATTGTTATTGATTCGTTTTTGCTTTATTGAGTTGTTTCAGAATATGAACACACTTGAAGTCAGAGGTTCAATGAAGTTATGGCTGGACGATGCAGCCTACATATCATATTATTCCTACATCTTTTTTACAGTAAATTGTTTCCTAATAATAACACTTCTAAACATGTGTTATGAGCGTAGCTCACCTTAAAACATTACCACCAAAGATACAGGGAACACCCCTACACCTATAGCCTATAAAACAGCATGTGCCACTTTGAGCTGTCGTAAATCTAAGAGAGTCATACGTTTGATAGTTGTATGCACGATGCACTAGGCCTACCTGTCTCTGTCACACTACAGCCATGAAGTCTATTAAGAGCAGAGGAGGGCCTGAGAAGGAACATTATCTTCTCCTGTCTTGGCTAGTAGCCTATTTTCTTTCTCCTGTCCCAATACCACTACAACCTAAAACCCTGACTCCTATCTCTATGAACATTCCTCACAGTATGCTGTAATCCATAGGGTGTGTTGTATATATATATATATATATATATATCATTTTATTTTTGAAGAACACATTTAGTGTAGAGTAGAAGTAAATATCAGCAGAAAAATAACAACACAATAGCCCCCAAAAAACCTTAAACAACAGTAAACAACACTGCCCGTAACAGTCTCAACAGACACACAAACACTAACTCTAGCACTGTTTTTCTTTGCTTGCAAGTTTCATTAAAGAGTCTACTCTCTCACATCACTCTCTGAGGTTTTCCTTTTACAAGGCACACCGAATACCTCTCTCTGCTCTATAAGAGGGAAGAGGAGAGAGAGACGGCACGGAGAGAGAGTGAGAGAGAGAGAGAGAGACAGAGAGAGAGACAGAGACAGAGACAGAGACAGAGAGA
>NC_137679.1:9709860-9737360 GCF_963989245.1 Nansenia antarctica | reverse complement strand
CACTGTCAGCTCCAAATAGCACCTAGAGCAATACTGGAACCGGTACAAGGGTGTACCAGGACCACCATCAGGTTGTATTGCTGTCATCTTTATTGTCTCTATTGTGTTGTTGCATCATAACTGTGCTTAAGTTTCTCTTTTGGCAGGACCTGTGACCATACTGGATGCAGAACGATGCAAATACAACACTAAATTTATGGACAGTGTGTACGCCGATAATATGCAAGGAATTTTTCCTGGATACATGGTGTACAGGTTTTTGCCCTTGCTTGCTTGCTTTGTGCCGGTGGTCCTTGGCCTCCCCTGGGGGACCGCTGGGTACTGGTAAGCAAACTGGCTAGTAGTCGCTCTATTGGTAGAGGGCTGCAAGGGAATTTTTCCTGGCTACATAGTATACAGGTTTTTTACTTTTGCCTGCTCGCGGCTCTGTCAGTATTGATTGATTGATTGACTGATTGACTGAACATTTTCATTGTGTGAAGCGCATTGAGTTGCATCTTGTAAGAAATGCGCTATACAAATAAAATTTGATTTGATTTGATTTGAATAATAACACGATAATAATAATAATAAGTAATGTAAGTACATAAAATAAGTAATTCTACATTGATAAAGTAATAAAGTGATGGATTTTACAGTAACAATAGTGCAAAAATGCTGTGCAGAGTACAATGATATGAAGTGCAATATAATACAATACATTATGGTAGTGAATTAGTCCAATGGTGTCAATGGTATCATAGTGTTTCATACAAAATGTCTGCCTGCGGAATGGACTTGTAACCACATTAATACTATGAGAGAGAGGGGAGAGAGAATCTGCCCACCCATCTTTCCCCCCACCTCTCTACTACTTGTTCAGACACCTAATCATTGTATATAATGTGAAATGCAGCAGGGCTTCCAGAGCTAATCACACATGGACTTGGTGCTCTACCATCCTTACAGACCCCACCTCTGCACACAAACACTAAACCCCAGGAGGAGACATACATGGTCCTGTGGCAACGATTTAGATCTCCCCCGACTGTTCTTACACTGGCAGTTTCATTTGAACTGACTTGGTTTAAACTGCCACAGCGTATCTATGTCTATCCCCCACCCACAACAGGTGCGGTAGTGGAAAATACGAGTCTTCCTGTCTCTCGGGCCTTTTGCGTCAATGCGTCGATGCCAATAAAACGGTGTGTTCTATTGTACTATGTTGATGGTGCGTCAGTGGCTCATCCTGTTTCTCTCACTAGACCATAGTGGTGTTTGTGTTTGGTGCTGTCGGTGGCCCTCCCTCGGCTCTCAGATGGTGGAGGAGCTAGGAGGCTAGAAGAAGGCTGATGAAAGCAGCACCATCCGTCATCCGTCCACCATGTTGGTTTTGTATGGAGCAGCTCTCTGAGGTAAACAGGAGGAGGCCATCATGATAATGGAGTGTTGGAGTGTTGAGCTCGCCGGGGCTTGTTCTCGAAGCCAACAGGTTAGCGCCACAATGGCTGCGGCGGTCCGTTAAGGCGAGTGGGCTGCCGTAGGCCTAATGCTCCCAATTCTCACCATAAAGTCTCATTACCGAGTAAACAAAGGCAGTCACGCAGCAGGGGCACAGCAAATAAACTACGGTGCTGTAAATGTTAACTCCCAGTGAGGGAGCGATAAAGTGTTTGGGATGTCAAAATGGAGGGACTTAAGACTTCATTAGTTGTTTAGAGGTTTTTCGGTTGATTGCTTTGCTCGCTAGTTTGCTTGGTTCAGGGTCTGCCAGAGAGTGTCAGAGAGGGCAGGGAGGGGAGAAGAGGGGGTGGAGCGGTACAGTAATTCCCTTAGTTAATTGTCCGAAGCCTTGTTTGTGAAGTTCATTTTCGGGGTCAGATGATGATGTGCCTTTTGAACGATGCAGTTTGGATATCAATAAATCTAATCATGAGGATCATGAGAAAGTAGGCTTGTCCTGTTGCCACGGTTACCTAGTGGACACAAGGATAAACAGGGGTTGTTTTTTGGCTCATCTGGCAGCAGACCACCTTCCACCTTCCAGCATCTTCCACGTCGTGCAGAAACTAAGCCGTCTGCAGGTGATGCTTTGCGGCGAGTCGTTAAACAGCCAGCGACAACTGTTGCCAAGGGCAAGGTGCCCATGACAAGGTAGGGACGATATTCTAAAAAATGCAGCAACACTGGTTCCCCTCAAAATGGACGCCAAATCTGCATTCACTTAAGCTTTTTTGCCTGAAGGGGAGCATTTTGAAGGCAGCGTTAGCTCATTTTCTCACACATTTTTTCATGTTTTGCTGATCTATCCACTGTATTTAAATGCATTAATCAGCTGTCCCCTGAGAAGAGAGAGTAGTGTCTCTCTCTCACACCAGCATTTCCTCTGTCTGACACATCTGAAAATAGAGAGAGAGAGAGAGAGAGAGAGAGAGAGAGAGAGAGAGAGAGAGAGAGAGAGAGAGAGAGAGAGAGAGAGAGAGAGAGAGAGAGAGAGAGAGAGAGAGAGAGAGAGAGAGAGAGAGAGGGAGGGGGAGAGGGAGAGGGAGGGAGACTTTGGACTTTGCACAACCAGTGATTTAAACATGTGTTTCAGTTTGTTGTCATATTAGGCTACAAACGTTTAAGTGTTGAAGAACCCACTCAATATAACAAACAACAGTTTTAGGATAACTGAATCTGTATCATTTGTGAATTGGATTCATTGTATCGTGTCCTGCCCTGTTTCAGGCTACTGGAAATGATTACTGGTGATACGTGGCTTGTAAACAAACTTACGTTTTAGGACATGGTTCAAAAGCAAGGACTATGTGATCATCTAATTATGCGTAGTTATGTTCTATCAACATGTTGTGATGTGCTAAACATGCAGTTAGATGTTCACAGCGATGTTCCTTCTTAGCTGCTAGCTAGTTACCAACGCGATGGTAGCAAACATGTCTGTTTTGATTCAAAGCGAGTTTCTCCAGTATTTGATTTGAGGTGTACCAACATTCAAATAAGCATCTTCAACGGTTTTTCAGATTTTGATGTATGACACATCATTTGAAAGCTTACAATCTGGACTTTCATAATCTGTAAAGAAATAAATACTTGGAGACTTGTATCCAGACCCTGTCACAAATGCCCTTCTACTCTTTGTATACTTTGCCCTGAAAATAAATGCAAAAAACCCAAACAAAAGGTTGTTCTGAAACTCTGAAACTCTGTATCCGGTGCTAAATAAAAAGGACAACGGGGGGGGACAGTAGGTTACATTTTGATACAGAACGGTTTGAACGGAATGAAGAATCCTCTACTCTAAGCCCCCTAGTCTTTTGGGGAATTGGGAAGTTTATAGAGCAGACTCCACGGAGACCACCTGGGACTCTTTCTGTCAGTCAGCAACTAGCAACTTAGGCTGTGTTTATAGCTCGGAAAGGCAAACGGCGCCATAGAGACATCAGAGGTTAATGGGGGAGCAACGGGACAAGATGCCCTGAGCTCTCTCAAACAGGCTCACCACCATCCTGATGGACCTGATGTCCCCCCCGGTCAGTGATAGCCTTTCCAGTCCACCATCCCCCCCCCAACAGGTCTTTCAGTCGAGGGGTGATGCACGCTGAGTGGGGAGAGGGAGTTATCGAAACAGGGGCAGGGGCAGTGATCTACATCACATGTGTACCCTGAAGGGAGCCCTCATTGAAACAGGCCCTAACTACTGTATATAAACTACTTTGTGGAAGAGAGATGCAAGTGAATGTAATGTGTCATGGTTGTTGGTTATTCTGTTCTTCATAAACAGGCCCCCACAATTGTTCTATTGTTCTATTGTTAGTATTCGGTCGACAATCCTTTGCATGCGATAACTGCCTCATTGTTGGTGATGCATTCCTCATCCGTTCCGGCCCATCCTCTGATTTCTACCTCCGAAGGGACATCAAAAGGTAAATTATACAACAGTTAGTTCCGACCAAGTAATTTGATTGGACAAGAGGCATTCCATGAGTGCTGATATACAGTATAACAGCACTGTGACTTTTAACTATATGTATCACTCCGAAATGACCGTTATACAAAGTAGCTAGCCTGCAGATGTTTGTGTTCAGGTTACTAGGTTAACAGTCCAGTTGCGTAACTATTTTTTGTTGACAGAGCCAAAATAAATGATTAAATAAACAAACAAATCATAATCTGTTGTCACTTATTACTGTTAACGAATAAATTGCCCTGTAGAACTGTTGTATAAAAGTAATATCACACTCGAGGTTGTGCAGTATAACAGCACTCCCTCTCGTGTGATATTGCTTAAATGACACCACCCCTCTGGCCCAGTCGATTCCATAGCAGTAGTGCATATCAGTAGTGTTCCATGGCCTAGTTTGGGATAGGTCAACTTATTCCCACAGTGTTCTGTATGTATGTATGGAGCCCTAAATCTTCCTGTACCTCCTCCACCCAGATCTGCTATACTGGTGGAGCCGATAACGACTTGGATTTCACCTCACGTTACATAGATGGCAATCACACAGCCACAGCAAAGGGTCCATCTGGAGGGGATTGTCTCGGTGCGGGATCACTTTGTGGGAAATATTATTATAGCCACATTCAAGGGCATCTATACATAGGAGGTTAAGAGCAACTGAACACACATCAGAACACTCCCTGGCACATTCCGACATCCGACAAGCAGTGTGAACTGTTCCATATGAGGCTAAATGAACGTCGAGATAACTGGAGCAGCAAGATCAGTTGACCACAGTGCAAAAGAAGTGAAGTGTACATTGTGAATGTTTACGATGAAGAACATTTCAAGATTTCCATAGGTCTACCCCCTGTGCAGGTCTATTTAATGTGAAAGTGCAAAATAAGAGAACATGCCTACCCACAGCACTTTTCAACTGTAAAAACATAGAAAACATCTATAAAAGTAAATGTTATGCAACAGATGGGGTTTGAACCCCAGGTCCCCATCATGAAAGACTCAAGTGCACTACATGCATACTGAGTCCTGGACATATTTTTATATTTATTTGCTATAACATTCTACAAGGATTCAGCACCGGAACAGCACTTTGTAAATAGGTTTTGAGTGAGAATGTTGTTTCTATAATTCAAGACTCAAGGGTCTATTGTTATTGTCCGAGAGGACATCCAAGGTCTGAGGGTGATACTTATGTCTCAAGCAGAGTTACCTCATCACAAGACTGTGATTCCAACTCCCCTTTGCTACAGTAGCAGTATGTGCTCATGGAGTTAGTTCAGTATCAGTCTAGATCATGTCCAGATGTTATAGTACATGGAAGGAAAGTATGATATCAGACTCTAAATGCAATGGGTTCATGTCTTAACACTAGAACAGCAATATCTGTTTTACCTACTATAAGAGCCGCCTCGGGGGTCAAACGACCAGTCTTTACGATGGGAATCACCTACTTACACACAATGTTGGCGCGTCTTGAAAATTAGCCTGCCTCCTACACAGAAAAACTGGCAAATAGCTTATCCTGATGTGATTTTGTGAAAATGTAAGGATACTGGGTGGTAGAACACACATATCTAGGAAAAGTCATGGTCCTGAAATTTGATCGAGTGCAAAGATATACATTTATTATGTATATCTGTATTATGTTATGTTAATAGAAATGACCCCCACCCCACCTATGGCTGTTCTAGGGCCCAACTCTGAGGACTGGTTCTGAGGACACCAAGCTCTGAGTCTATGGGGGAAGAAAATGGGTTACTGTGGATCTCGGAGCAGAGAGAGGGAGAGAGGGAGGGCATCGGGAGATTCCTGACCAAGCCCCCCCGCCTAGAAGAAAGGAGAAACACTGGGGGGAAAAATGTCTGTCATGTAATGGAAAGCACAGACAGAGAGAGAGAGAGAGAGAGAGGGGGGGGGGGTTGAAATGGGACACAGAGGAAAAGCCTGCAATACAAGAGGAGGAGGAGGAGGAGGAGGAGGAGGAGGAGGAGGAGGAGGAGGAGGGAGACTTTCCGTCTGCTCCGGCCACACGTTCCACCAAGGGAGTCAGGAGCGCTCTGACATAGGACACTAGGACACTATGTCCCCTGGGAGCTGACCAGGCCACAAGTTCTTAATAAAGGACACTCGTCGGTCTTCCTGTTGTTAACTAGAGAGGGGGATTATTTTCATCGTCCTCCATCCTTGTTTTTATTTAGGTTTCAGAGAGAGTAACCCTGAGCGTGTTTTCGAAAAAAGCACGCCACTGGAGAACGGCCAGGAAAGCACAGCCGCCGTAGAGTAGACAAGACAACGTTTCACACTCACAGTTTGTTTTGGTTCGCCATAGCAACAAAGTTTCCGTGTTGTACGTCTCTTTTCTTTTTTTCCCAGCAGTGTCTATCGGAGCACCGTGGCCTGTGCTATTACTTTGGAAATTTTGGTCAGATTTATGTATAGTTGGGCTAGCATGTGTGGTGTGGAAGCATTACACGTGAGTGTGTGTGTGTGCGTGCGTGTGTGTGTGTGCGTGCGTGCGTGTGTGCGTGTGTGTGTGTGTGTGTATGTGTGTGAGTACAGTCACGGTGAGAAAGTTGAACTGGAGCCAACAAACTACTTGATGTGAAACGGAAAAACCCCCACCAAAAGCTCATTAACAGAAACTCAACATTTTACAGCAGAGACACGACCTCTGTTCTGTGTTTAAGCCTCCTTTCGTTGCCTCATTTATTGCAGCAGCAACAGCAGCAGCCACCGACTCCCTTATCTCATAGCTCTGTTTTGTTATTGTTCCTCTTGGTTATGTCCTGTGAGTCTACACAGGCAGGAGGCAATGATCTCACCCTTTGCTTTTTTGGTGACTTAAGTGGTGACTTAAGTGGCATTTACTGTATTTAGGGTGAAAAAGAAACGAAAAACACAACACTCGGCGGGAGGGAATCGATGCCTCCAAAGAAACAGTTAATGAGGCTAAGCAAGGAAGGCAAACAAACAGAGGAGTCTCATTGTTGTGTGTATGTTGCAACACAGGGTGTGGATGTACCTACACCCACCTCCTAAATCGCTGATCTGTAAACTGTTAGTGTTAGTGTTGTAACTGGCTTTCATTAATGCGTCTGACTTCAGGGTGGATTAGGCTCTGGAGCCCTCATCAGAATGCTGGAGCCAGCGAGGTGGTGGTGTGTCCCTGTGTCCATGCCAAATATCAGCTGTGAGAGATGTAGGCCTATGCCTCGGTCGAATAGGACGGGCGATGGTCGGCAGAGAAATAGGTCAAGCTCTGACATCATGGTTCGTGTTCGTTAGCCATGGTCATTGTCCGATTTAGGGTTAAAAAGAAAAAGGCTAAAATCAAAACACAATGTGCATTACTTCACAATTACCGTATATCAAATGATCGACAAAAGAGATGTGAGGTAAAAGTTGTGTGATAATCGGGTTTCATCGATGTACTTCGGTTTCACGTGTTCTGCACATTGGGAGCACTCTCGTGTCTGAAAGTGCACGGATGTTCTCAAAATAGGAAAACCACAAGTCTGTGGTCACAAGTTCCAAACCGGGACCACAAGTTAAAAAGGTCAACTTGTTCAATGTTAATGGCTTCCACCCTATAGATGGAAATGTGTTTGTGTAGATAGACCAATGAGAAGTGATAACGTATTTTCTTCCGTATTGTTGTATACTATGAGACAGTCTGTATGGGGAAGTACCTCCTCAGAACTGAGGCATAACTTTGGTTTGTATATCGCTACTCTAACAGCTCTTAAACCGAATACCCTTAGTAGTTAACACTAGAACAGCCAGTTCTAGAACTTACCTACTAAAAGACTCGCCTCGGGGGTCAAATTACCCCCTCTTTACAATGCTTAAGCTGCTATTTACACACAATGACCACTAGTTGGCCGCTTATAAATTAGCCTGCTTCTTGCACAGAAAAAGGGCAAAATATATTTATGTTAGCTTATCCTGATGTGATTTTGAAAATGTAAGGATACTGGGTGGTAGAACGCACATATCTAGGAAAAGTCATGAAAGGAGGGTCCTGAAATTTGAACCCCCATTGACTCCTTATAGCTGTTCTAGTGTTCATTATTGTGAGCCTGCTAACTCATGTAGCATAATATAATTGATTAGTTAGTAGAATCCACAACAAAGATGACATCATTAAAAAGGTGTTTCTATCAAGTTCATCGGTACCTAGGCATGTTTCTCTACCTGCTTTTTGCATCTCTTTGACCTCCATTGGCCTGATGTGTTACATTACTGAGACAAGAAGGAAAGTACTTATGTGATTTAGATGGCAGTAAATAGCTCTTCGCTGTACTGGCTCTGGCTTAGACAACTTAAAACGTAAAATGATCATCAGAGTTGACTTTTCTCAAATGAGATGGCGATTACAGTTTTTTACGATTGCTAACTCACCATGTTCAATACTGAAACCACAGTTTCACAACTCTTCATACAGTCAGCAGAGCAGAAACCCATGTGAACAAAACTGTGACTCTTTCTCTGTGATTTGTGCATTGCTTTCATACAGAATGCATTCAATGACTACGTTCTCCAAATGCCATAACACTTCTCTCATTCAAACTCCCCCACTTGCAAAATACTATGTATTTGCAACACATTTTTTCATTGCTAACATACTGTGTTCAAAACTCTGAAGAACACATTCAAAACTGAATTATTTGGTGCAATTTTGCAGTAATCATATTCCTATCATATATGACAGAAAGCTCGCAATAAACAGTTTTTTTGCACAGTGTTTGAGTGTGCAGTTGCTGTTATTTTGCACTCTATTGATACTCTTCAGTTCCAGAACCTCAGAAAAGTCTGATAAGTTGAGTGGTGGTATTTTCACTATTTGCAGTAATCATATTAAAATGTCTAGAAAATATTACAGTAGCAGAATATATACAATGAAATGAAATAGACTAGATGCATTGCCTGGGAAGACATTAGATGTGACCATATGCAGACCAGAGGGTGGACCAAAACCCTCAGGAGTGAGACATTTTTGATGTGATTGCTATTGTATTGTAGCCCTGGAATTTCTGTTTTTATTTTTTATTTGAACTTTGCATCTTCCACTTTATTTTTCACTTTTCATTTTACACAAGTAAATGTAGTGTACTTTGAAGTAAATGTACCGTAACGTACTTTTTGCAAAGTTACTGAAAAAAAAGGATAAAACATAGAATATAAAGGATAGAAGCAAAAGATAGAATAAAGGATAGAAGCAAATTGTGGCGTTTCTGATTCATTCTTGTTGCCTACTGTAATACTTTACAGTTTTACAGTCAACTATTCTGTCTATGATTACTATAAATCAAACAATTTTTATAATGAAATATTCATTCTTGTGAAAATCATTCAAACTATGTAATGCTCCCTAGTAGTAGTAACTGGGTGTCAAAGCCACTGTGTTAGCTAGTCAACAAACAAACGTCAAACGGCCAGAACAGATATTCAGATGTGGAGTGACAGTGTGAAGAGATGAACATTTTGATGTAAGATATCTGTGTATTGTTAAATCTGTAGAAACAGGCAAACAGGTTTTGTGTTTTTCACGTTTTCCACGTGGTCTTGTCTTGTCAGAGAAAGGGCTGCCAGTTCCCGTGTCTCAGTGGTGCTCTTAGACCTGTCGGACACGTGTATATAGTCCTGGTTGACTTTGCCTACAGCAAGCACACTAATTACTGACTTTTGTAATGAAATCTCACATAAAATTGGAAATGAAGTCTCACATACATTTTTTTAGCACGCTTTTATTGAAAAGATAGAACTTCTGGCATGTGTGTGTGTGTCATTCAAACACTTTTAGTTTTTTTTCAAACACCATATAAATATGCCAAGTAACCCAAAAATATGTTAACGAATTAAATGTGCTAACCCAAACCCTAAGCCTAAACATTTAAAGAAGGGAACTTTGGACTTCTTCTTCTTCTCCTCTCTCTTTTCTTTTCTTTCTCTAACCCTAACCCAATAAACGTTTTAACCCAAAGCCTAACCCTAACACTAACACTAACCCAAAGCCTAACCCTAAACATTTAAGATTTTTGGACTTCTTCTCCTCCTCTCTCTTCTCTTCCCACACGGCGTCCAACTCGTCGCCAACCAACGTCAGGTCGTCCAGCTCCTCCTTCCTCTTTGTTAGAGCCTGGACCTCTACCTGCTGCAGCTTGGCCTGGTCCTCTACCTTTTGCAGCTTGGTCTGGGAAAGCGAGAGCTGCTGACGAGAGGTGACCAGGTCCGTCTTCAGCGCGTCCACCTCCGCCCTGCTCCTCTCCTCAGCCTCAGCGGTGAGCAGGTTGGCGGCTGTGAGGGAGGCCTTCTCCTTCCCCCACCGGTCTCTGTCCTCCTGGAGCTTCGTGCAGGCCTCATCCCTGCTCTTCTCCAGGTCCAGCAGGGCAGCAGCTCTGGTGAGGACCAGAGCCTCAGCTGCCTCACTCTCCAGGGCCCTGACGTTGGCCTGGCTCCTCTCCTCCTGCTCCATGACGTGGACTTTTTGTTGGAGGTCTCTCTCTCTCAGTCTGCTTTCCTCCGCCTTTTCAGCTGCCGCCAGCTTGTCCTCCAGGGCCTCACTCTGCAGGGCCTTGATCTGGTCCTCTGCCTCCCTGGCGGCGTCGGTGGTCTCCAGGAGGGTCGCCCTGACCTCGGTCAGGCTCCCCTCAGTCTCCTGCTGGGCAGCGAGGGCCTGGCTCCTCTCCTTCTCCAGGTCAGAGATGTTGTGGAGGAGGCTGCCCCTCTCTTGCTCCATATCTTGGAGCTTTTGGAGGAGGCCTTCCTCTCTCCATCGGCCCTCCTCCACCTCCGCCCTGCTCCTCTCCTCAGCCTCAGCGGTGAGCAGGTTGGCGGCTGTGAGGGAGGCCTTCTCCTTCCCCCACCGGTCTCTGTCCTCCTGGAGCTTCGTGCAGGCCTCATCCCTGCTCTTCTCCAGGTCCAGCAGGGCAGCAGCTCTGGTGAGGACCAGAGCCTCAGCTGCCTCACTCTCCAGGGCCCTGACGTTGGCCTGGCTCCTCTCCTTCTGCTCCATGACGTGGACTTTTTGTTGGAGGTCTCTCTCTCTCAGTCTACTTTTCTCCACCTCCCTGTCAAGCACCAGAGCCTTCTCAGCTGCCGCCAGCTTGTCCTCCAGGGCCTCACTCTGCAGGTTGCTCTCTCTCACTCTGCCTTCTTTCACCTCCTCCCTGCAAAGGACCAGAGCCTCCTTCGCTGCCTCCTTGTCCTCCAGGGCCTCTCTCTGCAGGGCCTTGATGTGGTCCTCTGCCTCCCTGGTGGCGTTGGCGGTCTCCAGGAGGGTCGCCTTCTCCAACTCCGCCTTTGTCAGAGCGCTGCTGGCCTTCTCGGCCTCAAACTCCTCCAACCGGGCCTTCCACTTCTCCTTCATCCCCACCAGCACACGCTCACACATCGGGTCCGTACGAGACTTCTCCTTCTCGGGGGCTGCTCTCTCGGCCTGGGGGGCTGCTCTCTGGACCTGGGGGGCTGCTCTCTCGGCCTGGCTCGCTGCTCTCTGGGGTGCCTGTATCTGCGGAATGCTTACCTCCAGCACATTGGCATATGAAGTCTTAATAGTTCTGTCCACCTTCAGCTTAGCAGCCTCCTCTCTGCGCCTAGCAGCCTCCCGAAGGCGCGCTTTCTGCTCATGCTTCCTTCTTGTCGTTCTTGAGCTATTGTTATACATGGATAAAATATGAAAAACAAGGAAGAGAATGTGAAATTACGTATTTTAGATTTATATATTATTATTATATAATTACTTAAATTACTTAATTACTTCATTTCTTAAAACCAACAAACTAAACTGTCAACTTCTATGACGTCTTATTCACATTTTTAGAGCGCAAATCTGTAATTCAAGACTCTCCGGTAATTTACACACAAGACCCACGTTGATCTCTACTCAGCATGCGCACACACACACACACACACACACACACACACACACACACACCTCTGGGTTGGTTCTCCGGGCTGGCTGCTCTGTGGGCCTGTGGGGCCGCTCCCTGGGCCTTGTTGTCCCCGCGGGCGTCCAGAGATTTGGTTAAGGCGATGTAGTCATCATGAAACTCCTTTTCAAGCTGCCAAGCAGACTGGAAATTGAAGTCATCTCCCTGGTTCTTCTTCTTATTTGGCATTTCTATAACTTTCTACAAACAACTGAACAAGGAAGAGAATGTGAAATGACGTATTTTATATGTATATATTATTATTCTAGAATGACTTGTTGATGAATGAGTTCATGGATGACTGTGAGGCTGTTTGAACTTCAAAAGTGACTGACGTTGATATTGCGTGACATTGTGATTGAAGCATCAGTTGCAGGTGCAACGTGCCAAAAAGCCATTATCCTTTTCGTATTTCTACCTTCAAAAAATATGTCTAGGACGTCGGGTTGTAAAGCAAAAGCTTCTTTATATAAGAATCTCTGTTGGCATACACTTTTGATCACTTTCAAACAATAAACGAGTTAGACTTTGACACTCAGCACGCGCGCGCACACACACACCCGCGCAGCCACATCCAGACCCCCCCCCCCCCGTCCACAGGCGCTTACCTTGTGATAACGTGTTGATCCTCGTGAAACTGACATCAAACTGGCTCGATTGCCTTTTATAAACCCACATGTGATTGTGACGTTATTATGTCATCTCGACTGTTGTGATTATGACGTCATCCGTCTGAGTTTTGTCTGGTCTCAGGAGCTCCATTTTTTTTACACCCCCAAAATAATTTAAAAACAATTATAATCAGTGTGGCGACTGGTGGTGATACTGAGTGGGGGGGCTAATAAATCCATTAGGTCTAGGGCCTATACACCCATCAATAGTTCACACTGCAGCAACAGCAGCATCACATCCGAGATACAGTGCCAACTAAAGCGGGGTACACACCAGGGACGTGCCGTCCATATAAGCAGGGTAAGCAGTGCTTACCCAACGAAAAAAGGAAAGGAAAGAAAATATTAAAATAAAAGTGCATTTAAACCGTTTGTTTGTTTTCATTAAAAGAGTCGTATTTTAGGTCCCAGGGCAGCAGGAGTCATTCATTTTGACGTTGCATTTTTAGCGCCACCTGCAGGAGAAAGCACTCCCTACTCTGCTTTGCGTTGCATATAAGCACTCCTCTATCTGCTTTCCCTCCCGTACATTCGAATGCGTGAAAATGTCTTTTTTATTTTTTTCGATGCTTCAGCCCGCTGGTTTAATGTGATCAGGGTAAGCATGCTTACAGCCAATCAGTAGGTCTTTCATTCCGATTCAAGAGCTACTGATTGGCTATCATTTTCAAGTTCACATAACATTTCACACTACTTTCTCTCGCCCGGCAGAATAGTTTATGCTACCTAGCTCAAACGATCTAATCAATAAGGATAACTTGCTTTTTTAATTTTGTGAATATGGACATTACTGTCAGTGTCATCACTGGCCCTGATCTCAATTGAAAAAGAGAGACTTTACAAACTGCAACAGGCGAGTGACTTTTACACTAAAGTGACAGAGGTGTTCCTTCGCAAGGAGAGGTGCATGGACCTCGTTTTCAAGTAAAGGTAAGATATCATTTTTACATTTACGTCATGGCTTCTTTGCTGATTTATATGATTCGCGAGGCTGGTGGCGATCTGTGCTTGTTTAGCTATATGGTTTGGGTACTGCTGCTGCTGGCTATGGCTTCTTATTTAAGACTGCCTCTGCCGTTGTGTTTGGAGAGAGAGCTGCTTAATCAATCAATCAGAGAGCTGGTTAATCAATCGCTGAGATTGGCCTAATGTCGCTGTCCGTGCCTTCTGGACCAAAAGTGTTTGTATTGAGAGAGATAGAGAGGGAGGGTTTGTGATGTGATGTCAAGTGCCTGTGTGACAAAGTGTGAAAAGAAAGTGTGTTGTGACTTTACTATGGAGGGTGGAAACGGTGTGTGTCTGTGTTGTGTGTGTGTGTGCGCGTGTGCGATGTTGAAACTGGACTTGTCGATTTCAGCAGGTTGGCTACTTGAAAATATCTTGGTTCAAAAAAGATTGAACAATCAGCACCCCTGATATAGTCGAAACTGGCAACTGTTTTTTTTGTTTTTGGTAATCTGATCACACAGTGACACTACAGTTTATTAGCGGGTTCTAGGGCATCAAAATTGCATTTCCTTGAAACTGCGTTCACTGATAGCGTGTATGTGTAATTACGTGTATTTCTATATTTTATGCTTACCCAATCTAAAAGCTCACGGCACGTGCCTGGTACACACATAAGGATTTTCTAAATCTTAACCGAAATCTTATCTGAGACAGACCCCACACATGAAGAAACAAAATCTTGGATTGAACAGCCTTGATCGTGTTGTGTGTGGTGTGCGCCAATTTCCCCATTTCAGCACCCCACAGACATAAAGATGTTCGTTACGACAGACTCCAAACTCTCGTTAGTCTCGTTCCCCAAGCCAGCAATCTCGCGTGAACCCATCCTTTTAATATTGCCTTTATGGATATGATTTTGTTTGTGGTTTATTTTCTCTTATTGACATGCATTAAGTGTTCCTTGATGTTTATTTGAAACATAAATATTGACGGGAGTGGAACTATGTACAAGCCTTCTGGGCTTCGTTCCCTCCTTGCACAATCTCTTGTGTGCTAAATAAATAAACTAAACTAAATTACAAAATAATTAAATTAAGATTATATAATGATTAAAGCACTTTGAGCCGCAACGTTTGCAGGAAAAGCGCTATACAAATAAAGTTATTATTATTATTATTATCTAACGTAGTACCCTGACTGACCGTACGAGACAACCATGTGCGACAGGGCAAAAAAAGTGCCGAATAACAAAAAGAAGAAGTCAGCTCGCTTCTTGATTGGCTACCTTATAGTTGGACTCGCGAGTAGGGTTGCCAGATGGAAATGACAATTTCCACCCTAACCACAGTCTAAAACCGCTAATTTCACCAAACAATCTGGCAACCCTATGATTTCTGCTTGTAATTATTGAACACATTTCACATTTACGATTGCCGGCCACGCCCATTTTCCGAGCAGGTTGTCGGGAGAGTTGATTGAATCTCTGTTGGCATACACTTTTGATCACTTTCAAACAATAAACGAGTTAGACTTTGACACTCAGCGCGCGCGCACACACACACCCGCGCAGCCACATCCAGACCCCCGTCCGTCCGTCCGTCCACAGGCGCTTACCTTGTGATAGCGTGTTGATCCTCGTGAAACTGACATCAAACTGGCTCGATTGTCTTTTATAAACCCACATGTGATTGTGACGTTATTATGTCATCTCGAGTCGAGATGACATAATAATCTCGACTGTTGTGATTATGACGTCATCCGTCTGAGTGTTGTCTGGTCTCAGGAGCTCCATTTTTTTACCCCCCCAAAATAATTTAAAAACAATTATAATAATACAAATAATAACATTAAAAAGCCCCATATATATTCATCTCTCATTCCGATCATTAAAGCATTAAAGCTGTTAACGTTAATGATGGCAGCTTCCACCTACGTTGCACTCGGAGAGAATCAGTATTGGACGGAGACGATGAACTGTTTTGGACAAGTGCATCAAGACATTAACATTATAGCACAAGCCTGCTGTCTTACGTAGCGCCCCTCAGTGGTATAACAACAGTACTGCATCCCCTTATTACAGTTTTTTACGATTGCTAACTCACCATGTTCAATACTGAAACCACAGTTTCACAACTCTTCGTACAGTCAGCAGAGCAGAAACCCATGTGAACAAAACTGTGACTCTTTCTCTGTGATTTGTGCATTGCTTTCATACAGAATGCATTCAATGACTACGTTCTCCAAATGCCATAACACTTCTCTCATTCAAACTCCCCCACTTGCAAAATACTATGTATTTGCAACACATTTTTTCATTGCTAACATACTGTGTTCAAAACTCTGAAGAACACGTTCAAAACTGAATTATTTGGTGCAATTTTGCAGTAATCATATTCCTATCATACTGTATATGACAGAAAGCTCGCAATAAACTGTTTTTTTGCACAGTGTTTGAGTGTGCAGATGCTGTTATTTTGCACTCTATTGATACTCTTCAGTTCCAGCACCTCAGCAAAGTCTCATAACGGATGAGCGGTGGTATTTTCACTATTTGCAGTAATCATATTGAAATGTCTAGAAAATATTACAGTAGCAGAATATATACAATGAAATGAAATAGACTAGATCCATTGCCAGGGAAGACATTAGATGTGACCATATGCAGACCAGAGGGTGGACTAAAACCCTCAGGAGTGAGACATTTTTGGTGTGATTGCTATTGTATTGTAGCCCTGGAATTTCAGTTTTTCTTTTTTGTTTGAACTTTGCATCTTCCACTTTATTTTTCACTTTTCATTTTACACTAGTAAATGTAGTGTACTTTGAAGTAAATGTACTGTAACTTACTTTCTGCAAAGATACTGAAAAAAAAGGATAAACGATAGAATACTGTAAAGGATAGAAGCAAAAGATAGAATAAAGGATAAAAGCAAATTGTGGCATTTCTGATTCATTCTTGTTGCCTAATACTTTACAGTTGTACAGTCAACTATTCTGTCTATGATTACTATAAATCAAACTATTTTTATAATGACATATTCATTCTTGTGAAAATCATTCAAACTATGTAATGCTCCCTGTTGTTAGTATTTTGTAAGTCAGAATGTTATGAATGACAGTGTATGCTTCTGAGTGAACATTGTTGACAGTGTGTGGCTGAACGAGCTTCTTTTGAGACATGAATGAAGTCATTGGCCAACATGAGTGTTACGAATGCAGACTGTATGAAGAGTTGTGAAACTGTGGTTTCAGTATTGAACATGGTGAGTTAGCAATCGTAAAAAACTCCAAGTCGTCGGAGCGCCCTCTTGTGGCTACACATGCTACTGAATTAACTGTTCTTTTTCCCCAGTGTGTGGGCAAATAATGGCAGGAAGGCTTCAGTAAACAGCACTGGTACACCCAAAACCACCGGGCTCTGGTGATTTAAGCCAATTTGCCTGCGGTGCAAAAGCAGGCTTGAGTACACACTCTATAATAAGGCAGCAAGGCATGTGTGTGCCTTGAAACCTCTCAGTGACCTTTGGGTTTCAAATGAATGAATGAATGAATGAATGAATGATTTAAAAATAAAAAAATTAAAATAATAACTAATAAAGAAAAGTACAGGTATCACTGTTCGAAAGGGAGTAGGATGAAGCCTCAGCTTATCACGTCCTACCCCTATCCGTCACTTCCAAGTGAGAACAATAATACTTAAATTATATTATATAATATAAATATATATACATTTATATAATCCATTACTTAATACATAAATTACAGCTCCACCTGACCACTTTGTTGGTTCTGACTGTGTTTTCGTCTTTTTGACCCTATTCTCTAAGTGGGAACCATCTAGATAAGAACATCCCCTAAACGCATTACCTTTCAACATTTTTGGAGAGTTGGAGAGGACAGATATAATAATAATAATAATAATAATAATAATAATAATAATACATTAGACTTATATAGCGATTGAGTAGTAATAATAAAAAGAAACAAAAAATAAATAAAAGAAAGTATAGGGGCCTAATTACGGTAGTGCTGGGGACACATGGGAAGGGGAGGGGGAGAGGGTTAACTGGTGAAGGCAAGATATATAGGCTTTAAGGGTTATGGAATAATTGGCATGATAACACAAATGTAATCAGTGGGTAGAGACATCCAGTCCTGTAGTAAAAAAAAAAAAAAATAATAATAATAATAATAATTCAATGAAAGCTCTGTGTGGACACAATGAGTTCCTTATTGGAATGAGAGAACAGGATAGGTTAGGTATTGGATAGGTATTCAACATCAACCCAAAGTGGTTGGGGAGAGGAGGTTAGCTGACACCACTATGAAGGAGTTGTGTCTCTCTTATAACAGAAGCTCAGAGAAGAGCTGAGACAGCATCGCCTTGATCAGGCTCAGCCTACAGGCAGTATCATTCTCCTCTCTACAGGTACTCAAAGTAGAGATGAGGGCATGCGAGAAAAGGGGGGGCGGGTAGAGATGAGGGTGTGAAGAGTGGGGGGGGTATGAGAGAGAGAGAGGGGGATACAGAGAGAACGGATTGGTGTAGTGCTGCTTTCACTCCTTTGTGTGTGATATCTTATTTTAGACTAAAGCAGAGACCCTGTGGGAGCGAGCGAGCATGGGTTGTGGCGCATCATGGGATCCCAAAGGGAATAATAACAGAACAGAACCGTCGGTGGATCTGTGGCACAGTCATAGGCGATGCTCAAGAGAACCTGATTGCTGCTGAAGAATGTATGAGTGTAGATATGTCTTCTTCTTCATAAAGGAACATTAAATCATTTATCGATTGGCGCTTCCAACATGAATTATTAAACAGCCCGTCTACTACAGCGTTTGCGATTGGAGTATGAGCGTCTGATCCAAGGGATTGCCGTGTGAAAGTATGATAATGTATCATCGGGGATCTATATGACGGATGAGTGGAGGAGAATTACTTTGATTTGTAGGACCCTTCAGGGCTGAACGGGAACAGCAAGTCGGCGCTATATAGCGTCAGATTTTTTTTTTGAGAGCTTGTTAGAAAAGGTTGTACAGAATTGTCAATTAATATTCATGAAATTGAGTTCAGTCCTTGGGATTAATGTGGCATTTAGACAAAGGCTTCTCTAAAAGGTTGGTCCTTTTCCCCTCTGTTATTCCTAAGAGCCTCTAGGGGGCAGCATAGCCTCAATAAAGCCTCAAAGTCTGCACAGAAATCAGTCAAGGATGGCTGGCTTCCTCTCCCTGTCTCCTCTACTTTATTTTGCAATGATCAAAAACAGTAAAAGGTGTAAGAAATACTATACTGGGGGGAAGCGTAAAAAAGTAGCTATTTAAACCTGTCCACTCTGCATTGATCACTGCGAATTACGGAAAACTATTTCATACCATGTATGAAATTAATTCCAACGTTTCCATTTCTCTCTGCAGTAAAAACCATTGATTTTCCATTTGGCCAGCTATAATCAATCAAGAGCTCATATTACACACAGAAGGGGAGAGACATTTGAGCAGTGGGCTGGAAGAGGCCAGCATATTACTGATCCTTTTGATCCAGTTATATTATTTACTGTAAGTCCCCTCGCCCCCCTTGACTGAGCTGGGGGGTGGGGGGGTGTTTGATCACTTGCACCTGACTATCTATCAGCGACGGTCTGGTGCCACTACCCACCGTGCTAAATAATTCAATCCGGTCTTCTTTGTTGTAAATAGCGGTGATCATTCTCCGCTTAAACAGCGCAATGTATGTGCTGACAGCCAACAGTGATACAAGCCCAGTCCCGGGGGGACACAAATCTATCAGTGGCGATAGTGTGTGTATCCGCCACATTAGGGAGTTGAGTTCACAGGCACCAAAGTGCCGGAAAAAACACACTGAACATCAAGGCCTATGGAGATGCATGCTTCCACAAGGCCGAGGTAATAAATGATGTGCCCTCAGGTTTATGGCTGACATCCAGTGAAATGCAGGCAATTATTAAAGCTTGTGGTGTTGTCAATCCTCGTGGGTTTAAATGAACTTGGTTTTGACACACACTACCTGTAGCCCCTTTTTCATTGATTTGAGAAATTCAGAGAATTTGAGAACTTGAAACAAGTTCAGTGAAATGAAAAGAGATTAAAAGGGACGCTTTGGGATGTTTATCTGAAGTGCTGTCGATCAATGGCTAGTATTTTGGAACCCTCCTGTGCTGTCATTCATATGGAGCGCCCTCACCGGATAGGATGTTCCTCATGAGTTGACGGGGGATGAGAGGGGGATGCCATCCCCCCCTGAAATAAAAACGGTCAAAATCATCCCCCTTCTAAAACTGCCATCCCCCCTTCCCATCCCGTATGTCATTTTATCAATGAACGTGGTATTACTGCTATTTCAACATTTAGTTTTGCGCATATTGAGTAAAATACTGTGGGCGAGGGGGCACGCACACATGCAATGACATTTTTCACCAAGTCTCTGACACTGAAGTCACTGACGCTGTGGGGATGCTCAAATTGTCCCCATATGATAAAATCCACCATCCCCCCCTGATTTTCTTTTACAACTTGAGTGCTGACTGTAGGTATACAGGGCTACCAGCTCAGTCTGTCCAAAAAGAGTCAAAATAACCTCCATTTAACATTTAACTAATAATAAAGGGTTGGCGGTCCATCGAAGCTAATTAGATTTTGAATGCCCTCAGCTTAAAATCTAATTAATGTTCAGTCCATTACGTTGTGGTGGGACTTATTTTAACTTTTTTTGTTTTAAGTACTTTTACTTTGTCCCTCTGCACAGAGGTTGTGGAGCGATACATTGTAGCTCAAAGTGCTCCAATCATTATATAATCATAATTTAATTATTTAGTCATTTAAAGGCAATATTAAAAAGATGAGTTTTTAGTCTTGACTCGAACATATTTGCTGAGGTTGCATCCCTAACGTAAACTGGCAGTGCATTCCACAATTTGGGTGCATTAAGATGAGAATGCAGCCTCACTAAATCTCTTATTTTGTACATGTGGTACACAGAGAAAACCAGCGTCAGAAGACCTGAGAGCTCTATTGGGCTGATATGCTAGCAAAAGGTCTTTCAGATATTCTGGTGCTGGCTACAGAGTAGCCCCTGTACTTAGTAGCATTGTGGCACAGGAGGAACATGCTATTTGGTATGGGTGCTCAATATGAATGACAGCACAGACAGGTTCCAAAGTAGTACCCATCAATCGACACCACTGCTGGTAAGTAGCAGACATAGATATGGTTTTAAAAATCCTAAACCACCCCTTTGAGAGATCAACGTAAGAGATTATGCCTAGTTTGGATCCACTGTGCCAAGCATATACAATATACAGTACATGTAAAGAAAAAAAAAAAAACTCCCTCAATGTGTATGTGGTCTGGCTAGATTTGCTTAATATAAATTGCTCCACCCCTGTCTGAGTAGGTCTTCCATGCCTGTTTAGCTTACTGCCAGGGCCATAACTACCCTAGAGGACACCAAGGTTATGACCATGAATGATCATTTTTGAGTCATAATTTGAATAATCTGATTGCAAATGTGATTAATAAATAATGGTAAATTCTGCAATGTTCTTGTGTTTTTTTTTCTGAGTGGGGTAGTTCCACTCATATTTTTCATTTTTTATTGACAGATATAGATTTAGACAGGAAGGATGGGTGAGAGAGAGAGAGGAGGGATGACATGCAGGACATGTCCCCAGCCGGAATCGAACCGGGAACCCTGCGGTTACATGGTCAACGCTTAACCCGCTACGCCACCTAAGCGCCCCCTGCAATGTTCTTGATCATAGTAATGAGCGCATGTATCGATCTCTCTTGCTCTCGCTGTCCGGCACTTTCATCTGCCCCACAAACAGCACAACTGTGTATCAAAAAGGTTGCACTACAGATGCTTACCATCACCAGCCAATGAGGTCACACTATCGCATTCACTTTTAAATGTTCCTGTCAGTAATTAAATGTATAAGCCTATATTTCAGGATCAATTATGGATATGGGATAGATTATTTTCCATTAAGGGATTATTTTTTTGGGACAGTTGGTTATAGACCAATTTTGTAGAGTGAATGAGATGATGTTGTCCCATCCACTGAACTTTTTCCTCTCCACCAATCAACTTTGTTAGATTTGTGTACATGCGCTCATTACTATGATCAAGAACATTGCAGGGGGCGCTTAGGTGGCGCAAATCAGAGACCCTATAAACAAACAATGATATTAATTCCAAAATGACATGAACTATTATCTTTGCATTAAGATGGACTCGATTCAACTTATTGAGTGATTTGTTGATGATATTTTTGCATTTTAGCTAATTTTAAAGAAGTCATATTATTCTATTTTTCAACAAATGAATATAGGTCTCTGGGCTCCCCAAAACATACCATTGATGTTTCTTGGTGACAATACCACTTAATCTAAAGGCATTCTGACATGTCTCTACAACTCTTGGTTTCAGGATGGGTGGTTTCAGTATGTTCAGCTTTAATTGCAAATGTGCTTCTCCACCAGCGATACCACGGAACTCATGACAGTAACATGGCATGTGTGACAATAACGTTTGGCAAACAATTTATTTAGTGCAATGTTTACTAACACAAAGGATACACTGTAACAATACCAACTGTAACACTGTTGGTAACAATACCAAAACCAAACAAATGAAAAGAGTCAGTACTACCCAACAGAATACACAAAACCCTGGTTTGCAATGTTTACTAACACAAAGGATACAAGCCTAGTGATCCCCAACGCCCCCACCCTGGACTCCTTCAAACCAGCCCTCAAAACCCATCTCTTCACCAAGGCCTTCGGCCCCTAGTCAATGTTTCTGTTTTGTTTTGTTTGTTTTCTGTTTTGTCTGTCTGACCATTTCCTGTAGAATTGTAAAGCGTCCTTGGGTTTTATGAAAGGCACTATCCAAGTTGTTATTATTATTTATTAAAAGACTTGTTACTTGCTTATTAAAGACTTGTTTTGGATTGAATTGAATGAATCCCATAGTAGGACACTCAACAACGACTCATGTTAGGGATTTAACATGTTTTACACAAGTGAGTAAGTGAGATTTGCGAATGGATTTTTATCAGGTTACAAGAAAAGGTAGGCTATCTATTTAATTGTGAATTGTTACTGCTGAGCTTGGGTGTGTGTGTGTGTGTGTGTGTGTGTGTGAGTGTGTGTGTGTGTGTGTGTGTGTGTGTGTGATTAAGCTCCTAGTGTAGTGTGTGTATGCCAGCACTAACTTCGTAAAAACAACTACTGGTGTTGCTGGTCTGAGATGGTCTGAGAAAGTGAGCTCCTGGGTGCTAATCAAAGTTACACATTGTTGCCAAAAGGAATTCCTGCAGTTTGACCATTTTCACTTCATCCACGCAGCGCTTCTGTCCTCTACTCGGCAGGCAGCCTAGAGGCTAGAGAGGCCAGCTAGCAATCTGAAGGCTCAGGTGGGAGCCGGATGTGAGACTGGAGGGTTGCTGCCTGGCATCCTATCTAAGATGCCTACCACTGCGGTTGTGCCCTTGAGCAAGGCACTTGGGGGGCGCTGACTATGGGGCTCTGACCCTGTGCTTAGAGCTTAGAGATACATTTTGTTGTACACGCAATACTGTGCAATGATAAAGGTTGAATCTAATCTGATCTCGGAGGCTGGGGGCTGATTTGGGCTGGTCTGTGCAGCCAACCACTGAGCAGTTGTCATGCTTAGCTCTAACCTTAGACTTAATCCCAGCGGGTCAGATGAAAAGAAATGGGTAACCTTTGCTAACGTTATTTAGTTCTCAAGCTGTGGGCGGAGGGAGATGGGGGGGCGTGGTAGTGTGACGTAAGACCGAGAGCGCAAATCTGACAGGCTTGTTGAATCATAATGTTTTCTGAAATATGCGGCCCACAAAAAAACGGACCGGATTGCTTTATTTCAACAGCTTCTGTGTTCTTCTTCATCATGTCCGGCCATCTTCATCGCCAATCACGTCCCTCCAGTGGTTGGCGCAGGCGAGCGCGGCTGCGCTTGGTTCGGGCCAGGTCATCTCCAGTACACTGTGGGGGGCTTGGCTGCAACTCATGATGTGCTCCATGGTTTGGAGCTCTCCACATATACAGTACATGAGTCGGATGTTGCCAGCTTCCACCTCTTCATGGACGCCTTGCACCGCCCCTCTCCAACGCGCAGGCGGTTGAGAGTTTTCCAGTGTTCTGTGTTATGGGGCTTTTCCACTAGAGGGCTGACCCGGGTCAGCCCGGGCTGGCCTGCTTCTTTGGCGCTTTTCCATTTGTCGGCCTGGGTCGGGTCGGGTCGGGTCGGGTCGCTTCTTTAGCTACCCATCGAAGCCAGGAACCTTTTTTGAGACCCGGAACCTTTTTGCCAGGCTGCGTGTGACGTGTGACGCTGCACACCGTTGATTGGTCAATGGAAATCGTCATCCCATGTTCATAGATTTCTTCGCTAACCGCCATCTTTAAATACCACATTCGCTCTTGGAAAATGTCACTACAGTTTCTGTAATAGCTTATTAATAAAGATTCGAAAAATTATGCTGACCATCGTATTATCTTAGTTTAATGTCATTTCAATGCATCATAGAACTTTTATTTACAACAAGCATAACACAAAAATCGCTATTATGCACCGTCTTTGCCCGTGAATAACACCGGCTATGGAGGTGGTACAAACACAATACTCCTTTGCTAACTTCACCATCGGTATACGGTCATTTTCTCGGTCCCCGAGAAGTTATGCTTTTAACCGTAAACTCAATGAACCGGGAGTTCACCCGCTGCTGCCTGCAGCACCGCGCCTGCTGGTTGAAACTCCCGTTGACAGCGGGGGGAGAGAAACGTTTTACCAGGGAATTCGCTCCGCGCTGTGTCGACCGTGATAGCAGTGTCGTATCGACACCATTCAAATGGTTTTGGATTCCCTGTCCTCTCCCCTATCCGGACACGTTTGAATTGTTATCCTAACCCACGGTAGATCACAGTTATTAACCCGCAAAGGGTGCCTCCGGGCACCGTGTTTGTCCGTGAATAACACGGCACACAATGATACTACAGTTCATAAAGCAGACAAGTGAAGGCAGTGGTTTTAAGGGTTCAAAAAACATGACTTTATTATGTGTACATAGCTTCTTCTCTCTCTTTCTCTTTCTCTCCAAAAAAACACGGTTAATAATATACCACATGCCGAGGAAAAAGTATACGATAGCTTCAAGTTCCTCCATGTCGCTGTTGTTGTGGCTGTGTTGTGTCTCGTGAAAATATACGTCACCACCATGGCGCGCTTTTATGACGCGTTACTCCGCCTACTATCTCCTACTCCTCCTACTCGTTCCTGGTCTGTTGTGTATAGTGGAAAACCAGAACTGTTCAAAAGCGTGCCGAAGCGTTCCGAAGCGAGCCGACCCGAAGCGAGCCGGGCCGATAATGGAAAAGCGCCATTAGTGGTGGGATTTTCATAATATGGGACCTATAAGAGTGTCATACCTCACAAAAGACTTATGTGCATGAAGTATGTCTGTATTTTAATTTGAATAAATGACATTTCGAAAAAACTTTTATTTTGCTTTGTCATTCTAGGCTATGGTGTGTACATTGATGGCAAATGACTTTCATTTGTGAAAGGGTCTGTAAAATACTTTCCAAAGGCACCGAACATGCTTGCTTCTCTACAATACTACGGATGTAGTAGCCTACCCACAGATGTGTGAGGTAAACAGGAAACACTGATGTGCAGTCTAGTGGAGGGAGGGCCATGCCAGGTCAGTGGAGGTGCGTGGGAGTGGGAAGGACTGACTTGCATCGAGAGAGCTTGTTATTTTTATGGGGAGGGGCATTAGCAAAAGAAACGTACCCATTCAGTTCAGAGTGCGCCAAAATGCCGTTTCTCTCTGTTGAGATGAAAGACAGAATCCCCCCAAACTTACCAAAGCCTGTCTGCTTTAGAATGAGACCAATATATTTACCCTTCCCCCCAACCAGAGCCTTCAACAGCCAGGTCCCAGTTCACCAGGGGGTCAGAGGGTCAGGACCCTGACCTTTCTCTCCCTCCCCCAGTTATTCTGTGGTAGGAGAGTCAATGGTTAATCTGCTGACTAGGAATGCAGTGGGACAGAGCTCCAGCACCAAATAAATAGAAGGTCGCTGCCAGCTCGCAGTCAAATCTAAGTGCCTCACTTGAAGAATACAATTCATGTACATGCATATTATTCTTGCCATTCTTGGAGGCAAATACAACACAAAATATGTGTTATTGTCAAAAAACAAACATGCTTTTGGTATTTAAAAGGAAAACGCATGCAGTAGCAAATGGATATGGGCCTAACACTGAGTATTCAACAGCTAGCCCAGATCTACAGTCCCTGTTTAAGTACATTTTGTGACTCCCAGTTAGCTAGGATGCTAAATTGCCGGATCCACAGTCCCTAGTGGTTAACCACAGTGATTCTGAGAACACCACACACACACAACACAGAGGTTAGCCTGGGCACACACAGAGCGAAAGAGGGAGGGAAGGAGAGAGAGAGAGGGATGAGATTAGTGGCAGGCTACTTTGCTCAGGAGAGATGTGGTTTTCCCTTTTTTTTTTTTTTTTTAAACAGCGCCATCAGAGGCGGGATATGCACAGCTGGACCGGGCGGCGTCCATAGTTTGACAGAGCCGGCTCAGTTCTCTCTTCTCTTTGTGCACATGTCCATAGGCCTCTCAGTGCACGCTTTTCATTAGTGGTGGGCTTGACACGGTTTGAAAGATCTGGGGGTTGGGTAGCTTGGAGAATGTGTGTGTGTGTGTGCGTGTGTTTGTGTGAGTGTGTGTGTGTCTGGGTGTGTCTGTGTGTGTTTGTGTGTGTGTGCGTGCGTGTGTGTGTCTGTGTGTTTGTGTCTGTGTGTGTCTGTGTCAGTGTGTGTGTGTCTGTCTGTGTGTGTCTGTGTGTCTGTGTGTGTGTGTGTGTGTGTGCATGCATGCATGTGTTTGTGTGTCTGTGTGTATGTGTGTGTGTGTGTGTGTGTGTGTTTGTGTGTGTGTGTGTGTGTGTGTGTGTATGTCTGTCTGTGTGTGTCTGTGTGTGTCTGTCTGTGTCTCTGTGTGTCTGTATGTCTGTCTGTGTGTGTCTGTGTGTGTGTGCGTGTGTCAGGGGTTAAGGGAGGGTATGTAAGCAACAGCCCCCTGGCGTAAGATGAGTCCGATGCGATGTGAGCGAGCATTTCACATTCAGCTCAGGGCTTTTATTGCGCTCGTTTAACAGAGCATATCTTCAGAGGGAACATTAGCAACGCAAACATTAGAGCGCCGTCTCTAACCCTAACCGACTTGGGTGACCCACATAAGACGTTGGTTCCGGGTATCCCTTTAGCCAATTTAAAAGGCAGGCCTTTCCCCACAAAGCACTGAACATGCGGGGAGTCAATAAGCCAGTTAGTAGAAGGGTATCTGAACAAATTCTATTCTTTGAATTATTTAATAGGGGATTTGGTGTTGGCTGGGTCAGTGGGTGTAATCCAGGGAGATTGGACACTGATTCCTTAATCGAGTTGCTAGACAAGACAGTGCAGCACCACCCCACCCACACACACACACACACCTCCACCCCCTTCTCGGTTTCCTCCTTATCAGAGGAGGGTCTCTCAATTCCTCGCACGGCTGCATGTTAATTCTCCTCCACTGTTTCAGTCAGAGATAGAGATGGAACAAGGCTAGGGGGGGGGGAGGCGCACGGAGATAGAGACAGAATCCCACCACCTCCCCCCCCTCCCCCCCTCACCCCCCCCCCCCCCCCCCCCCCCACCGTTTCAACTACCACATGGATACCAGATGAAGACGAGTGGAGAGTTAGTGTACATCAAACGGACCGGGTCTTTTTCCCCTATTTCCCTCCGTGGCTGAATGAGCAATTATCCGGGGTGAGTGAAGAAGTGTTTCCGTGCCAAGGCTGAGCGGCATTAATCATTTCTGAAAAACCATGGGGCCCGCTTATCAGGGACGACCAAGGGGGGCTCAGGAAAATTAGCAACGGCAAGGCTAATA
>NC_137679.1:9689860-9704860 GCF_963989245.1 Nansenia antarctica | reverse complement strand
AAGTATCTCTAAAAGCCTTGATGTTCATCAGTCCACGGTAAGACAAATTGTCTATAAATGGAGAAAGTTCAGCACTGTTGCTACTCTCCCTAGGAGTGGCCGTCCTGCAAAGACGACTGCAAGAGCACAGCGCAGAATGCTCAATAAGGTGAAGAAGAATCCTAGAGTGTCAGCTAAAGACTTACACAAATCTCTGGCACATGCTAACATCTCGGTTGACGAATCTACAATACGTAAAACACTAAACAAGAATGGAGTTCATGGGAGGACACCACTGGGGAAGCCACTGCTGTCCAAAAGAAACATCGCTGCACGTTTGAAGTTTGCGAAAGAGCACCTGTATGTTCCACAGCACTACTGGCAAAATATTCTGTGGACAGATTAAACCAAAGTTGAGTTGTTTGGAAGGTACACACAACACTATGTGTGGAGAAAAAAAAGGCACAGCACACCAACATCAAAACCTCATCCCAACTGTGAAGTATGGTGGGGGGGGCATCATGGTTTGGGGCTGCTTTGCTGCCCTAGGGCCTGGACAGATTGCTATCATCGACAGAGAAATGTATTCCCAAGTTTATCAAGACTTTTTGCAGTAGAACTTAAGGCCATCTGTCCACCAATTGAAGCTCAACAAAAGATGGGTGACGCAACAGGACAACGACCCAAAGCACAGAAGTAAATCAACAACAGAATGGCTTCAACAGAAACAAATACGCCTTCTGGAGTGGCCCAGTCAGAGTCCTGACCTCAACCCGATTGAGATGCTGTGGCATGACCTCAAGAGAGCGATACACACCAGACAACCCAAGAATATTGCTGAACTGAAACAGTGTTGTAAAGAGGAATGGTCCAAAATTCCTCTTGACTGTTGTGCAGGTCTGATCTGCAAACTACAGGAAACGTTTGTTTGAGGTTATTGGTGCCAAAGGAGGGTCAACCAGTTATTAAATCCAAGGGTTCACATACTTTTTCACCCCCACCTTGAATGTCTTCATCTTGTGAAAATAATCTTTGTTGGAGATAGGATTAGCTCTTTGGAATATTCAAATTAGGGTGGGAAAATTGTTTGGTGGAAAATAAAGGACAATAAAATAATAATTCAGCCTTATTTAGGCTATGTAGCCTAATGGTAATCGGTTGTCTTGGGTCACGATCTGAAGAATAGTCAGTTAAAACCACAATGGAATTGTGAATGCTGATAATCATTGAGTAATAAAAAATGTTATTCATTACAATTTATTTCCAAATGCTGCCGTTTTCCCACATGCTCGATTGAAAGCTCTCTGATTGGTTTGCAGAAAGAGGGAGTTGCCATGACCAGAACGTTTAAGACGTTAAAGTTGTAAAAGGCTTAGAGTGTCAGAAAATCTGCTCAGCTCCCTAGCTCCCCGTCTCACAGGTCATAACAGATAGGTCTTCCATATTAAATGCTTTCAATCAACATTTTATTGAAGCTGGATCACACGAGGATTAAATGCAGAACAACAACATTCCCAGGCCATCAACCTCTCCTGTCTGTTCCCATTCTGTTTTCTGAGATGCACAAAGCCCAGAGTTCTATTGATTCAAAGAAATCTCCTGTCCCAGATGAAATAGATCTGCATCTTCTGAAGCTGGCAGCAGACATTACTGCTGACGCACAACCCAAATCACTAAACTATGGAAATCTGCATTAGTTTCACCCTTATTAAGGAAAGAGGATAGAGCTGGGATGGTGTACTGTCTTGGACTATGGTGATGTCATTTACATGCAGGCCTCAAGCACTAGCCTGAAGGCATTTGATTATGTTCATCATGCAGCTCTACGGTTTATTTATAACAAAGAACATTTGACACATCATTGACTGCGTTTACATGCACACCATAATCCGATTAAGGTAAATAATCGGGAATATTGAGCATAAGCCGCTTAATACAAGATGATGGTGTGCATGTAAACGCAGTCATTGTGATCTCTACACTACTGGTTGGTCCTTGTTGGTTGGCTTTACGTAGGCTTAAACATCGATATACTCTGATCTACAAGGTCATTCTGGGAAAATTGCCATTTCTTCTTTGATAAAATCAGAAAATAAATATTCTGCTTCGCTCTCTACTTTTAACAGTTCCAACACTGAAAACTCCAGAATCTTGTTTCCTTGGAGGAGTTTAAAAGGTTGGTTGGTGCACATGAAGAATCAATGCCATTTTGTGTGTGAAACGCATTGTATGCATATTACTAACTGTTTTATGGTGTGTCTGTCTAATTTGTTTGTAACCAGTTTGTAAAATGTGTCTGTGTCTGTAATGTTTTGTAAATGCATGTGTTTTTGTCATCGTTTGTGAATCGTCACTTGTTTTCCTTGGACCTGGGATAAGGTCTCTCTTGAAAAGGATATTGTTAGATATGTATCTCAATGAGACTAACCTGGATTAAAAAAGTTCAATAAATAAAATAACACAAACTGCCCCACGTTTTGCTCCAATGTAGGTAGAAAGGAAGGAGTTGCCTCGCCCAAAAGCAAAAACAAAAGTATCTGGGAATCAATTGGCATGCCAAAAAACTAAAAAAGGCTAAAACATTTTCCTTTATCATGGGAGTTAATGAGAGGTGAAATTGGGTGACCAGACCACATTGGTCTGCTCGTCAGCCAGGCAAACTTCAAAGAGCACACAAACAGCACATAATGACATGTATTAGCCATGATATGTTAGTTTTCCCAGTCTTGGCTCTGGGCATTGTGTTAAGCAAATGTGAGTTGAGTGTTAGGAAACTCAAACCGAGGAGCAGTGGGGCGGCCAGACTCCAGGCATTTGGAGCAGCATGGCTGAAGCCCTAGCATGGCTATTTTGGTCCTGGTAATTGAGTATTCAAGTCTGGGGCTGTGTCTTTTTGCACTAAGGCAATTTGGTATGCCAGCATGCTACTACTGTAAAAATGACCCAATTAACTTGATTAAGAACTAAAGTTCAGAACACAGAGCTGCCTGACTGTGAAAAGTAAGGCTTGAATTAGAAAGGGGTTTGAGGGATGGACCATTTTTTTATGTGACTGTGGTGTGTGTGTGTGTGTGTGTGTGTGTGTGTGTGTGTGTGTGTGTGTGTGTCTGTGTGTGTCTGTCTGTCTGTGTGTGTGTCTGTCTGTCTGTGTGTGTGTGTGTGTGTGTGTGTGTGTGTCTGCTCCCACATAGGCCTACATGTCCTAATTCATGGTATATTGGTATTTCAGGGGTTATTAATTTCTACATTAGCCCAGGGATTCTAAAAATAAAACGTTGAAAACAGGCTCAGGGTTGGAGATAAAAAACATTAGACATTTTCCTTCTGTGGCCCTGTAAATCTTAATTAGGTTCAGGAGATAGGTGCTGGTGTTATTCCAGTGCAGTAAATCCTTAGCCATTGAGCAAGAAGCACTTACCACTGCGACTGAACTTGTAATGAAAATGACATGAACCGTAAAAAACAACTGATTGATAAATAGTGAAACTAAGTAGACAATATTGAAGTTATTAAACGGTTGAACAAAGATTAGAGGCTTAATTTGGAGTAGTTAGTGTTTGTAATTATGTTGTGCAACGGAGAGTAAAGGCCAGTCCTTTAATATGGTTTTGATTATAGGTAGCGGCTAAAGGGAAGTCAGCAAGCATATTAAGAGGTCACATCAAGGACAGGATATTAGTCAGTTTTCGGAATGTTGTCTGGTAGGCCTTTAGGGAGTGTACTGTGTAGCCTTGATTTTCCTTATCTCTGGACCTGACCTCTGGAACACTCTCATTAGCGTTTTTCCTAAATAACGTTTTTTTTAAAATTCCCATTCCTCCAAAAAAACATCAGGATCTGCAACGGTTGTGTCCCGATCTGACTCGGAAGGAACCTGTTCACCTTCAGGTGTCCCTGACGCGCCACCTGTCCTGCAGCCACAATCGGGTCCACTTTCTCTGCTGTGCTGTGCTATGAAGAAGCGCTGCCAGTGGAACACCACCGCTTCCCACGATACGCCTACCCAAGCTCCACCGCCCGAGTCACGTGTCCCACCTCCTAGTGTCTCTGTGTGAGCCGAAGCTTTCACAAATCAAACTGAACCAGCACCCAGTGGAGAGACAGAGAGAGGGAGATGAGGACGCACGCAGGCAGCGAGAGCCGGGACCAATAAGATCGGTCGAAAAACAGATTATCCGTTGAATAACTGAGAATGTGCCATAGCCTTATTCGCTGAAAGGATTATATCACATCAAAAGAGGGAGAAGAGATGAAAGCTGCGTTGTTTAACGGACCCGTACGTGATCCGAACAGTCCAACTCCGCCCGTGAGGGGGGCTGGGGGTTGTGGTTTGGGGCACAGGACATCAACGCACCAAGTCTTTGTGGTTTAATTAATAACGGCACTTTGAATATTATTTTTAATATACCACAATAAACGCGTACGATTGAACCCGAAGTCGTCGGGGAGCTGTGGGAGTCATCTCGGCGCGACAAAGGGAGAGGGGAGCTGTCAGTAGGGCTTACTACCATGAGGGCTGTTTCGGCGAACTTACTCGCGTTGCTTTTTCTCTGCACTTGCGCCTGTGTTTTTTACGTCTGGAGCGGGCTGGAGGAGAACCGTCTGGAACGGCACACACGAGGGCTCCGTTTACCGAGCACGGGATCCGTTCACGCCGATGGTCCATCATCCACAGACCTCTCCGCCAAAACTTTCCGGGCTCTGCTCGCCGTCCCCGCGGCACAAAGACTAGTGCATTCGGGGGGCCGTTTGGACGTGCGCAACCTCACCGCCATCGGGGATCAAACTGTCTCTTTAGGAAGCAGAGATTACCATATGAATGGTGATAACAAGAGCTCACCGTTGAGGAGGGAGGGCCCGGAAAAACGGGGCGCGCTAATTGAGGAGGGGATTTTTTGGAGCGAACGGCTGGAGGAGCAGTTCCCCGTGGGCTTCAGCGAGGAGCATGCCCGGGCATGGCAAGACAGAGCCCGGGGCCACCGGATAGTCACGCTGCAGCCCGGCTGCGGGAGGATGTCCAACCAGCTCGCCACTTTCTCGGACGGAACCAAAGCGTGCGTGCGCTACGGAATAAACCCCGATCAGGTGCAGGGGGAAACTTTGACGTATTACCTGGCCGGTTTGCTCGGGATCACCAACCTGCCGCCGCTCGTCCTGGCCCAGTTGAATAATAACGTGGACGGTGGTGAACAATGGTCCTCTGTCAGGAGGAGGATAGACAGTCTGCAGTGGGGGGAGCGGGCGGTGGTGTCCCTGACCGAGTGGGTCGCCGACCTCACCGGGGTGGTCACACCCGCGCTGCTCAGACAGGAGAGCGAGGGGGGGCTCCATCCTCTGCCAGGGGGGCTACTGCCAGTACTGGGGAACATGACCACGGTGGAGCTGCTGGAACTCATGCAGTGGTCCGACCTGATCCTGTTGGATTATCTGACGGCCAACTTCGACAGGCTCGTCAGCAACCTGTTCAGTCTGCAGTGGGACCCGCGCGTCATGGAGAGGGAGACCAATAACCTCCTCAAAACGCCCCGGGGCGACCTGGTGTTCATCGATAACGAGGCGGGACTCGTGCACGGTTACCGGGTGCTGGAGATGTGGGAGAAATACCACAGTACCGTTCTGGGATCGGTGTGTGTGTTCAGGAGGAGGACAGCGCACCGGGTGGAGGAGCTGCACCGGCGCGGGGACACGGGGGCCCGGTTGCGGGAGCTCTACCTGGACAGTGAACCGTTATCTACGGAATTAGGGTTTCTCTCCGAGGAACACGCGGGAGTACTACAGAGCCGAATAGACAGCATTTACAAACACATTTTGCATTGCAAGGGGAAGTACAGTCAGCTGTGAGCGTGTAGTGTGATCTGTGATTCCTCTCATTTAGAGGTAGAGTCCAGACTCCAGAGAATTAGCCCGTGCTACTAATCTGATAGATATACCAGAGCTAGATTAAAAATGCGCGTCAGTTTTTGAATATCACGATGAACTACCTCTTGTGAATACAATGTTTTTGCCTACTTTATATCTGGACTGAATTAAGTGATAAGTTTGTATCTAGGCTTCGTGCAAGGATATGCCATAGTGTATCATCACCGAGCCTCCAAGCTGAATAGAGTAAGGTCATGAGATGCATATGTTTGTCTATTTAATTGTCAGCCTTGTCACTATCTCTTCAGTTTGATACACAGTCGTTGAGCTAAATAGGAACACATATCTCTTGCGGTGTCAAGAGGGTAACATAAAACCACTTTGTATCGTCTGTGTGCACAGGATGTGTTGTGGAGAACTATCTTCATAACCAACTCCTGAGGAGAACCAAGCCTTAACACGAGTTTAGTCCCAAATAGTTCAGTATTCGTCGGCACATACATTTATGATGTAAGTAATTGTCACCTCTCTCACTCCTTTTTTATAGAGGATAGCCTATATTTGTTCTATCAAATGTCATTCATTTATTTGGTTGTCTTATGATTGTCTCTTAAGCCTTAATGTTATGACTCAGACATATTTGTTGTACATGTATGTAAGAACATTGTGAATACTGTATCTGTTGAAGCTGTTTTTTTTGAAAATTCGCAATCCTGCTCCACTAATTTAATGTGCATTGTAACATTCCAGTCCTCCTGTCAATTTTGCTAA
Source organism: Nansenia antarctica (assembly GCF_963989245.1). Lineage (NCBI taxonomy): Eukaryota > Metazoa > Chordata > Actinopteri > Argentiniformes > Microstomatidae > Nansenia > Nansenia antarctica. The sequence goes on along the minus strand of NC_137679.1, from coordinate 9,698,251 downwards.
ATATATTGTAATTTAAGTTATCCCTTGTCAAGACCATGTGTTTCTTGTTCAAACCGTCTCAAACGGTCACAATGGTGGGTCAAATATTTGCATGGTGTCTGAGCAGCCCTTGGGTAGGGTATAAAAGGGTCTGTCCCTGTCCACCACAGTGCACCCATTGTGCAGTGGAAATGCCATGCCCTCCTACCCTGTTACCCAGGAACTCTGGGCCTTCTCTCTGTCATGCAGCAGGGAGCAGAAAGCTCCATCCCCCCCATTCGATCTCTTCCCTAAGCACATAATCTCCAAAACCCAATACTGACTTATTTAGGCATCCTGTTAAAAACGCATCAAAGTTGCATGTGGAATGTCGTTATTTCAGTTATTAATGGTGAATTCATAATGGGATTCAGGGGGGGAAAGAAAAAATACACTCGCTGTATTAGACATACGTTGTGTGGGAAAACTAGAAAGGTTTTTGAACCGTTCAGTCCCGTTTTATTGTCGGACAAGGAATCTGACCACATTATGCAACACGTCGACCCCCCCGTCACCTCAGGCCGGTTGTTATTGCTTTAATAGACTGTCACATCACAGAACCAGAGCATTTACTTAATTTCACAAGCTAAAAGGGTATTTTTCTCATTAGTTCCAGGACGTTCACGCCGCTGCCTCTGATCTCCTCTATCTAAAGGCTCGGGGCGCGTTGCAGTCATGGGGATGTCAGTGATAAACGTTTGAAGGTCTAATGGTTTCCAGTCATCCCCTCTATCCCTCATCTCATCTGGTTTCTCTTACACCTTTTATTGATTTCTAGCTCCAGGGCCCAATGAAGGGGTTTAGGTAATATGAAGTGCCTTATCCCCGACATATACCAGAACACCACCCCATGGCGTACGCTAGGATTGTCAGTGTCATTGCTCTGTGTTTCTCCCTATTAGCTAGCATTTAGCGGCGGAGACACAGCTGGGGTTTGGGCAGGTGAGGGTGGAGGCTTTAGCGATGGCTAGCCTGCCGCCTGCTTCCGTAATAGGGACTCGGGGATCCATACGTGCACTGACTGCTGTGGATAGCAGCGGGGTCATTTTAACGGGTTGAGGTGGGGGGGAGGAAGGAGGATGAGGGGGGTGTGTGTGGGGAGAGGGGGTGGGGGTTGTGTTTGCAGCTGGGTGTCGTGCTCTAAGGCGTATCTGTCGATGCCGAACACTCCAGGAGATTTACGACGGGGCTGCAGACACGAGGGATTAAAACAATGCTAAGCCGAGGGCTGCATGCCTAAACCAGACTCGCACCCCTTCTCTCGTTCCCTCCCTCCCTCCGTCCACACCCCCCTCCCTCCCTCCCCTGCCTTGCATCTGTCACCAGTTGTTAGCTAGACGGAAAACGAACGCTTTATTTTCTTAATGAGTTGTTTTATGTCTATTCTTTGCACCAGAAAGCCCCCTCTCTTACGCGTTACCAGGGTTCGCGTCAGTTGTAATCACATTGCCGGTGGATAACTAACCACTCCTAACCGTTCCCGACCGCTCGCATGTGTTCCCCCTCTCACTCTCTGTCTGGCTTGTGTCGACTTACCGCAAACCTCACAAAATACAACCCCCCCCCCCACCCCCCCACCGTTCTCCCCGAGGCTATGAACTCTCCAAGCCCCCCTATGCGACATGGCCTCATTACCGCTTCTCTTCTCATTGGCCACAGCTAAAGGCCAGAGGTTTCTTTCCAATACATCTGGATGTGTGTTAGTTAGCTGTTCAGGGTGCCAGGCCTCTCTATATGCCATTCAACTGGGCCTATTCCTATTCACGCTCTGGTTGTTATCGGTGTCATTGGGCCAGCGGGGGAGCTCACAACACAGCAGGCCTCCGCCAAGCTCCACTCTCCAGGTAAACATACAGATCCTCTCACACTGGTTTAACTCCTCTCACACTCTGTGGGTTACTAACATTGCAGACATTCCTGAGGAGGCAAGGGTGGATCTCCACGTAGGCACTCTCTCTCTCTCTCTCTCAAATAAACACACGCACGCTCACACGCACGCGCACACACATTCTTGACAGGCCAGATTCTCGCAAGCTGGGGGGAGACACAGCTGTGTGCTTTAGCTCAGCTGTCGGTGGGAAGGTTTTCACTTATTTGTTCATAATATTTGTTCTATTTCGTTTATTTGTATGAGGGCGTCATTTTCTTTTGGTTCAAATATTAAGGTTTGGTAGTCATTGTCCTTATTGCTTTAAAATAGGATTGCAAAGCAAATCTTAAAAAAAAAAAAAAAGAAAGATTAGTTTTTAATAACATGTCATTGTTTGAATGGCAGCCCAGTGTAAATAGTATCTCCAAATACACCACAGCATAAGGATGTAATAATGTGTGTATGTATATATATATGCTTTGAAATATTTATTTCAAGCTGATGCCTGAAGTAAAAGTAATTGTTTATTGGGAAAGGAAGGCTTACTTGTAATTGTCAAGTCTTATATAGGAACCACAAAAACCAACACAACACACAGAGCAACAACTGGGCCTAGGTAGCCAGACCCAACGTGACTGACTGACCAGGCCTGCCTTACTCTCAGAGGGGTTGCCATGTGTTGCTGCGTGGACCGGTGGACGGACATAATTGGCATTCTTTCATGGATGCGCAGGCAGTGAAAGGCACTTCCTGTGATTTTCATTATGAAACGTTGTGCACACTAGAGCAACAGTCACTTAGTCACAGCCCACCGCCCCCAGGCCACAGCAGGAGGACCAGGGGGCAGCAGGAGGGTTAGAGGAGGGTTAGAGGAGGAGCAGAGGACTGGGGCCCTTGGCCTGTGGTAGCAGTCTAGCTGGAAATGTGCCTGGGTCAGAACCAGGGATGCAGGGATCGGGTCAGTCCCCCTGGGGTTCTTATAGGAGGCCATCCGTACCTCCATATGTAGGAATATAATAATCATAATAATAATACATTAGAATTATATAGCGCTTTTCTAGACACTCAAAGACGCTTTACAAACTGAAAAGATCGAGTAGTAATAATAAAAAAGAAACATAAAATAAATAAAAGAAAGTATAGGGGTCTAATTAAGGTAGTGCTGGGGACACATGGGAAGGGGAGGGGGAGAGGGTTAACTGGTGAAGGCGAGCTTGAAGAGGTGGGTTTTGAGGGCCTGTTTAAATGGAATACAACATTTAAAGGAATACAACATTTGGGTTTTGAGGGCCTGTTTAAATGGAATACAACATTTAAAGGAATACAACACAACAAGGAAGTTGTTATAAGAGGGATTTAGTTTCGGCCTAACGTAGCTCAGAGATATCTTGAGTTAATTTATTTATTACACAATGGGCCGGTTTCACAGACTTCAAAGGCTGAAGTCTAGTCCAGGATTAAATCCCACTTGCAATGGAGAATCTCCATTGAGGATGCTTTATAGTCTAGGATAAGTCTTAATCTGTGACCATGAAACCAGCCCTATATTTTATATCTCGGTTCCAGTTTGTAATGAAATAAATCCAGATTAACCTGCATACGTACGTACACTCGCTTCACGCACAGTTGCATAGCATAATAGAGCTGTGCCTGTTAATAAAATGTGGTTTGTGTGTGAGTGTGGAGGTGGAAATTGTCTGACAGTTGGAGATTCTGATGTATTTTCACCTTCTTGTCACAAGGAGATATGAGCTCCATAACTCTTTATTATAATCTCTGCTGGGCTGCTCCACTTTTAGATTTGTCTGTGTGATTGTGTGTGTGTGTGTGTGTGTGTGTGTGTGTGTGTGTGTGTGTGTGTGTGTGTGTGTGTGTGTGTGTGTGCGTGTGAGTGTGCGTGTGCGTGTGCGTGTGTGTGTGTGTGAGAGAGAGAGAGAGAGAGAGAGAGAGAGAGAGAGAGAGAGAGAGAGAGAGAGAGAGAGAGAGAGAGAGAGAGAGAGCGAGAGCGTTAGAGAGAGAGATAGAGTTATAAAATATACAACCTAAGCTCGGATGGCCGTGCATGCATGAGGGAATTGTTTTTTGCTGGGCTCTGTCAGGGTAAATCATGCAATGGGAACACTCATACGTCTCTCCAGCTATTGGCCATAATCTCACTACTGCTGCTGCACTCTCAGATTATGGAAAAAGATTACATCCCGCCTGTCCCATTCCATCACACAGGCCTGCTACTCTCATTGAACGAGTGCATATTTTTATATTCATGGGTGAAGCGACTGGGGCTAGAAGCCTACAGTCTTGGAGGAGGTTTTGCTCTTTTCTCAATCGTCCTTTTCTCTTCGCCCTCTCCTTCCTCCATCCCTCACTTTCTCATCTTCTCCTCCACTGTATCCTCCTCATACTTTTCAAAAGATGCCGGTTGAGAGAGGACACTGGCGTCGCTTGTTCGCCACTTCTCCACCCGAAATGTAGACATACTTGCAGTATACAGAGTAGATTGTCCTACAAAGACACTTAGATTTAGATTTAGTAATCTAAAAATGAATTAGACCCCTATACTTTCTTTTATCTCTTTTTTTGTTTCTTTTTATTTTGCTACTCGATCTTTTCAGTTTGTAAAGTGTCTTTGAGTGTCTAGAAAAGCGCTATATAAGTCTAATGTATTATTATTATTATTATTAGTAGTAGTAGTAGTAGTAGTAGTAGTAGTAGTAGTAGTAGTAGTAGTAGTAGTAGTAGTAGTAGTAGTAGTAGTAGTAGTAATGTTTTTGAGGATGAAGTGAGTGGAGGACAGAGGAGAGGGAGCCAAGAGTCGTGTTCCTAACAATTGAGAAAAGACCCATGTGTGTTCCATGTGATATGACCGTAACAAATACAATAATTGAATGGCCTCATAATTGTCATGAAATTCAGTAGCCTACATATTAAAACCGAGGACTCATATTCTGGTATTTGTTATGCATGCAGTGCTCAAGGGCTCAATGTTTTTTTTATTATCTAATCAAGTCTACAGAGAGGCTTACACTAGTGTGTGACTTACAGTACAGAGAAATGTCAAGACACAACATAGCCTGTAAGAAATCATGACATTTGTTTCATACGGTTAAATAGCATTGTACAACGGGTTGATCAGATCAAGCATTGTGATTATCAGCACAGCTACCTCATCACTTTCAGTTGGAAAACGTACTGTATATTCAGCATTTAAACACTCTTCAGGATAGCCTATTGTAGGTTTAAAAAAAAAAAAAAAAAATCCGCTAATGAAAACTAATGATGCTAGACCAATGAAAGGATTCTGACAGTAATGGATCATTCATGGTTTTTGTCATCCTTACATTTACATTTACATTTACATTTTTTACACATTTACATCTACATCCATCAATCATTGAATACTGCTCAAAAAACCCAACTGGCTACCCTAGCTTTAATGAGCTACCCAGGTAGATGTTTGTTCACTTGGTTGCCATGCCAATCATATTAAACCATGCGTTCCAGAACTATCAATCAACCTGTGTTCCTAATTACAGTGATATTCCATGCGTGCCAGAACTATCAACCGGCCTGCATCCCTAACTAATATCTTTATGAACTATACTTGGATAGGCGGGCGGGCATAAACCAATGCAATATGTCACGAACAAACCACTCGCATCATTGCTTTTTCACAGAATCGTGGTGGTCGGTGTGAAACCTGTCGTATAAAAAAGCAATAACACAATCAAGGGTGTCTAGGTACCGTATTTTCCGGACTATAAGTCGCACCCGAGTATAAGTCGCAGCAGGCCAAAAATGGGCCATGAAGAGGAAAAAACCACATATAAGTCGCACTGGACTATAAGTCGCATGGTTCAAGGGAACGGGCTTGGCGGAATCAGCGGGGAAAGAAGACCCTGTTGAGCTTGACTCTAGTCTGGCACTGTGAAGAGACATGAGAGGATTTGTAAGCCCAGGAAGGACATAATTCACGTTGAAACTTCTTCTGAAAGGTTAAGGAATACTTGTATTATCGAGTGTAAAGTCCGCTAGCTAGCGCGGGGCTAACAACATGGCGTCGCGGAGGAAAAATGAAACTTTGAACAGCCTCTAAAAGGTAATAAATGACTTTAATATCGTTTCTAACGTCCATAACATTGTGTATAAGGTCCATAACATCATGTTTAATGTCCACATTGTCGTGTTTAATGTCCACATTGTCGAGTATAATGGCTATTCTATCGCGTATGAAGCGCTACCGGAAGTAGCAAAATGCTACTCGCGGGTACAACATTGCAACGTTAAACAGCCTCTGGAAGGAATAAATGACTTTAATATCGTTTCTAACGTCCATAACATTGTGTATAAGGTCCATAACATCATGTTTAATGTCCACATTGTCGTGTTTAATGTCCACATTGTCGAGTATAATGGCTATTCTATCGCGTATGAAGCGCTACCGGAAGTAGCAAAATGCTACTCGCGGGTACAACATTGCAACGTTAAACAGCCTCTGGAAGGAATAAATGACTTTAATATCGTTTCTAACGTCCATAACATTGTGTATAAGGTCCATAACATCATGTTTAATGTCCACATTGTCGTGTTTAATGTCCACATTGTCAAGTATAATGGCTATTCTATCGTGTATGAGGCGCTAGCGGAAGTTACTCCTTGGTTCATGTCAGTCAGAGATTACCGTATGTCAGTTCATGTCAGTCAGAGATTATGAATTATTGATATATAAGTCGCACCTGACTATAAGTCGCAGGACCAGCCAAAGTATGAAAAAAACCGCGACTTATAGTCCGGAAAATACGGTATATCAGGACGGCTGTGACGGTCGACAGCTGTGTGAGTGGCTATCAGCGCATCGCAGCCGTTCACAATATCTACAATATAGCTCACCCTCTTGTGTATTAGGTCTATTGGCTGATTTGGAGGTTCTACGACTACCTTATCTGTTCAGAGAATAAATAAAAGGCTAAATCCTATTTTAATGGGACGACAGGGTGGTGAACAGTAGGTAGTATAATATAGTTATAATATTGCACATTCGTTTTACATTTGCAAAGGCTTGCAATTACAAATCTCTTGTGTATTAACATCCTGTCTGGTTTATCTCTGCTTCAGAGCCAGCCAGACATGACATTAGCCTCTTTCTTTACCGCAGCCACACGGTCGCTCCGGCGTCTACAACTTCGATTTCTTTCTTTTCTTTTGCCCTCATCATCGATTCAAAAACCCACCGAGGTTCTTGATTGACGTGCTCGCTGGATCTGTGTAATCTACTGGGGGGGGTGAAGCCTGTTGATGCCTTGGTGAAAGGCAGTCTCAAACCTGTGAGTTTCACCATTTTTGCCATTTGCATACGGCTTCATCTCTATGTAAATTTGAATTAGTATGCTTATGGAAATGACTGTTTCATATTCCGTCTTTCCCAGGGAAAGAATAACCGAGCGCATTCATAGAAATAACATATCATTTGGCTCTGACTGAGACTCATCCGTACCCACCTGGACCAGAATCCGAACCCGTGCCCTTTAAATGAAGATATTTCTATGCTAATGAAATGCAGCAGAATTATGATTTGCACATATGTGGCCAGTCCAAATTAGCCAGACGGACATACGGTCACACTTGCATAACAAGGTGGAAGGGGATGACCTTTCTAAATATGGAAACGCATCTGCAAACTGCAACGCCACTTACAGTAGCAAACCCTGGCACTCCTGATGCACCATGCTACATGAATAAATCAGTGTGGAAGAAGAACCGACCACCAGCTACGGTTAAGAGCACAGAGATATGGACAAAGCCCAAAGCCCCAAATCCCAGAAGATGTTCTGTTCATGCCAAGGACATTTGACGATGATTCGAGCGGGCTTGTGGGTTGTTGCTGTGTACCCTGGCTGTGACTTACACTGCTGCTGCCTAACACTGAAGGAATCGATTCAGAAAAGAAGGGCAATGGTAGATTTGGCAGTGGGTGAAAAAATACCTTACACAGTGCTGAATCAGCACTCCCCCCCCACCCTCATGGGCTGACCACTGCCTTTCTGAATGTTAGCGTTAGCCTGTAGGTTTAGTCTATTTAGGATATGTGGGTGTGGCGACTTTTTTTACCCAGTCGTTTGAATGATAGCACCGTTCGCTGTGCCTGTACCTCGGGTATAATTCGGTCATTTCTATGTAAATTGGGCTTTGTGCTGTACTAGGATGTTGTAACCTACAAATGCTCGTCGGGGGCCTGTAAGGGTGCAGTGTTACACTGAGATGATAACGGCTCTATCATGTGGCTCTATGTGTCTGTGTGGTAGTCAGGCAGGGAGGCAGGCAGGCAGGCAGGCGCCCATGTCATGATCCAGGTGCTTTTTCCTTCTGCTTTGGAAGGGAAAGGGGGTTTCAGCTAATTGTAGACAGACATGACATGAGAGAGGTATTACGGTTGAGTATGAAGTATCATTGACATCGAGCGAGCTTAGACACGCCGTGGCGAAGGAGAGACAGACGTAGACAGGGAG
>NC_137679.1:9642360-9682360 GCF_963989245.1 Nansenia antarctica | reverse complement strand
ATCAAGCAGGAGATAATGGTGGCCTTCTACAGCGGCGCAGTGGAGAGCATCCTCACCTACGGCATCTGCAACTGGTTCTCCAGCTGCACAACCGCGGAGAGAAATGCGCTACAGAGAGTCGTGAGAACAGCCCAGAAGATCACCGGCGCCCCCCTCCCCTCTCTGGAAGAGCTGTACAACACACGCTGTCTCAGGAAGGCCTCCAAGATCTCCAGAGACCCAACCCACCCTGGGTACGAACACTTTGCCCGGCTGCCCTCGAAAAGGCGGTACAGGACCTTGGCCGCAAGGACAAACAGACTGAAGCACAGCTTCTACCCTAGGGCCATTCAGGCCCTGAACACAGCAAAGACCTAAGTTCTGGGCCCTGGACAGTCTGGACGGATTGATGGCAGCTGCTGGATTGAAAAAATCAGGTGTAGTGCTGAGGCACAAATATGTAAATTTCAAGCCTGCAAACTGCGACACTTTAAATGAATGTGCAATAACACTATGTGCAATATGACAACCCTAGTCGTCTATCTGTACAGTATAGTATAGTGGATAGTGTACATAGCCTTTATTTATGTAAACCAGCTCCTTCCCTTCTTGTTTTTTTTTTCTTGTTTTTTTCTTTCCTAGCACCAGGGGAGCCACCCCTCCTAAATTTCGTTGTTTGGTACCTGTACTATAGCAATGACAATAAAGACCATTCATTCATTCATTCATTCATTCATTCATTCAAAATGTAAACAAGACTTGTACAGCAACACTCAGCGAGTACAAGGCACGACAACAGACGATACTGTGAATCGAAAACACACAAATTATAAATATTTTGTCATCCTACAACTGTTATTGTTATACTGAGTGGGCTCTGCAACACTTAAACTTTAGTGATATGAAAACAACTTGCGATTTCACGGCTCTGAACGTTTTATGAGTTTTTATGTTGTATACAGACCATAATTATACAATATGAACCATGTATTTTAGTTAAAGAGATTTCGATTTCTGGACTTGGACTTGGACCTGGATTTGAAAATGGTGCATACAGTTTATGGTTGTTTGCAAGGGTTCAATTAGCTGAGCTATTGTCTCAAACTACCAGCCCACTCACCGCCAACCATCCCCCCTCTTCCTGTTTCTCTAAGAGAACAGAGCAGGTTTTGATGCTGCTAACATGTGATTAACAGTAGGCCTACTTTGTGCCTTAAGCTTCATATCATGCTGAGCAGAGTGCAGACAACATATTGACTTTTATTCCGAAAAATGAAAATAAATGTCAACATTTTTGAAAATCAATCACACACTCGCTAGTCAATCCATAAAAATGTAAATACATTTCAACAAGCCAAAACATTGCAATGCAATGGATTCGGTGAGTAATCCCCACTACTACTTAGTTAGTGTAGAGTAGTGGGGATTACTCACCGAATCCATTGCATTGCAATGTTTTGTCTTGTTGAAATTCATTTCCATTTTTCAGAATAATAAGTCAGGTGCATTTGTTCGGGTGCCGACCTGTTCACCAGCTGCTGTTACATATGGCTGTTGAAACATTAGCTACAGTTTGAAAATAAGAGGACAAGAGGTTATACTACAAACAGGCCCCCTTCCAAAAACAAGACACTCACTTTCACTTGGTTTACTTTTACAGTATTTATTTACATTTTTGAAATTTCAAAAGTAACTCCTGTAAGCTGAACCACAAGCTTACGATTCTTGGGGTAAAAAGCTTTGCCAGTCATTTTTAGGTCAAGGACAAGAAGCCATGCTGACAGATCTCAGCTCTCTTCAACCTCTCTGTAGCTGACACACACACACACACACACACACACACACACACACACACGAATATACATTATCCTCTCTCTGGGCTGTGTACTGGCTCAGAGCATGAGAGGCTGAGGCTCAGGCAAGCAGGCCTAGGGGACGCCAGCAACCAGTGGTAGCTTTGGCAGGATCCAGCTCGGGGGGCCTCTTGGACAGAGTGTCACCAGAGCCCCCCAGGGCCAGAGTAGTGCCAGGATGGCAGATGACAGGGCACACAGAGGGGCATTGTAAACCCATTGTGGACCTGGCGCCCACGGTTAGGGGCTTGGTAAGAGGGGCCCCCGAGGGGAACACTGCCTGTTATTGTTAGGAAGAGAAGGCCAAGGAGCTCGCTCTGTGTTCTCTACTATGATGTCATTGCTGTTGGGCTTCCAGCTGGGCTGGAACATGTCCGAATGTTACTCGTGTTGTCTCTTAATGGTCCCCCAATAATGTGCAGTGTGAGTGCAGGCATTCACAGGCTCAGTAGGGAAGGGAGAAAGAGTATTTGAGGGATTACGTGTAATTGTGTGTGTGTGTGTGTGTGTGTGTGTGTGTGTGTGTGTGTGTGTGTGTGTTTGTGTGTGTGTGTGTGTGTGTGTGTGTGTGCGTGCGGGCCTGTCTCTTCTAAAACCTCTAAAAACTCTGCCCACACTTGCCCTCAGTTGCGCCATTTTGGGAAAACCAGAACTTTGGAGATCAAAGAGAGCCTCTTAGAAATATAGTTCATATCTCTGTCTCTTTGCTGTCCTGAAATAGCAGAGCGGCTCTTGGGATCAGGCACAGACTTGTTGCCACAGATGAATCACTGATACCCTGCGAGACAAGTGAATGCCTCCAGTGTCATAAACTATGCCAAGACGTGGCAGTCACAGACAAATCTCCCATTGTGTTTGGGTTATGACTTGTATACCCTATTCTTCCAGGCAGATGAGACAGACTGTTTATTTGTTTCATTCTACTGGATTAAAGGAGGATTTGGGGGCTGGAGTTTATTTACAAGGTTAGAGGGTGGAGGTAGATCAACTGTAACTAACTAACTTGCAACTGTAACCATCTGTTTTTTTCGGGAAGACTTCGGTTATTAAAAGACTATGAACATATAACAAAGTGATAAAAAATGGTCTATGCCAGATTATACTTTTACCTTTCAATAGGCTAGGTGCACGATCTCCCTACTTCCTGAAAGGCAACTGGTATGAACATATCCTGTCTCACTCTATTGGTTTAATTGATTAATCAGCTGTGCGGTAAACTGTTGGAACACACAGTGCACAGCTGATTAATCAACCCTTTTCTGATTTCTCAGAGACAGAAGTCAAAACACAAGCATTATTCTGGAGGGCAACACGAATGTCATCATTAGCTGAGGTAGTTTTGTTTGATTCTAAATAACACTCGTGTCCCTTGATGGACATGTTCTGAAGCAGTGAGCAGAGGCTGGGCCCATAAGCCCTGCAGGAAATCAGTGGGTTGGTGCGGGAAGACGGTTACCGCGGGGACGATGCCTTGTGCACGGGGCTGATAAGAGCAGGCGTTGGAATCGGTTGGAATGAGGCTGCGGGACCGGGATTGACGATTGAGCGTTTCTAACGGTGAGTTGTGTTTTTTATCTCCCTGTTTATGCATCACTCTGTTTGTCTGACTGACGTGATAGAGGGTGAAAGCAATTCCGAAATCACCGGCGTGTCTGTCGTGAACCTACTAGTGCTCAACTGAAGTCAAATGCGTAAAATAAAAAAAAATGTGGATCAGGAGACAGGAGTGTGAAGTCATATTTCTTTTCTACATTCCTCAGAGGGAATATCAAATATTTGCTCCAGTAGATAAATTACCCGAGTCAAAAAAATCGCTAAATTGTTTAGCTATTTAACCTTTATTTATCCAGGGAGACACACGCCGGAGATAGAGGTCTCTTTTTGCAGGTGTGCCCTGTTTAAAATACAGATACATTTACAGTTTTCTGCCCTATGTGCCACTCGGCGCAACAAGGACTGAATACATGCTGCATACATCTGTGACCACTGGCGGACTCACAGGGGGGGGCAGGGGGGGCGACCGCCCCTCCTGGTGCCCCCACGGTTGAAAAACCTCTGTCTTAAGTGCCCTTTTGAGTGGCAAAAAAAGCCCTTTTGAGTGGCGAAAATGAGAGGACGTACCCTATTGGTGCCCCTCCAATGGTCTAAACTTGACCATGTGCCCCCACAGTTGAAAAAACGTGCCTAAAGTGCCCTTTTGAGGGGCAAAATTAGAGGATGTGCCCTATTGGCTGCCCTTCCAATGGTCTAAATAAACTTGTGTGCTGATGGGGTCCCATGTTTTCGCCCCTGCCCTTCAAACACTCTGAGTCCGCCACTGTCTGTGACCTACTGCGTCCTTACAGCCCCAGTAGGTCTCTCAGGTCCTCTGACCAGGGTTTGTTGGTTTTCCCCCGTGCCAGATTAAAAACCAAGGGTGATCGAGCATTCCAAACCGTGGCTCCTAAGCTTTGGAATGCTCTTCCTTTGGATCTTAGATCAGCGGCCTTGGTTGAGGCTTTTAAAAAACTTGTTTAGACAGGCTTTTTTGGGGCTAACCCCAAAAGCCTGTCTTTCTGTGTCCTGTTGATATTGTTGTACACTTGCTGTTTGTTACTTGTTCTTATCTTTCACTTGTTTGCCTATTTTAACCTGCTATAACTTTTGCTCTTGTATTATGTTCTTATATATGTAAAGCACTTTGTGACCCCTGGTCTGGGATAGGTGCTATAGAAATACATTTTACTTACATACTTACTTTACTTTACAACACAATGCAATGCAAAATGCACACATTTATCAAAACAAGAGCATGTAACTTAAAAAAAAAAAAAGTCCAAGTACTCCAACCTCAGTCTAACCTTCAATAGGATTGGATCCAAAATCTGATAGGATTTCTATATTGGATTGTAATGGTTTTATTGGAATCTTCTAATAGGACCCTGTTGGATTCCAATGGGTTTTTATTCCCATAGAGCTTCTATAACATTATTCCATAATATATTTACGACACATTCTAAAGGATGTATCGTTAAAACTTGGTTGTATACTGTTAACTTTCACCCCATGTGACCCTGACCCATTGAAACTGCAGTACTACACAAGACGCAGGCCAGAACCCACCCTCTAAACCTCTTAGACAAGTCCCATTGAAGGTGGATGCTGGACACCTCCCTCCATTCAAATACATGTTAGTATACAATCAAATACATGTTATAAGCAACCAATGAACTACCCTCCCTCTGCTGCCACCCTTCCTGCTTGGGACACTATGGGAACCGGAAAACCACCCTAATCATAACACCCTGTCAGACTGGTCATTTCTCCAATTCAATCCTATAGGATTCTCACCATACTATAGTATTTTGTGTAATCCTATTGGAATCTTAAGGATAAGATTACATAATAACATCCTACTGGATTCTCCTTATAGGAGTCCTAAATCCTATTCTATTTGTCTGTATCACCTCTATCTAGCACCTTCCCGAGGAGAAGAAGAAAGCACATACAAAAATAGAAAAGCCCAGCTGTCTCCCAGGATTCTGGCCAACTTCTACCGCTGCACCATAGCCGCCTCTTTTTATACATCTGTACATCTCTATGCACCATATTGTACATAGCTACCTTAACTATACATAGCTTACTACTATCCTCTCCTGTAACTATACCCTACTTGCCATACTGTACATATCACTATCACTATCATGTTTTATATCACTATTTGCACTTCTGGTTAGATGCTAAACTGCGTTTTGTTGTCTGGCACTCTGCAATGATAATGAAGTCTATCAGAATCCTGGAGGACTTTTTTTATAAGCCTTGAAGGGTCTGTAATCAGAATCCTGTGAGAACCCTTTTTTGCTTTCCTGGAACACGGGGAACTTTTCCAGGGCGCACTGCCCGTGTGTGCAGCCGTTCACTGCCTATGTGTGCACTGCCTATGTGTGCACTGCCTATGTGTGCACTGCCTATGTGTGCAGCCTACACTGCCTATGTGTGCACTGCCTATGTGTGCACTGCCTATGTGTGCACTGCCTATGTGTGCAGCCTACACTGCCTATGTGTGCACTGCCTATGTGTGCACTGCCTATGTGTGCACTGCCTATGTGTGCACTGCCTATGTGTGCAGCCTACACTGCCTATGTGTGCACTGCCTATGTGTGCACTGCCTATGTGTGCACTGCCTATGTGTGCACTGCCTATGTGTGCAGCCTACACTGCCTATGTGTGCAGCCTACACTGCCTATGTGTGCACTGCCTATGTGTGCAGCCTACACTGCCTATGTGTGCAGCCTACACTGCCTATGTGTGCGGCCTACACTGCCTATGTGTGCGGCCGTTCATGCATTCCAGGATCAAAGACTGTTAGTATTATACTGCCATTTCAAACAAACATTGACATCTCAGTCCACCCATACCAAACGCCAAATGTATGACAAACACTGGAGAGATTCTCCCTTAAAAGGTGAACTGTTCATGGTAGCATAGCATGGTAGTTTGTTTATTTTTTGTAATGACTGCCTTTCAGAATCAGTTTGAACGTGAAATACCATGTTTCCTACAGTCATGATACAACTTGTGATGACAACATTTGAAAAATAGCTAATATCGTCTAGTGCTAGTGAAAAATTAGCTAGCTATAGCTAACTCTGGCTCTAGCTAGCTGTCTTTTACTCACATAGGATCCCACCATCATTATTAGTGGGCTTGCTTCAACTACAAATGGAACAGCTACCATTGGAACCAAGGTAAATGCATGCAACTTAAAATGCTTAAAAAAGGTCTAAATAGTATCAAAAGTCTATACTAGACTACAGTAGCCTGTATCTTCATATTACTTAGTGGACTAGTGGTTTATTCTGGAACTTCTTTTTCTAGTTTCAAATGGCAATGCTATCGGTCATTCATCATGGAATGTATGCAGGGTTCCCACAGGTCCTTGAAATACTTGAAAGTTTGTGAATTTGAGAAAGAAAAATCAAGGTCTTTGAAAATAGACATGGGTCATTGAAAGTGCTTGGATTCCTCTCTCTCTCTCTCTCTCTCTCAAAATATCTATATATATATTCAAAAATGTTTTACTTAGCTCGTCAACTAGTAAATAAGTCTCTGTATTGCTTAACTTTAGACATATTTCACTATATATTGTTTTGCTGTGCTGTGGTAGAGAAGGAAAGAGACCATCTGGTGTTCCCACATTCAAGCCTCTCTTTTTAATTGTTGTCTGTGAGCGGATAGTTCCTATTATATACATTCTTATCTAGGTCTGTCTCAAACTATGCCGTGTTGGGTCCTTGAATATGAGGGAATTGAGTCTTGAAAGTCCTTGAAAGGTGCTTGAATGTGATGTTTCAGAAGGTGTGGGAACCCTGTATATGGACAGCTGCATGACGTGGGCGGTGCGCCCTTGAAAAGTGATTATGATTGAAGTAATACACTACCTCAAGACTTCTGATTCTGATAGAGGTGAAACAAATAATCTAGTAGGATGTATAGCTTCCTCTAGGGTCCAATAGGATAACTTTTCATTTCCAATACGTAAACAAAAAAATAGTCCAATGGAGGTGACACAAAATCCTATATAGGATTGTGAGAATCATTATAGGATTCTATTGGAGGGACTTTTTCATTAAATACCACATCGACTTAAAAATTCTGCACCCCCATATCTCTCTGAACTCCTTCACACCTACACTCCCTCTCGCACTCTCCGATTCCTCCACTGCCTTTCAACTCACTATACCTTCTGCCCGCCTGACCATTATGGGGTCTAGAGCCTTCAGCCAATCTTCAGAACTCTCTCCCACAAGATATCGGCAACACTGATTCTCTTTCCACCTTCAAATCCAGCCTGAAAACCCACCTTTTTAAACTGGCGTATTTTTAATTGATGGTGTTTTTTAAGTATTTTGTTTTGTCTTGTTTTGTTTGTTTTTGTTTGTTTGAATCACTGTTTGAACCTGTTTGAATCTGTTGCTTGTTTTTAAATTATGCTCCGTAAGGTGTCCTTGAGTGGTCTGAAAGGTGCCTATAAATAAAATGCATTATTATTATTATTATTAGTAGTAGTAGTAGTAGTAAGCTAGACAAGTCTGTGTCGATTCGCTGTCTTGCTGGCTGTTTTTGCTTGGACAGGGAGACCTGTTGGTTTGCTTTGATCAGTAAACTGATGAAAGTCAAATTGATGAAGTCAATAAGTAATTTAGTCCGCTATTATTCAAACAGTTATTCGCCTGTTTATCCCCATAAAGGCAGAATATACACACAGTGAACTTAATACCATACCCAATTACTGTGAGTGACATAAGCACAGTAACCATTCCCTCCTGAATTCAAACAAATGAGCAGAGACTGACTATTCTGGGCTCTTGATATTAGCTTTGTTATGTGTTCTTGTTCTTGGTGAGAAGCAGATGATGGTGATCCATCCTAATAGTGCTTTGTCTGCTCTTGGTGGTTAGGAATAGTGTTTTATATTCAGCTGAAACCTTTTGCCCAGCCCACACATACTGTACCAATTCATATTGACTCCTACCATCCAAATCTGTTGCTAGAAATAAAGCACTGTGCAGGCCTGGGTTTATGATAACAGACATGCTAGCCTTCTCTCGAAGGATGATTGATTCAATGACTTATTGAAGGAAAGTGTGCTCTAAGGCTGGATATCGATCTTGTGACTCTAGGAAACATCGGCAGAACAGAGTTTCTCTGAGTCGTGAAATGAACTGTGAGATGTGAGCAAATATGGTTAGTGATGTGATTACTGCACCCGGTTTGCTGTTGATGACATCAGACCACTCACACTCACACACGCACACACACACACACACACACACACACACACACACTCACACACACTCACACACACACTCACACACTCACACACTCACACACTCACACACTCACACTCACACTCACACTCACACACACACTCACACTCACACTCACACTCACACACACACACACACACACACACACACACACACACACACACACACACACACACACACACAGGCTTCAAAGAATCCAGTAGGCTGTGTATCTGACCGTCATCTTATTCTAAAGCAGACACTTTCTCTCTCTCCCCTCCCAGCCCTCCCCCCACACACCTTGGGCTGTCTTTTGTGTGGGATGAATGGCAGGGAGAAGCTATTTTATTTTCATAAGGGAGCGCTCTTAGCATGTCTTAATGTGTCTCTATAGCCTGCTCTCTGGGTGAGTGATGGAAGTGGAGGAGCTGAAGAAAGACGAGAGAAATAAAGAGAGAACGAGAGATCCTCTGAGAAAAAGAAACGTTTTCTAGATTAATTCATTCATAATATACAGATACAGTACAGTCCATAAAGTACTGGGAAGATGAAGCATTTTGTCTTCTTTTAGCTCGATACTCCAACAGTTTGGATTTTGAATGAAACTATAGCTGTCAAAGTAGAGATTCTCAGCTTCAATTCAACCTTTTTTATATACATTCCCCCTATTTCAGGGCTCCTCATATAAAAAAATCATATAATGAATGAATGAATGAATGGTCTTTATTGTCATTGCTATAGTACAGGTACCAAACAACGAAATTTGGGAGGGGTGGCTCCCCTGGTGTTAGGAAAGAAAAAGAAAAAAAAAGAAGGGAAGGAGCTGGTTTACATAAATAAAGGCTATGTACACTATCCACTATACTATACTGTACAGATAGACGACTAGGGTTGTCATATTGCACATAGTGTTATTGCACATTCATTTAAAGTGTCGCAGTTTGCAGGCTTGAAATGTACATATCTGTGCCTCAGCACTACACCTGATTTTTTCAGTCCAGCAGCTGCCATCAATCCGTCCAGACTGTCCAAATAAAGCACTCATGTTTAGTATTTGGTCGACAATCCTTTGCATACAATAACCTAAATGATGCCTGAAGTCTGTGACCCATTGTCCCAACTAGACACAGGCTATATTCTCTGATAATGCTCTGTCAGGCCAATACTGCAATTGGTTGAAGTGGCCAGTCTAGAACTTTCCAATTGTTGGCCCTGAAAAACTGCTCAAGTTGCTACATGATGAAGAATTGTCCAATTAAATTGGAAGCATTTGCTCATACTTCAACAAGACGTTTCTGTACACTTCAGAATTCATTCTGCTGCCTCAATCAGTTACAGTTACATCATCAATGAATAAAAGTGAGCCAATTCTAGT
Source organism: Nansenia antarctica (assembly GCF_963989245.1). Lineage (NCBI taxonomy): Eukaryota > Metazoa > Chordata > Actinopteri > Argentiniformes > Microstomatidae > Nansenia > Nansenia antarctica. The sequence goes on along the minus strand of NC_137679.1, from coordinate 9,672,365 downwards.
AGCAGCCGTACATGCATGCACCCCTCCACCATATTTCACAGATGAGATGGTATGCCAGGAATTTTGGGGAGTTCCTTTTTGTTTCCACACTTTACACCTGCCATCACGCTGATACATGTACTGTTCATCTTTGTGTATATCTGTCCACAAGACGTTTTTCAAGAACTCTGCAGGCTCTTTTAGGTACTTTTTTAAGCACGTGCTGCTGGGCAAGGTTGTCTCAGGGTCCCAGAATCACCACTTGAGCCCCACAAGGCTGTGTGCTCTCTCCTCTCCTCTTCTCGCTCTTCACCAACAGCTGCACGTCTAAAACTCAAACTCCTGAAGTTCGTGGATGACACAACCGTCATTGGATTAATCTCCAATGGGGACGAGTCCGCCTACAGAAGGGAAGTTGACAGACTGGCCTCCTAGTGCAGCCAGAACAACCTGGAGCTCAACGCTCTAAAAACTGTAGAGATGGTAGTGGACTCCAGGAGGAGCCCAGCCCCAACCGCCCCCCTTATCATGTGTGACTCCCCAGTAAGCAGTGTGGAGTCATTCAGATTCCTGGAGACAATAATCTCACAGGACCTCAGGTGGGAGGAGAACATAACCTCCATCCTTGTTCTTCCTGCTGCAGCTGAGGAAATTCAATATCAAATCAAATCAAATCAAGTTGTATTTGTATAGCGCCATTTCTCACGAGATGTGACTCAATGCGCTTCACATGATGACAGAGCCACAAGCATGCAATATGCCACAGAAAGTGATGCTCCAGTTCTACCCGTCCATCATAGAGTCCATCCTCAGCTCATCGATCACTGTCTGGTTCGTTGCCTCCACTGCAAAGGATGGAAGCATATTACAGCGGATTATTCGGTCAGCCGAGAAGGTCATCAGCTGCAACCTGCCAACCTGCCATCTGTCCTGGACCTGTTTCTATCTAGGACCAGTAAGAGAGCGGTCAACACCTCTTCCAAAGTCTCCCATCTGGAAAAAGCTTCCGGGCAAGACCAAAACCTTGCGCCACCTGAACAGTTTCTTCCCCATTGACTCTGGGACTTCCACGCCCCCTCCCGTCACTTGCACACACACCCCCACACACACACGCGCACACGCACACACACACACACACACAACTGACAGTGTAATCTATATCAGTTACATACTCTAAATTACTGCCTTATTGCTCTACTGCCCATTTCTGTCATTGCTTTTTTAAACTATTTTTGCTTATATAATGTTGTTTATTACCTTGTTGTTGTGTTTTATTATATTGCTGTCTGTGCCTTTAGGCAAGGCAAGGCAAGACACGTTTATTTGTATAGCACATTTCATACGCCAGGGGCAATTCAAAGTGCTTTACATACAGCATTAAAAATATACATTAAGAAAAGAAAACAGATTAAAATATAAAATGTAAATGATAGAATATATATATATATATATATATATATATATATATATATATATATAGAGAGAGAGAGAGTGTGAGAGTGTGTGAGAGAGAGAGAGAGAGATAGATAGATATAAAAGCGAAGATGGAGAACATGTGGGCGTGGGACCTTAATAAGGCCATTTCAGTGCTATGTAGGGTCAAATAATTGCTAAGTTGACCGTGGGCAACTATTTAAATATGTTTTCCTGTAGAGGAAAGGTTTGATATGGGTCTGTTGTTTAGTACAAATGGGTCTAGAGCGTTCTTTTTTAGTAAAGGCTTGATAACTGCAGTTTTCATGATTTCAGGGAAAATTCCTGATGAAAAGGAGGTGTTGATTATTTGAATTAGTTCGCTTGCCACACAGCAAAATATGTTTTTTTAAAAAGCTTGTTGACAGGTGGATGGTTTAAGACTGCAGTCGATGGTGTTGAATTTTTACATGGTTGTTATATCCGCCCTATTTGGGGCTGTTAATAGAGACATATTTTTCATGCCTGACACAGAAGAGCTAATGCCTTGTCTAATGGTTTCTAATTTATTGTTAAAAAAGGATGCAAGCTCATTGCATTTACTGGTCGAGTGAAATTCCTGAGCAATGGGTGTTGGGGGGTTTGTTAGTCTGTTAACAGTTTGGAAAAGGATGTGGGCGTTATTGATATTACTGTGATCATGATCTTGGAGAGAAATGATTGTCTGGGCACTTCTTATTTGTAAGTTATAGTTTTGAAGATTCTCTTTATAGATATCATAGTGGACATGAAGGTTTGTTTTTCTCCATCTTCGCTACGGATGGGGCAGTTCTCCAGGGAGATGCCAGATGCATTATGGGTGCATAGCGGGTGCGATATCATCAATGGTTTTCAAGATTTATAAGTTGAAATCGTGTAGAAGGTCATTTACTGAGGTTGAAATAGAGATTTAGGAGGGAGCTATAGGGAAAAAGCTTCTATGAACAGTGCATTGATGTTTTCATTGATATATCGTTTATGTCTTATGCACCAACCACACCAAGTCAATTTCCTGTATGTGCGAATATATTTGGCAATGAAAATAATTCTGATACTGATTCAGATTTTTTGCTCTCTCGGTTTCTGTGGCTTACTAGTGGTTTACACCTTTACAGTGTCGCCTCTGTAGTTATGCTGGTGAAGTCTTCTGCAGATAATAATAATAATAATAATAACAATAATAATAATAATAATAATAACAACAACAACAACAACAACAATAATAATAATACATTAGACTTATATAGCGCTTTTCTAGACACTCAAAGACGCTTTACAAACTGAAAAGATTTGAAGTAATAAAAAGAAACAAAAGGTAAATAGAAGAAAGTATAGGGGCCTAATTAAGGTAGTGCTGGCGTGGCGACACATGGGAAGGGGAGGGGGAGAGGGTTAACTGGTGAAGGCAAGCTTGAAGAGGTGGGTTTTGAGGGCCTGTTTAAATGTTGGGAGGGTGTTGGCCTGTCTGATGTGGTTGGGGAGGGCGTTCCAGAGGGACGGGGCTACCCCAGGTCCGGAGCTTGGTGCTGGTGGTCTTGAGGGTGGTAGTACCTGGCTCATTCACCCCAACCTCCCTCCTGGAGAGTGTTCCTGATCTGTGGGACAGTTATTATGGGGTTTTTCTTTATTACGGTGAACATGATTCTGTCCAGGTCGTTTGTGATTGCTGAGCTCACTGCTGAGTGTTTTTGTTCTTTTGGATGATGTTCCAGAGTGGCCTAAGGTATACTGTATTTCTGATTCCTCAGCCTAATATGATCTTCCATTGAATTGAAGCTGAGAATCTCTACTTTAACCTCATGTTGAAAAATGACAAATTCAATGTTTGAGTATAGATCTAAAAGAAGACAAAAATGCTTCCTCTTTCCAATACTTATGGAGGGCACTGTATAATTCATCCAATTGCATATGAAATAGAGCATCCTCAAAACTCTGAGTTCTGGGTCTGTCTGTCTGTCTGTCCATCTGTACCGTTTGTCTGGCTCTCCCCCCCCCCCCCTCTCTCTCTCTCTCTCTTTCTCTCTCTCTCTCGCCTCACAGCTAGGGCGTCAGATTAGTGCCGAATGACGAGCACATGTGAAATGGCGGTGTCGAGCAAGAAACTTGCGAGCATAAACTCAGTCGAGTGAGGAGAGAACCAGTCGCTTGAGTGCATAAACTATATTGAGCATGCACAGGCAGTGTTGGGCTAGCAAATTAAACTTGGGAGCTTGCAATTGGAGCATTGAACAAGCTTAAAATTGTCTCAAGCAATAAATTAGTACAAGAGCAGAGATGTTTTTCCCCCTGAAGAAGTATTCATCAAATGGAAAAACTCTGAAGTTACTGCACTCTTACAATTACACCCTGCCCATGCACACAACTATTTCCATTGTCCCCAGGATATCCATCTTGCTGACTGAATGTCTTGCTAGAATATTATACAGGTAAATGTCTGTGTACACAATATATCCAATGGTCCTGGAATACTGCTGAAATGCAATTGGTCAGGTTTTTTTTTTTAACCAAGGTTTTTATGTCTGAAAGTTTGTAACAATTGTTTTGTGTTAATAATATTACTAAATAAATAAAACAAAACGTATACAGTAGTTTATCGGCTCACTCACTCTGCTCACTCGATTGAGTTTGTGCTCGCTCGATTAGCAAGGTTGACAGTGCCATCTTGCCTGTGCGTGCTTGACATTTGGCTCTAATCTGACACCATACACAGCCTCTGATCAGAGCTGACCGCTGTCCTTCTCTCCCCTCCTGCTCCACACTACATTGATTCTGTTCTATGATTCACGGCGGTGCTATGACAGACACTGCATGGTGTAAAAGTGCATCCCAGAGAGAGAGAGAGAGAGAGAGAGAGAGAGAGAGAGAGAGAGAGAGAGAGAGAGAGAGAGAGAGAGAGAGAGAGAGAGAGAGAGAGAGAGAGAGAGAGAGAGAGAGAGAGAGAGAGAGAGAGAGAGAGAGAGAGAGAGAGAGAGAGAGAGAGAGAGAGAGAGAGAGAGAGAGAGAGAGAGAGAGAGAGAGAGAGAGAGAGAGAGAGAGAGAGAGAGAGAGAGACTGCCGCATCCACCTTGCCCTCCACCTCTCTACTGCTTGTTCAGATGCAGGCGTCAGGCTTCCAGAGCTAATCTGGACATTGGCCTTGGTGCTATACCGTCCTTACAGATCCCACCTCTGCACACAAACACTAAACCCCAGGACGAGACATACAGTACATGGTCCTGTGGCAACAATTTAGCTCTTCTAAGGGCCTGACCTGGTCAGAGGAGAGAGAGAGAGAGAGGAGATGGTTGTTCCCCTGAGAGATTAATGTTGTTTGGTATTCTGTGCACAGGACAGACATCTGAACTTTCATTCCAGTACCACAATGTTACAACTGAGGCATTAAGCAATGTTTTCTGTCTTACCTGTTTGACAGCCAAGACTTCACCCTTGCGTCAGTGCTTGATGTTTCTCTCTCCTAGGGGAATTGTTTTGCTAAACTGTTGCATAATATAGTACTGAACGCTTTGTATAACTTTAGCAATTAAATGATAGAATCAATCATTATGTGATGAACAACATTCTTGAAATACATACAGTCATGGACCAATATTGTCATCCCTGTACTTCTGTCAGATAATGCACCACTTCTCCCAGAAAAATGGTTGCAATTACAAATGCTTTGGTATTCACATGTTTATGTATTTTATTTGTATTGGAAAAACACAAAAAAGCAGAAAAGAAAGCCAAATCTGATATCATTCCACACAGAGCTCAGGACTGGACAAACCTATTAGCATAATACATTGTACATTGTAAAACATAATTGTATTTCAAGCATTTAATGCTCCTTTAATTTGTATTTAAACTCACCTGTGGCAAGTCACAGGTGCTGGCAATATAGAAATCACACTTGCAACCAGTTAAAATGGGGTAGTGGTGGTCTAGTGGATAGTGAGTTGGACTTGTGATCGGAAGGTTGTGAATTCAAATCCCGCCTGAAGCCACACCACTACTAGTGTGCCCTTGGGTAAGGCACTTAGCCCTCAGTTACTCCAGGGGGAATGTCCCTGTAATTCGTGATTGTAAGTCGCTTTGGATAAAAGCGTCTGCTAAATGGCAAAATTCATTAAATTAATTAAAATGCAGAAAAGTTGACTCAACCTTTGTGTTGTGTCTGTGAGTACAGACTGAGCATGGAGAAAATAAAGAAGAAGACCAAATAATTGTCTGAGGATTTGAGAACCAAAATTGTGGAAAAGTATGGACAAGGCTCAAGGCTACAAGTCCATCTCCAGAGATCTTAATGTTCCTAAGTCCACTGTGTGCAATGTCATCAATAATTTTACAACCCCTGGCACTGGAAGAGAAAAATTGATGAAAGATTGCAATGAAGAATTGTTCGAATGCTGGATATGACCTGCAGACACAGGGTACAACAGTGTCAGCTCGCACTATCCGTCACCATCTGAATGAAATGGGACGCTATAGTAGATGACCCAAGGGACCACACTGCTGACATAGAGACATAAAAAAGCCAGACTGGAGTTTGCCAAAACGTACCTGGGGAAGCCAAAATCATCCTGGGATAGTTTATAGAGATTTTTGGTAAAGCACATCATTGTGCATTGGGGTAGTGGTGGTCTAGTGGATAGTGAGTTGGACTTGTGATCGGAAGGTTGTGAGTTCAAATCCCGCCTGAAACCACACCACTACTAGTGTGCCCTTGAGTAAGGCACTTAGCCCTCAGTTACTCCAGGGGGAATGTCCCTGTAATTCGTAATTGTAAGTCGCTTTGGATAAAAGCGTCTGCTAAATGGCAAAATTATTAAAATTACAGAAAACGTCTTCTTGTATAAAGGAATGATATTCGCTAACTACCAAAATGAGGAAAGGGAAGGTGACTATTGTTAGTCTTCTGGATTCTAAGCTGTGGTTTTCTTTGTCTTCTTTTTTCAGTGATACTTGTACTTTTCATTATTAGTTTATTATTATTTATTTTTTTAAATCATGTTCGAAATAAAGATTCATTCTTATTTATTTTTTTAAATCATGTTCGAAATAAAGATTCATTCATTCATTCTTCTGTCGTATGTCCTTAGATCTTCAGCTCCGTTGCAGTGAGCCAGTCCAGTGTGTCTTCCTCCAGGTCAGTTAGACCACGATCACCATTCGGTGGCCGGTATTTGGGGGAGCTGGTTATCACATGCTCCACAGTCTGTAATGGATCCCCGTATTCTCAGTGGGCACTGTCTGTGAGGGCCCACGTCTGCATTGCTGCACCGAAGCGTCCCACACCTGTCCTCAGGCGGTAGAGGGTTTTCCCCTGCTTACGGGGAGGTGCTGGCCCAGAACATCTGTGGGGTCTCCGATGTAGCGGTGAAGCCTAGATGGTTCTGTTGCCTTCCACTGGTCTCTCCATCTAGCCTTGACCCAGGAAGCCTTGGAGGTGTCCGCTGGAGCAAGTCTTGGGCATGTGTGGCAAAGGGGCGCCGAGGCTTGAGACAGCATGCGCTGTGGTGTCTCTGTGGCGATCTTGTGGAGGATGTGGGATTCACTCATCTGTGCCTTCCGAGCGAGGGCCAGCGTGGCTGCTTCTCGTCTGACCTCTGCTGGGGCAATAGATAAAGGATTTGTTGGAGTGGCTCGTAGACATCCGGAACAGTCCGTAAGGCGGTGTTGAGGGTGGCGTCCAGCTTCTTGACATGGGGGCTACAGCTCCAGCTACAGCACAGTACTCAGCGGTGGGGAACACCGCTTTACAGAAAACTAAAGAAAGCCTTCAAAGAAAAGAACACAGTCCCCACAGTCAAACATGGTGGAGGTTCACAGACGTGTGTATGGCGTCATGAAATCTGAAGACTACCAAATAATTTTGCAGGTAGGTATGTAGGGTCCAGTGTCAGAAAGCTGGGTCTCCGTCAGAGGTCATGGGTCTTCCAGCAGGACAATAACCCAAGGCACACTAGAAATGGGAAAGTGGCCAGCAATGAGTCCAAGGGCCTCATTTATAGAACGTGCTTAGATCAAATTTTGATCTTACCCGTGTCGTACGCAGAAATCCACGTCAACGTAGTGATTTATACAATTTCAACGTGAGTCGATTTGAACGTGGAAACGATCAAATCTCTACGTCGTGTTTTCGACTTGCGTACGCAAATCACCTACTGGTTATGCAGTTATTACAGCCATGTGAGACGCTCTGCCTACTGTCATTCATGCAAGTGGCTCGTAATAAAATTAACGATGTTGTTATCATCGAAATGTCATCGAAATATCGTTGAAATGAGTTTAATTCAAGATTTAAAGGGAACTATTGTTTATGATTGTATTTCAGTCTTTCTTTATATCCCTCCGGAGCTGTCTATCTCTCTTCAACATGCCTATATATAAGCACTGTCTATAATAATTAAATATAATATAGGATATGATATATTATATAACACTGTAGTGCGCTCCACAACGGACCTTGCCCGGCCACGCGCTAAATGATACTGGATTTCGAGTTGAGTCGGGATGAGGGGGAATGGCACCCCCCCTGAAATAAAAACAGTCCAAATCATCCCCCTTCTAAAACTGCCACCCCCCCTTTCCATCCCTTATGTCATTTTATCAATGAACGTGGTATTACTGCCCTCTCCCGCTTCCAGACGCACGCCTACCCTATAATATAGTATTAACGCCCTGTGATAGCGGCTCAAATAGCGGCTGAATGAAGCCAAGTGCTATAATATAATATAATACAGACAGTACATAATATTGTATATTCATTCAGCCGCTATAATTGAGCCGCTATCACAGGGCGTTAATACAAACCTCATTCACCTGCGTTCAATTCCAAGTATGTTTGGTATTTATAGAAGGAAGCACGTACGCAAGTTGAAATCATCTCAGCTCGTTTTATAAATAATGCTTACGACGGTTTAGAAAAATGTGCTTACGTCAAAGTCAAAGATGACGTTCAAGTACATTTTTATGAATGAGGCCCCAGATCTAAATCCCATAAAACACCTGTACAATCTCAAAACAGCAGTTGGGAGAAGGCACCCTTCAAATGTGAGAGACCTCGAGCAGTTGGCAAAAGAAGAGTGGTCCAAAATTCCAGTAGAGAGGTGTAAGAAACTCATTCATGGTTACAGGAGGCGATTGATTTCAGTTACGTTATCCAAATATTGCTACCAAATATATTGGAATTACTGGAATTTTGTCCAGTCCATTTTTGGAGTTCTGTGTGAAATCATATCAGATTTGACCTTTTTTCTCTGCTTTTTTGTGTTGTTCCAATGCACCAAAAAAATAAACATGTGAATACCAAAGCATTTATAATTGCAACAATTATCTGACAGAAGTGCAGCGGTGCCAGTAGGTTTGTCCATGACATATTTATATTTGTATGTTGACTATTATATCTCTATTGAGTGTTTATTCTATTTAAAATCTGAAGAGAAAAGTTCATGATCCAGCTAATTGGTTTGAAACTATTTGTAGTGGATAATGAAAGCAATTCAAAGTCACACAGCCTCTCATTACATTTCATCGCAAATAGAGAAAGATGTGATTTTCAACTTTATTTTATGTTCCTATTTCTATTCCTAAGGGGTGTGCATTCTATGAATACTTTGATGAAAGCAATGCAAACTTAATTGCTATCTTGGAATTTGGGGAGGGAGTCAACACCCAACCCTCCTGAGTATGTATCAGGTGACCACCCCGAACATTCATTGACCAGAGATTACATCTTACTCTAAAGAATGTGGTTCAATAATTTCAAGGGAAAAGTGAGAATTTCATCTGGCTGTGTGATTAGGTGGTTTTGCAATATCAATGAGTCAGCAGTCAGCAGTTCTCTTATGCTGACAGACTTTATTTGCTAGTGCAACAAAAGCATTCCAGATTTCCACTTGTGCCAAAAGCTTTGTGCAGTATTTCTTCTGCGTTAAATGCGTGTTGTTCTTTGTCTTTTATATTCTAGCAGTATGTCTCGTGTGGTTGTGGTCTTTTATGAGAACATGAACGTTCTCAAGAACAATGAGTTTTTTTATTTGTATTTTTATAGTATTTTCTATAAAGTATTTTCCTTTCAACAGCTCAAATGGCAAAAACAGCTTTGGTGTTGATTTCCAGCTTAAAATGTTGATGTTTAATTCATTCATATTTGGCCATAGAGAAGCAGTGAATATGCCAAACATTACTGCATATATGGAGCCTAGCTCAATAGCCTCTTAGCTCTCTCTCCACAGAGGACACAGGCAGCGTTGTGTTTCCTCTCCCTCTCCTACTAGCCTACTAATCTTGCTGCATTGTCTGTAGTCGGTCGCTCCATCTGCCTTTGTTGTGGTTGTCAAGCCAGTTTCTCTCTCCTACCTCTGTGTGGCCCCTCTGTGCGCCTCTCACTGGAGGAGAAGCCGGAAGTGGAGAAAAAAACCACAGCCAGGCAGCTGATTAAAAACAAGGAAGTGAATGCTGCAGCCGGAACACAGAGCTTAAGCTCAGCTGCTAAAGTGAAAGTAGAGCAGTAGCACTAGAGATCCTGGGCAGCTGGGCTAAGGAAGTGCTAGCTAGCTAAGCTAACCTAGCCACTGGATCTGCACTTCTTTCACACAACCAGTCCTGCAGAGAGAGAGAGAGGGAGAGAGAGAGAAAGAAAGAAAGAAAGAGGAAAAACCTGAGAGGGAAACAAAAGCAGGAGCCTGACTTATATACAGACCGCCAAGCACACACCGCTTCACACGGGTAAGCCCCCCAGGGGAACAGAGAGAGAGAAAGAGAGTTAGAGAGAGAGAGAGAGAGAATGTGTCTGTGTGAATCGGAGGGAGAGGAGATAGCAGAGGGGGAGAGTGGGGGAGGAGGAGGAGTCGTATGTGCAGTGAGGCCCTGTGTTTTTTCTGGTGGTTGCTGCATGTGTCAGGAAGGGGAGAGAGAATATACACAAGCTGAGACCCAGGAGGGGTAGACCCAAAGGAGAGAGAGAGGAAGAGAAAAGACACAGAGGGGCTTGGGAGAGAGAAAGAGAGTAGAAGAGAGAGAGGGTTCAGCTGTGTGTTGTGGGGTTGTCTCTCCATTCTTAGCTTGCACTCCTGCAGAGTGAAATAAAAGGAGGAGTGAGAGGAGTGAAAGGAGACAAAAACAAGTGAAGCGCTAATAGGTCATGGCCTGCTGCTGGACAGAGAGAGAGAAAGAGAGAGAGAGGAGGGACAGAGAGAGAGAGACAGAGAGAGAGAGAGAGAGAGTGTTTGAACACGCTGAGGATACACACTCAGCACCTTTGTGTGCATGCGTGAGTGTGTAAACAAAGAGGGTGTGCTCACATTAGCAAGTATCTGCGGAAGGGTTATTTCAAGGAAGTGACGCTGCTCTTTTGTGTGTGTACAGTGTTTTGAATTCTAAGTCTACCTCTGGACTTGACCCGAATATATGATGATTATTAATATGCATAATATGCACACGTGAGATTAGTGCAGGCCAGGGAATTTGACTCCAACACTCACTACATAACCTTTCTGTGTCTGACTACCCCACGGTTGTTAGCTGTTTTTAAATCTGTTTTAAATCCGCTGCCCTGTTGCAAGGTTTCCGAACTCCCTGACGACTATGACTGACCGAGAGGAACCCCGGAAAGGAAGGATGGGAGAGGAGGAGGAGGAGCTTCCCCAGATGGACGGGTCATGTGACGCGTGCGAGCCCGACGAGGCCCAACCGGCCACCCAGGTGTGCCGCGCCTGCGGCTTCGCCTTCTGCCCCGCCCACGCCGAGAGACACGCGGGCAGCACGCGCCACCGCCTGACCCCCTACGGCCAGGAGGGGGAGGGCACGGACAGAGACACAGAGGGGGAGGCAGGGGCAGGGGTAGGGGAGAGGATGGGGGACGAAGTAAGGGTAGAGGAAAACCTGGCCTTTTTAGAGGCGAGAATACAGGGCCTCGGGGCGAGGGTACTGGAGATAGCAGATCGGGGAGTGGCGAGGATAGAGGAGAACGGAGGGGCGTACGGAGGGGACATGGAACACGGAGAGGGGGCGGGCGGTGCAGACGCAGACCGGGTTGTAGGGACTGAGGGGGAGGGGGGTGAGGAGGGGGAAGAGGCCAGAGCTGCTCCGGAGGCAGGGAAGAGGGATACCGTGACGGTGGAGAGACTCCGCTGTTTGGAGCACGGTCAGGAAGGCTCGCTCTACTGCAAGCTGGACGAGAAGGTCATCTGCGTGGTGTGCGCCGTGCAGGGAGAGCACCGCGAGCACGAGATCATCACCCTGCACGAGGCCTACGTGTGGCAGAAGGTGAGTCGCACAGATGTATGACATCATCACATAGTACTGTAGTACTTTAGTGAACAGATGTTGGGCACTCGTAAAAGTTTGCTTTCTACCCGGTCCCTCAAGACACACACATACCCACTCCCATACCCACACAACAATATTATTGGGGACATGGTGACCTGGGGGCCGTTCCACTAAAGTGGATTAGTATATCGGCGATTGAAATAAAGCAGGCGATCAGGCAACTCAGGATTGGAATTCAAGCCTCAGGTGATTCCTCGAACGAGGATCAGGCTTGTGTCATGCGTGTTCACAGAACACCGGCTTACAAATCCTCGATATGGGCGCGTGCACGCAGACATAAAGAGCCCTGAAGAGTCGATCTGTCGAAATGAAGATACTCCACTCTGCAGGGGTCCTACATTTGCGCAGCATTCCGAATTATTGATCTTTATGAAGACGGAAAAATAAGATGTAAAATAGTGCAATACTGCCGCAATTAACAAGGCGAGGGAAATGGTTTGGCAAGAAATTGCTGACCGATTAAATGCGTAGGTCATACTAGCCCCAGTTATTGTTATATGTTCATATTTTAATAAATGAATATTACTACTGTGGTGATATCAGCAGTAGGGTTGGGTATCGTTTGGGTTTTATCCGGTACCGGTACCTAACCGATACTTTAAAAACGGTACCGGTACCGAAACGGTACTTAATTCGGTACTTTTGATTTTAAAAAATGACATATATATATATATATATATATATATATATATATATATATATATATATATAATAATAACACGGTCGACAACATTAAACAGCTTTTCACTTTTTTATTGCTGAGGCACAATATATATTAGTTAAATATACACTCAAATTAAAATAAATGAAAATAAAACTCCTGCTGACTGAGGCACAATATACATAGTATATATAATATTACAGTGAAATATACACTCAAATAAAAATAAATAAAAATAAAACTCCCACCTCAGCAATTCTTTTGCAAAAAGATCAGCATATTTGCCTTCTTTGGCAAAATACGACACCTCTCTTGACTTTTTTATTGTCATTTTGACTTTTGTTTTGTTTTGACATAATTGTCTAATGGCACAGATTTATAAACATAAAGTAAACAAATATTGTTTTCACGTCACTTTACCTGAAACAGGGAGATTCCACAGTGGAAAAGGAATGCAGTCCCTTGACCACAAACCTGGTAACAGCCCTGTGAATTTCCTCCACCTTGTCTTTGGTCAAAGTTCCCTTCTTTGCCAAGGTGAATGGCGTCTCTGATGCTGTAGCTGGAGAGCCAACAATATAAACATAGGTTAAATAATGTTACTGTAGCTAAATATTTGCTGCTGCCTGTCTTGGATAGGACCCTCTTGAATAAGATGTGTTTAATCTCTCAATCCCCCCCCCCTTTCCTGGTTAAATAAAACAAAACAAGAAATCATTTAATAGAGGGCGAATAGCCTACTTAATAAACACAGGATTTGCGATCAACTGTTAGGCTACATTGGGACTGCCGATGAAAACTAGCTTAGGCTAACTCTAGTGCATTTACCTTGATAGAAAGATTAGAAACAGACTTGTTGATTAATGTCCACTGTCCCCCTCTTTAAATAAATAAACGGAAATAAACGGAAACATTACTAACCTGAGGAAATGCTGCTGTCATCATCCTCAATGGGAATGGCGGTCTCCCCCTCCCCCTCTCCGGGACTGCTTGAGGTGCTTGCCGAAGGGTTGCGCAAGCTGTCAAACACGGTGCACCCTTCTACCCTTAAATGTATCCCGTGCGTTGCCAGGTGTTTCATCAAGTTAGATGTGTTCCCTGCTTAACACGCGAATGATTTTAAGCATTTTGAGCACTTCGCGTTGTTTTCGTCGAGTCGGGTGAAATGCAGCCACACTTTAGAACGCTTCATTAGGGCCTTCGGCATTCTCGGTGACCTCGTAGCTAGGCTAGCTAGTGAAATTCGATAATATGATGATGATAATAATAATAATAATAATAATAATAATACAACTCAGATAATATAATAATTGAGTATATATGCTTTCACTCACTCTTCTTAACTGGTAACACAACTGCTCAGCTCACTACCACGACACGCACTGAGTGGAAATTTAACAGGCGATGTCACGTCACGAGTCACCAGTTGACTGTTGCATGACACCGGACACCAGGGGGCGAGATAGAAAAGTACCGAAATGAGGTACCGGAATCTCCTTTGCAATTCGGTACGGTAAATACCGAATGTAAAGTAACCAGTACAATACCGGTACCGGTTTTCGGTACCCAACCCTAATCAGCAGCAGGCTACAAACCGTCATATTGCCACAATGGCCTAGTGGTATCGACCGCTGCCATAGTATTTATTCGTCATTTTTAGACGGTGGTTCAAATCCCTCTTCGGACACACTTTTTACTGCATTTCGTTGTCTGAATCTAATCTAAAATCTCATCTAAAAAAGTATGTAGGCTATAAAATTATGGTGCAGGCTAATTTACAAGAACTGACACGATTACAATGGTGTTTGAAGCCTTTGCATGAAATCTTCGGTTAAATGTAAAAAAAAAGAAAAAATCACTTAGTCAAGTCTCGAACTCGCAACCTTCGGAACTCTAGCTGGTTGCCTTAACCACTGCGCCAGCCAGACCGCTGTGTCAAAAGCAATGCAAGTTGATAGACATACCTATTTATTTTATTTTATTTTTTACACTTTTTAATTTATTTATTTATCTATCGATCTATCTATCACACTTTCAAAATATCAGGTTATCTATCACACAATCAAACTATCTATCTATCGATCGATCACACTTTCAAATTATCAAACTATCTATCTCGTAAAAAGTGGGAACTAATATTTCCTAAAAGACACTTGATGGAACTGTCGTTCGGGATATAGTTTCCGCCTGTGAGACAATTTTGACGCACGCATTACTTTAGCCAGCCTTTTAGCCTGCTCGCGACCAGGCTAATTATATCTGACTCAGAAGGATATGTTGCATAGCAACCAAACAGCGAATTATTTGAGCCACATTGATGGCACCGAACGCAAGCTAACATTATCGCTGATTAGAACTTTATTGAGGATTAGAAGATAATCTCGCTTAGTGGAACGGGGCCATGGTTGACCTTGAAGTTAGTGAGGCTATAAAGTTCAATTCAGTTCAGTTTAATATATTTCAATTGGTCAACATATGTTTACAACTTCTAAATAGCTTGAGCCATGCTAGATTTTAACAGATCGTGCTTCATCCTAAAGGGAGAGAGACACTTCTGCAGTACAAGGTGTCTGTGATGCAACACAATGGTATTTATGGTGAAAGTAAATTGGCAAAACTTTGATGATAATAATAATAATAATAATAATTCATTGTATATAGTGTTTTTCCGAGGCTCAAAGACGCTGACAATAAAAGTGGAACAAAAAAACTGAAAACACCGCATAGAACACAGAGTTAACGAACGGGGAACACAGTAATGCAGCAATGTCCAGCGGGGGAGGGGGGTGGCAGGGTTAGGGGAGATGGTTAGCGGTAGGGGAGGTTGTATGCATGGGAGAACAGGTAGGTTTTGAGGTGGGATAATGTGTAATTCCCCCTATGCCTTCTACTGTAAATGATCAGAATAATGTCCTATTTCAATTCAAAATGTAGCTCATATGGTGTCTGTATATCCTCGATTGACACTTAAACACTACTAGCTCAAGGGCTTCGCAACGACTCACCAGGGTCCTGGTGGAAGAGTTTGAGATTCGACATGTGTTTTAGAAATCAAAAAATGTCACGGAATGATCACGGAAATAACATCATGACAAGGGCTCGCAATTATTCAGCCCCTATAAATAATCATTTGTGTGGAGACCACAAACTGACATCGGGGATGGTGAATTATTCCAGCGTCCATTCGGCTTTAAATCAAATAAGGCATACAGCTTCCCCTCGCAGATGGAAGGCATATTAGCATGGTTGAAAGGCAAGGGAGGGAATAACACTTCCTCACCAAGAGTTTCAACCACTGAAAACATGATCATCACTGTCAGAATCAGATATAATCAGCACACTGAGGGATACTATCATTGGATCAGTGGATCACACCAATTTATAAGTCCAGAGTTACATAGCTAATCAGGATACAAACTATTGGGTTGTGGGTATTACCGCATTTGCATTTGCCCAGTGCTATAGTAGATGCTTTGCTTGACAGGCAAAGACACAATAGATGTTGTGGCCAAGGCAAACAGGCTGGCACACTGGCTATAAAAAATGTTACTGCACTGTGCTAAGAAGTAATGATCCAAGTGATCATCAGTGTTAAAGCTACAATGTAGTCACAGTTCAGTTGTGACAGAGCCATAATTCACTATAGCTATTCAGCTCATTACCAGATAACTGAGTCACAATTCTTTACATAACTGTCGAAAGGATGGGCTAGACGAGGAGGTCGCACCAACCAAACAGCTCCAGGCTTGTATCCATCATTCCTTTATAGACCTGCAATATAGCCATCTACAATGCCTTGTGGGTAATGCACTCCTGTCACCTGATCTAGCATGTATTATCGTGAGAAAAGAAAAACACATTGTGTTGTGTGTTGTGTAACACTCACATGAAAAGTTCCCATTCAGGAAAGTATCATATATCAACCACTGTGTGCAGGGTTCCCACGCTGGTCTTAAAAAGACGTTAAGTCTAAAATCCAGCAATCCAATTGACAAGGCCTAAAAAGGTCTAACATTTCAGTGATTCGGTCTAAAAATGAGGTGCTAGGTCTTAAAAATGAGATCCTGCAAGGAAATCAGTCCGACCACATCTATTTACGCGGAAATTAATCAAGCTGGAACCCAAAAAATACCAATTCGCTTCCTTTTTTGTCCGTATGGCAGTGAAATCCCTCATTTCATCACCTCGAGGATGACAAAAAGCTATCCTATGGTGTCGCGATAGGTCTAAAATTATATTCAAAGAGGTCTAAAAAAGGTCTAAAAAGGACTTACATTTGACTTGTTTAAACTTGTAGGAACTGTGTGTGTGATTATGTATTATCGTGAGAAAAGAAAAACACATTGTGTTGTGTGTAACAAAAAAATTAGGGTTAGGGTTAGGGTTAGTTGCCATTCAGGTTAGTTGCCATTCAGGAAAGTATCATATATTCACCAGTGTGTGATTATGTATGTTCTTGTTCCCGCCCGCAGAGCAGAGACGGGTACGACCTGCTGGGTTGCACACAGCAGATGGCCGACAAGATCAAGACCAAGTGGACCCACCCTGAGGTGAGCCGCTACCGCTGAAGCATTACAATACAACACTATGCGTTGCATTCATTCATTCTCATTATTTCCGTGCCGCGCAACCTTGAGTTCCGTAGCCGACACACATCTGTCTAGAATTCGATTAAAAGGGATTAGAGTGAGATTATGTTAAAAAAGGATTTTAAAAAAGCATACAATGCGAGGAAGAGTGCACACAGGGTCCAATTAAGTACCGTACGTTCATTCAGTTCCAGTCACTCGAAGTTCAGGGTTGGGTGTGTGTGACATCACCACCTTCTAAGCCTTCTGTGTGTCCTGTACTTGATTCAAATACAGCAGCACTGTCGTCTTTTCGTTTGTTTATTTGCTCATCAGGACCTCCATTAGCTGCTGCCCAACTCTTCCTTTACGTTTACATTTTTGGCATTTAGCAGACGCCTTATTCCAAAGCGACATTACAATCGGTACATTTGACTAAGCAAGTGAATCATCAATTCACCAGTTGTAGCAGGAAGAGTAATCTAGCTCAGGCCAGGGGCCATTGGCAGTCGTCGTGGTAGAAGAAGAAAAAACTTTTTGTTTTGTTTTCTAGACACTGGAGAAACAGTACAAGGGGGCAGTAGAAGTCTTAGGAGACACAGTAGAGGGAAAAGCAGGTGTCTCAGGAGACGCAGTGCTGGGAGGTAGTAGATGTCTCAGGAGGAGCAGTTAAGGTGTAGCCTGAAGAGATGGGTCTTCAGTCTCCGACGGAAGATGGGGAAGGACTCTGCAGTTCTGACAGCCGTGGGCAGCTCACTCCACCAGCGGGGAACTATAGACAGAACAGTTATATACAACAACAACATAAACATACAAAAACAACATCAAATAATAATAATAACAATAACTGTTTATTTGTATAGCGCTTTTCCTGCAAACGTTGCAGCTCAAAGTGCTCCAATCATTCTATAATCATAATTTAATATTGTTTTCATTTAACTGCAATATTAAAAATATGTTTTTTTTTAGTCTTGACTTGAACATATTTGTTGAGGTTGCATCCCTAATATAAACTGGAAGTGCAATCCACAATTTAGGTGCATAAAATGAGAATGCAGCCTCACCAAATCTCTTCTTTTGTACATGTGGTACACAGAGAAAGCCAGCGTCAGAAGACCTGAGAGCTCTATTGGGCTGATATGCTAGCAAATGGTGTTTCAGATATTCTGGTGCTGTGCCAGAAATGTGCCTGGAGCTTTATAAACAAGCAGAAGGATCTTGAAGTCTAGATATCTAAATAAGATATCATTTTTTATATGAATATTGATCTGCATTATTATTATAATAAAACACAACAAAATACATTTTTTACACACTATTCATGAAGAAGCCCAGAGTGGCGTGTCTTGTGGGGTATACAGATTACAGAGTAGTAGTAGTCAATTTCTCCTTTATCCTCAGACAGGATATTGATATAGTGTAAGTTCTGTGTGTGCACTTAACACTAGACAACAGCCGTGCCTTTTCTACCTACTATAAGAGCCACCTCGGGGGTCAAAGGACCATAGTCTCTACAATAGGAAGCTGCTATTTACACACAATGACTACTAGTTGGCCGGCTTGTAAATTAGCCTGAAAAAATGCTAAATAGCTTTATACTAGCTTATCCTGATGTGATTTTTAAGATGTAAGGATACTGGGTGGTAGAACGTACATATCTAGGAAAAGTCATGAAAGAAGGGGCCTGAAATTTGATCGAGTGCAAAGATATAAACCATTTTTTAACTCAAAGTTAAACACTTAAGGGCGAGAGATGCTGCTGTTTTGAGCTAGCAGCAGCTTCGCTACAGACAGGAAAGTAAGGAGAAGAATGGAGAGAGGGCATGTCAGAAGGGCATGGGCCGGATTCGAACCTATGCCGACATGGGCATAATGTGTGCACTGTTAGACCGCGGTGCTAGACCACTGGACCACCCCAGGCCACTCAAAAACATCCTCTGATAACAGACATACCTCTCCCCATCACTTTGTCAAAATAACTTTTGTGACCATGATAACTGGACCATCCAATGTTACTCCTAGGAGTTCAACTTTTTAAATTTGCTCAATCGCCACTCCCTTGATGCACAACTCCAGCTGAGGTTTAGGTCTAATAGAATATACACTGCTCACAAAGATTAAGGGAACACTTAATCATCACAGTATAACACCAAGTCAATGAAACTTCTGGGATATCGATCTGTCCAGTTAGGAAGCGTAAACGATTGTTAATCAATTTCACCTGCTTTGGTCCAAATGAAAGTGACAGGTAGACAGGAGAGGCAACAACAAGACAACCCCCAAAAAGGAAATGGTTTTGTGGCCACAGACCATTTCTCTCTCCTTATCCTTCCTCACTGATATTTCTCTAGTTTTGCATTTTGCTAGTGCCCTTGTCACTACTGGTAACATGAGGCGGTACATGCAGCTCATACAGGTCGCAAATGTAGTCCATCTCCTCCAGGATGACACATCTATACGTGCTGTCGCAAGACGGTTTGCTGCATCGCCTCGAGAGCGTAGAGGAGATACCGGGAGACAGGCCATTACACGAGGAGAGCTGGACAGGGCCGTAGAAGGGTAACAACCCAGCAGCAGGACCGGTATCTGCTCCTTTGTGCGAGGAGGAACAGGAGGAGCACTGCCAGAGCCCTACAAAATGACCTCCAGCGGGCTACTCCTGTGCATGTTTCTGACCAAACTGTCATGCAGCTCGATTGGCATTTGCCAGAGAACACCAGAATCGGCAGGTTCGCCAATGTGCACCCCCATTCTCTTCCCAGATGAGAGCAGGTTCACACTGAGCACGTGTGACAGACGTGACAGAGTCTGGAGACGCCGTGGCGAACGTTACGCTGCCTGCAACATCATCCAGCATGACCGGTTTGGCGTGTCAGTGATGGCCTGGGGAGGCACATCCTTGGAGTGTTCCCTTCATTTCTTTGAGGCAGTGTAGTTTTGAACCAGTCCTTGATTGTAGTCCTTGAGTTTAGCCCTAGGCAAGGCAAGGCAAGGCAAGTTTATTTGTATAGCACATGTCATACAATAGGGGCCATTCAGAGTGCTTTATATACATTATTTAAAAATACAGCAAGAGGAGCATAGTAAGAAAATTAATAAAAGCAAATATAAAGTAAAATAGATAAAAAGTTTAATAAGGCAATAGTTCATGGAAAAAATACATTGATTGAAGTGTTTGTGTTTAATCATAACTGCTGCAATGAAGGTTTTTCGCTTAGATTTCAATATTTTACGGTTTTGATTTCTTCAGGGAGTTTTTTCCAGGAGCGTGCAGCAGCGTGATTGAAGGCTGCTGCACCGTGTTTTTCCGTTTTCACTCTTGGAACGATTAGCTGGTTAGTCTCAGCTGACCTTAGGGAACCTACACAGAAAATGACAGTGTAATTCAAAGTACATTGAGTTCTTCATTCGCCAGGGCTTTTATTCATTGGAAACCGAACACGATAAAATACAATACCACAGATCCTTCCAGGGCTGTTGGTTTCTCTAGAAAACAAGAATGTCAGTTAAAAAACAAGTTGTTCTCCCTATCAAAAATTGCCAGTAGACCAATTTAAAACACACAGTAACATCCAGTAGAGTTTTTGTTTTTGTTGTTTTCGTCCCATGGTCGACCTTGTAAAGGATGGCTTTAATTCCGTCCCAAATGGACTGGTTAGTGGCTACACACTGCTACTGAAAACACCCACTATGGGAACACTACAGTACACCACAGATGACATCAGGGAGCTGGGAGCTGCAGAGGACTGAGAGGCTGGGGTCAGAGCTAAGTAGCCAGGGCCTCATTCGGTTACCATCGACAGCGGTAGCACCTGGCCTCCAGCCACTCTCCCCGCACACCCTGGGTCTGTTCTGGCGTTACATAACTGTGTGTTTCTGCCTCATGCGAGAGGACTGGGACACGGATATTCGGAGCGTAACTCCTCCGAACCCTCAGAGAGGTGACCCGCGAATCCGCGATGGAGCGGCATAATGTACAGGGTTAATTTGAATGCCCCATGAAAGGTAATACCCGGGCCTTAGCGGACGCACATTATCATACTGAAATATCAACGCTGCCCCGAAGCCTTCCCGGACCTTTTGTGTCTCCGTTATTAAAGAGGTGTAGCATGTTTGAGAGAAAGCACTTTCCTTTTCACTCACAGGGAGGGAGGGGAGGGGAGGGGAGGGGAGGGGGACGCTGTCAGAAACCACTATGGATTTGTCAGTGTGTCCTCTCCGGCTCTGACACTCTCAAATGTCACCTTCTTGGCACATCTTATTATGCATAACTTGTAGCCGTGGTGGCTACAGTGACTGCTGGCGAGGAATGAGTGCGTGTGTGTGTGTGTGAAGGAGAGATTTGAAGAGTCTTAAGATCATTTAAGTATGTCTGTGTGCGTGCGTGCCTGCCTGCGTGCGTGGCATGCGTGGCGTGCGTGTGTGCGTGCAGGCGGGTGTTTGTGCGTGCGTGCGGGCGGGTGTGTGTGCAGGCGGGTGTGTGTGTGCACGTGTGTGAGCATGAAAAGGTTTAACCCCTAGCTGGTGTTTACTTATTAAATCTCCCCAGCTTAATTATGTTCTGTGCCTCAGGTATGGGGATTTTAATCTTCACTTCTCTGAGCTCATATGTCCCTGCTCCGGAGGGGAATGGGGAAAATGATACATAAAATACAGGGATGCTGAAACTCCATCCATATTAATGGCTGAGAGAGGGTTATTATAACACGGGGGGGGTCTAGCTGTTTGTCTGTCAGTCAGTCAGTCCGTCATTAATGGCTGAGAGAGGGTTATTATAACACGGGGGGGTCTAGCTGTTTGTCTGTCTGTCAGTCTGTCAGTCTGTCTGTCTGTCTGTTTATCTACCCCTTCACTGTACGCACAGAGAGCTAGAGCTGAGAGAGGGTTATTATAACACGGGGGGTCTAGCTGTTCGTCTGTCTGTCAGTCAGTCAGTCAGTCAGTCAGTCAGTCAGTCCGTCCGTCCGTCATTAATGGCTGAGAGAGGGTTATTATAACATGGGGGGGTCTAGCTGTTCGTCTGTCTCTGTCTGTCCTGTCTGTCTGTCTGTTTATCTATCCCTTCACTGAACACACAGACAGCTAGAGCTGAGAGAGGGTTATTATAACACGGGGGGGGTCTAGCTGTTCGTCTGTTCTGTCAGTCAGTCTGTCTGTCGGTCGGTCGGTCGGTCGGTCGGTCAGTACACACAGAGAGCTAGAGCTGAGAGAGGGTTATTATAACATGGGGGGTCTAGCTGTTCGTCTGTCTGTCTGTTGATCTCCCCCCTTCACTGAACACACAGAGAGGCAGAGCCAGCGCGTGAGGCAGGGGGTTCAGACCAGGGCAGCAGGTAGTCAGCATATTTACTTCCCTATCATGTTTTATTTACTCTCCCTCTTCTGCATAATGTTGTCAGTGGCACAGTGCCGGCAGTGTTGCTGGCTGCAGCTTCAGAGAAGAATATCAGAAGTGCCTCGCAACACACCCACCCACCCACCCACCCACACACACACTCACACACACACACACACAAACACACACACACACACACCCACCCACACACACACTCACACACACACACACACACACAAACACACACACACCCACCCACACACACACTCACACACACACACACACACACAAACACATACACCATCAAGCTCTATCCATTTTCCCTGCTTCATAAAATCTACAAGAGCAGTAGACACATTAAAGCTGTCATATAGGCAGGCCAGGGAAAAAGGCACGGAAATGCATGAAAAGACTAAGCTGCTGGGTTATTTCTCCCCCTGTCTCCCTCCGTTCCTTCTCTCGCCCTCTCCCCTCGCTCCCTCCTTTCACAGCATTTTAATTTAATTACCTTATGTATCATTTACCCAGGAGCTTACTTAGCTGATGTTCCTTCACAGTCTATGAAAGGCACAGGGCATTGAAACCCCATGCCATTATGAAACCTGGGGCCCTATCTCCCGCTCCCCCCCCCCCCCCCCCCCTTTTACATTGACTGGATTTCAAAAAAAGATTTCGTCAAAGTAAATTAAACGTGTCACTTCCTTCTTCTTTTGACTGTGTTGAGTTAGTAGTGGGTCATTTGGGAGAAATCTGATTATTGGCCCAGAAACGACGCCAGTAAGGAATAATCGAGAGTACAGATTGACTGACATTTGGATCTCTTTGGGAGGAAAGTGTTCATTTGGAACCGGGCCATTATGGCCAGAGGGGGAAAGAGACGGACAGTTCAGGGCCATTTTGCTCCTAATGTTCCATTAATGCCGCAGAGCCTTCTGAGCACATTAGACCGTTTGCCCGTGACTGGATCATGGAACAGCAGGACCTTAGTTGGCGTTGGAGCGGACTTGGCAACCAGGAAGTTCGGTGTACCGACTTGAACTGTTTCAAAGTTGTTTATTGGCAGTTTTGCCTGCTGACGGTGTCCTTATTCCCTGTTGATGGAAAGTGGCATTTTGGGGGCGGTTTGTTGTTTCTGGCTTTGATCTATTTGAGTCCCAGGAGTCCCGGTGTCTGGGGTTTGCATTCTTTATCAATCACACTAATGGGTGGCACCACCTTGTAGATAGCCCGAACTCAAAGGGGTCCGCTGTGTGTCGTTAATTCCCTTTGAATGACTAGACATTTGCAGTCATGTGCACTGAATTTCAAAGAAGCTAGCTATATTTAGTATACTCCGATCACTACTTTCCCTCATTCCACTTCGACCATTCTCTTCTCTGTTTTCTCTGTTTATCACCCCCCCTCCCCCATCGCTCTCTCTCTCTCTCTCTTTTAATGCCTCTCTTTCAGAGGCAGAAAACCTGGCTGTATGCTCTTGCATGCCCTATACCCTCCCACCCTCCCTCCCTTCCTCCCTTCCTCCCTTCCTCCCTCCCTCTCCCTGCCCTCGTTGAGCCCTGTCCTCACTAGACTATCCGGAGGCCCCAGTCAGAGGGCCTCATCCTGCCCCGGTGTTGTAAGTGAAGATTAGCACGCATGGCTGCCTCCCCCCCCCCCCCCCCCCCCCCCCCCCCTCACTATCAGGACAGACACTCAGCAGAGCAACAACCGTCCCAGAGAGAGAGAGGTCCAAGAGCAGAGGTACCTGCTCCACAAACAAGGCAGGGCTGAGACGGGAGCTTGCCCCCTATCTGCTGCAGGGGTCGTGGGCACACAAGCAGGCTGGATGGGGGGGTGCCTGGAGGACGGACGGGGAAGTGAGATGAGACAATGAGTGTTTTTTTGTTTTTTCCATCACAGACATTTGTGTAGGCTGAAACAGTTTGAGAAGATAAAACTTTCCGAGAAGTAAAAAATCACTATGTGCCTTCCAATTCGCCGTTCGAGTTGGT
The DNA here is from genome assembly GCF_963989245.1 of Nansenia antarctica. Lineage (NCBI taxonomy): Eukaryota > Metazoa > Chordata > Actinopteri > Argentiniformes > Microstomatidae > Nansenia > Nansenia antarctica. Next base: position 9,648,068 of record NC_137679.1, on the reverse strand, counting down.
TCACTAATGAATCCCAATAGCCGGCTTTCCGTAGGCTTACACCCTGCCTACCTAGAACAATTGCTTTTCCACAGACGCTCCTGGGCTTACTCAAAGTTCTGTTTAGTCTCTTCTATCCTCTTTGTCCTCATGAGGCCGAACAGGGCTAGGTGCGCGGTTTAGAGCGATCATCCAAGTGCTTTAGTTGGCTTAGCTAGCAAAACTTGGTGCGTGGCAAGCATAATCCAAGTTAGCTCGCTGTAGCTACGCAATCTAATAGAATAGGTACAATTGTCATAACGTGTTCAAGATACGGATCCGGATAATTTGCAGTGTCGCTAGTGTCCTCCATAGGTCGCCACCATACGAACTGCCGAAAGTAAAAACAGTAAAAAAAGTAAACCGAGTCATACAGAGTGGGATTAGAAAGCCCGACTGTGGAAATTGGGCAAACACTAGGCTCGAAGCGCTAAAGCCCCGAACGCTAGTAAGCTTTGGCACGCACCGGCAATGCTGTCGAAAAGCGGCTTATGAGTAATGGGCATGTCCTGACCCCCCACCCCCCCTCTGACATCCACAGAAAGTCAATACATTATTTTTTACCTCTCTCTTGTTGGGTTAATGGGGTAATATAAGAGACTCTTGTCGCCTGTGCGAGAAACGGAAGAAACACACCTGACAACCCCTTTGGACCTCAAGGCCGTCGGCGATGTGAACGTCTGGTACAGGAGTTGATGCCAGCAGCTTCTCTTCTGGGGCACTGAGGGAGGGGAGGGCCTGGTAGGTAGTGGCATGATGACTACAGATCTGGGATCTGGGGGGCGGGAGGGGGGGGTTGTTGGTATCTCGCCACCTTGGCACTTGCTTCGGAGGCGGCGCTCGTCTCAGCACGGGGGGGCTACTCTGCGCGGGGGGGGGGGCTACTCGGCAGAGTGTCGTATTCTAATGAGTCGTAGCTAAAGACAGCCTCGCGGGGTAGAGGGGAAATGGATTAAAAGAGAATCCCAGTAAGCAGTTCAATTGCCCTGAAAGCCAAACAGATGGCTCGCCATGGTACAGAGAGCCTCTGAGGTCTCTATCTGTCCAACTGGATGCCATGGAGGAGAGCCCTCCGAGAGGCCTGCTGCACTGTACCGCGCTGCCGAGACATGGCACGGAGGAAAGTCATTAAAATAGCAGCACTCAGAGAGATGCTGTTAAAAAATAAGAAAAAAAATAAAAGAAATTGATGAGTTTGAGACCTGGCACTTTTTTTTCTCCTCATCTCTCCCTCGCTCTCTTTCTGTCTCTCTCTCTCTCTCTCCTTCTCTCTTTCTCTCTCTCTTTCTCTCTCTCTCTCTCTTTTTTCCCTCTCTCTCTCTCGCTCTCTCTATCTCTCTCTCCCTCTCTCTCTTTTTTCTCTCTCTCTCTCTCTTTCTCTCTCTCTTTCTCTCTCTGCCTCTCTCTTTCTCGCTCTCTCGCTCTCTCACTCTCTCTCTATCTCTCTCTGTCTCTCTGTGACCTCTATTGTTTTATCCTGACATCCTGAGGTTTTTTATTGTGTCATATCTTTTTTTTTTTGTCTCCATTTATGTCCTCCATCTCTGTCTTCTCGGTTTATGTATGAATGATTCATCTGCCACAAAGGTAGTTTCACTCAAGTTCAATTTAAATGACGGCAAAGTGCCTCTTCACTTAACTGACTTATACTCTCTCACTTTGTCCTTCTCCTTCACCATCTCTCTTTTATTCTTCTGCTCATCCCCCCCACCCCTTTCACCCTTCTCCTACTCCCTCTCTCCCTCTCTCCCTCTCTCACACACTCTCGTGTTCTCCTCTGTCCTCCCTTCTACCTCTCCTCTCTCTCTCTCTATCTCTCTCCCTCTCTCTCTCTCACACCCTTGCATACTCCTCTGTCCTCCCTTCTCCCTCTCCTCTCTCTCGCTCTATCTCTCTCTCTCTCACACACTCTTGCGTTCTCCTCTGTCCTCCCCTCTCCCTCTCCTCTCTCTCTCTCTCTCTCTCTCTCTCTCTCTCTCTCTCTCTCTCTCTCTCTCTCTCTCTCTCTCTCACACACCCTTACATTCTCCTCTGTCCTCCCTTCTCCCCCCCCGCCTCCCTCTCCATAGATGTCCACAGAGGAGTTGGAGGCGTACGTCAACAGTCAGTTCGACGAGCTCCACAGGCTGGTGCGTCTGGAGGAGAAGCGGACCCTCCACCTGGTGGACCTGAAGGAGGCCTTCCTCACCGCCGCGGCCGCCGAGAAGATCGCCGAGATCACCGTCCACACGGAGCGCCTGCAGGAGGAGATGGCCTGCATCACGGAGCAGCTGGGCCAGCTGGACCAGGCGGAGCAGCTCGGAGAACCCCTAGGCCCCAACCTCCAGAACCCCAGACCCAGACCAGCGGTGAGCCCCCCCCCCCCCCCCCCTCCCCCTCCTCCTCCTCCTCCTGTGCCTTACAGCCATGCTTAACAGAGATGTTAGAGAGGAAGCTCAGGCCATATCTATCTTTATAGGGAAGAAGTTCAGTGAGAAATGTAGCTGCCCCCCCTCCTCCTCCTGTGCCTTACAGCCATGCTTAAGGATAAAGTAGAAGCCGCACACTCTCGTTCCAGATGCAAAAAGTGTGTATTTATTATTGACAACAGTTCGTGACGTTAGAATTATAAGGATCTCCATTTTTGGTCAAAATTGAGTTTTTTTACATAATCTGATTCATTAGGTGTTTATTAATGCCTGTGTGGTGTTTTTTTTAGTTAGTAATTAATAAAATACAAAGATTCCATCTCACAAGACATAATGGAATGTAAAAACTTTGACGCTCATCAGTGTTTCCCCTAGGGTTGCTGCCTTGGGGGGGTGGCATGGACCGTGGAATTGGAATTGGCATTGAATTGGAATTGGGGTGGCATGGACCCTGCGACATACCAGCGTCATGTCCAGGGGGTGTACTTGTACATCAAGCCGCCTCACGCTACGGAAACAGGAGATAGGCTCCTGCCCTATGGGCCGTTAGGCTCCAGAACCATCGGTTCTCAAGGCTACTTACTTATGTGGTCTTGACTACCTGTCCACTTTCTCACCTGGTTCTTGCGCTCTCTCTCTCTGGTGCACCATCCTGCTCTCTCTCCTTCTCTCCCTCTCTATCTCTCTATCCTCCTCTCCCTCTTTTGCTGTCAACCAAAAGGCGAACATAACAACCAGAGTATTTCTAATCTAATAAGAGGTATACATTGATCCATATCAATTCATAACATAATTATAATAGCTTTTGGATTGCTGTGGGCAATGCAGTCAGATAATGTCATTTTGACTTTACTCTCACCTGAAAAAAGCATATGTCCAACTATATAAACAGACATTTCCAATGCTTCAATCCACTGTCCATGTACTGTAAATATGCCATTATGGTATTACCATGAAGCCCAATTCTAGCAGAATAAGAAAGATAGTATATCTACTTTAACTAAAATAATAAAGTGCCTCCAGTTAGCTCTTTAGCTGGCATGTGTGCAGCAGACTAGCTCATCTCATCACCTCTGAGCTAGCTAGCTAGCTAGCTTGCTAGTTCTTTTACTATTTTACACCATGGAATTATAGTCACGCACTTTCTAGTCACAATAATAACGACCAATTTGAACCAACGTTCTCTGTCAGAACACTCAGCAAGTATATTTGCTAACGTTTCAACTCAGCTTACTTTCATCTGTAGACGTCTCACCCGGCAAAAACTCTCTCGCGTCTCGGGCACACACTCGTCTCGCGCACAATCTTGTATTATTCTCCAGCGCTGGCACAGCGCGAAGTGTGGAGATAGGTTTGACTATGCGAGACTACTGGCGGACTAATGTTACCAACGAGCCTATGGGCTTGCCACTCGCCAGATTCGGGTTGGGTGCGTTTAAAAAACGCAGATATTTTAGCCTGCTTGTCAGATGTTTGGTGTTTACATCCGTAATAATTCCTCTTTCTAAGGGGGGCGGGTGGTTCCGTTCAAGGCAATGGTAGGGGAAACACTGCTCATTATCTCTGAACTACCCTAAACAGAGATAGAACCTTATAATTCTAAGCTCACAAGTTTCGGCCAGAAGCCTTTGTCAAGTCTTAAGGCTTCTGGCCGAAACTGTTGTCAATAAACACACACACTTTTTGCATCTGGAACGAGAGTGTGTGGCTTCTACTTTATCCTTTAGCATTCTGCGCCGTCGCCAGCACCTCGTCCAAGTTTTCTGCGGTGTGCGTTCTCTTCTTTTTCAATGACATTCATGCTTAACATAGATAGGAAGCTGTCCGATCAAATACAACAGAATAACTAAACTTTGTAACCAGGAGACTGAGACTTATCAAATCATTCAGAGTATTTATTTAGTTCTCGCAAGAAGGAGCGATTGTCCGGCTAACAAAATAGGCGGGTCTCATCACAAAAGCTCAACAAGGCGGTCCCTGTTGATACGTTTTTTAAATTTAGCCTTTATTTAACCAGGTCGGTCCCATTGAGACACAATTATCTCTTTTCCGAGGGAAGCCTGGCCAAGACAGCAGCTTAAAACGTTGAGTTTCGACAGTTAAAACAAACAATGCAGAATTACACAATAAAACAACACCAAATCAACAACAACAAAAATAGACAAAATACAATCTGATCAGAGCAATAATAGTGAAATAATGGGACTTTCATATAAAGCAGGAGCAAGAACGGTATGAGGCTGATTCCAAGTTACTCACAAGGTTTTTAAATGTTCCAAGAGAAATGAGTTCCTTCAGGTTCAGAGTGCTCTGTAGTGAATTCCAGGCAGTGGGTGCAAAGTGCATGAAGGAAGTGCTTGCCGAATTCAGTGCGAACTTTGGGGACATTTAGCAGATAACAATTGTTGGAGCGTAAGGAGTAAGTACTCTGGGTTCTTGAGGTTTACAACATCACGTGAGCAGTTTGTCCTGGAGTTGGCCATAGGAAGGTCAAATGTTGGTGAAAGCTGTCACAGAGGGAGGAGAAGCGGTATGTCCCCCTCCTTGTAAACATTCTGCTTATCAGTAATCGTAAAACCTCTGTCTATCACATGAGAGTATGGTGTCTTCCATTCTTGCCCTTCAAACAGTTTTAAGTAATCATTGTCACATTGTTGTTGGTTTAAAGAATTGTTTTCCCACAGAACCCAGGCCATATCTATCTTTATAGGGAAAGAAGTTCAGTGAGAAATGTAGCTACCAGCCCCAGCCCCAACCCCAGACCCAGCCCCAGCAGTTAACCCCCTCCTCCTCCTCCTCCTCCTGTGCCTTACAGCCATGCTTAACATAGATGTTAGAGTAGGAAGCCAAGGCCATATCTATCTTTATAGGGGAAGAAGTTCAGTGAGAAATGTAGCTACTCTGCTCCAGGCACTTTTTGTTGGTTGGGGAAGTAGCTTGAGTAAACGATGATAGCGTAAACTTGTTGTGGTAGGTTTTTTAAGATGTACAGTAAGCATGTTTCTGCACTGCGGGGCCTTAGGGGGCTTATGTGTGACTATGTTTGTCCTTTGGCAGGTTGCCAGTTCCGCTCACATGCGCACCCACCGGCTAGATAAACTGTACCTTCTTTTTTTCGCATACCAGCCCCAGCCAAGGTTAGGTTCTCATACTTGCATACCATCACTCACTCTTGGCACACATGAATTATGTTCGCATAATTACATACACACGCCCACACACGCACACACGCACATACACGCACACACGCCCACACACGCACACACACACACGCACACACAC
>NC_137679.1:9634860-9639860 GCF_963989245.1 Nansenia antarctica | reverse complement strand
GTAATTATTCAAATCGCTGGGATCACTCCCCTTATGAGGAGAGAGTAGGCGTACATTTGGCTGCCTTCCACACTTTGGGAATGGTACCAACGAAAATGATCATGTTAAAAATGTTAAAAATGAGAGAGTTTCAGATATTAATAGGTCAGAGCTGCAAGTGATACAGATCAAGCATGTCAACCCATGTGGATTTTTTTCAACATCCATCTTCTTACGCAACTCATCAAACACTTCCTTGGTAGAAACCAGTGTTGGGGGAGTAGTACGACTCTATGCAGCTCAGTTGTCAGTTGAACTACATTTTGCTGTAGCTTGGTAGTAGTTAAGCTGAATTCAAATCTCATATGTTCAGTAGTTAATTACTTGTCACTACTCACTACGTTTTTTTCTAAAAAAGAAACAAAGAAAATGTAATTTAACTCTAATTCCAGCCTTTAAATGTCATATTTCCCCACTATTTATTCCCTCACTGCTTCCTGTCCCCCCTGTGGTGTAGTCTACGTGATACGCAGGACTACGCCGTACACCCACTAGGAAAGGCCCAGGCTTTCCGTATACCCACTTAGAAATGTGTGAGGATAGGAGACAGCGTTTTGTGACAGAACTTTCACTTTCACTCATGAAATTCACCCCGTCTGTGTTACGAAGCACTTGACTTTTGGACCATTGGGACTGACTGTAGCGTCATATACCATCAACGGGGGGAAGATGCGACATGCAATATGTCAAAATGCAGCACTATCATGCACAGATCAGCCTTATAACATATTAATGTAATAATGTTAGATATGTAACGCTAGGCAGGGAGCGCAGATTTATTTTTATGGCGTTCCGAAATGAACGATATGAGGCTGGGAGGGAAAAATCACAGTATACCCGCTAGAAAACACTAGACTACACCACTGCTGTCCCCCCACTTTGCTCCACCTCACCACCGTGTTTCTCTCTGTGTTGTCGGTAATGAATGAATGGTCTTTATTGTCATTGATATAGTACAGGTACCAAACAACGAAATTTGGGAGGGGGGGCTCCCCTGGTGCTAGGGAAAAAAAATAAAAACAAGAAGGGAAAAGAGCTGGTTTACATAAATAAAGGCTATGTACACTATCCACTATACTATACTATACAAATAAAACACTGTGCTGTACTCTATGCTATGTTATACCTATTCTAACATTTCCTATTCTCTGAACCTTATGTACCCTAGGGTTGTCATATTGCACATAGTGTTATTGCACATTCATTTAAAGTGTCGCAGTTTGCAGGTTTGAAATGTACACATTTGTGTTTCAGTATTACACTTGATTTCAATCTAGTAGCTGCCATCAATTTGTCTAGATTGTCCAGGGCCTAGAACCTAGGTCTTTGCTGTGTTCAGGGCCTGAATGGCCCTGGGGTAGAAGCTGAGCTTCAGTCTGTTTGTCCTTGCGAACATGGTCCTGAACCGCCTGTTCGAGGGCAGCCGAGCAAAGTGTTCGTACCCAGGGTGGGATGGGTCTCTGGAGATCTTGGAGGCCTTCCTGAGGCAGCGTGTGTTGTACAGCTCTTCCAGAGAGGGGAGGGGGGCGCCGGTGATCTTCTGGGCCGATCTCACGACTCTCTGTAGCGCATTCCTCTCTGCGGCTGTGCAGCTGGAGAACCAGATGCAGATGCAGTTGGTGAGGATGCTCTCCACTGCGCAGCGGTAGAAGGTCACCAGCATCTCCTGTCCGATGTGGTCTTTCCTGAGGACTCAATTCAATTCAATTCAAAGATACTTTATTTATCCCCGTGGGGAAATTCATTTTGCCGCGCCACTCCACTAAAAACCACACATAACAACACAACACAACATAAAGGACAGACAACAACACTGGGCCAGCCATGTACAGTACTCTCAGGAAGAAGAGCCGCTGTTGTGCCTTCTTGATGATGGCTGCTGTGTTGATCTTCCAGGACAGGTCATCCATGTAGGTGCACCCCCAGGAATCGGAGGGTTGAGACTCTCTCCACGCTCCCTCCATTGACGAGCAGGGGCTGGACCTCAGATTTTTTCCTCCTGAAGTCCACGATGATCCATGCACATATAGAGTGTGATAGTCCCAGGTCTAGTAGTTTGGTCACTAGCCTGTCTGGAAGGATGGTGTTGAAGGCAGAGCTGAAGTCCACAAAGAGTAGTCTCGCGTAGCTGTTTCCCCTCTCCAGGTGGGATAGAGTGGAGTGGAGAGTCGTCGCGATGGCGTCCTCTGTGGACCTGTGGGCTCTGTAGGCGAACTGGTATGGATCCAGGTTGGGCGGGAGGCGTGTGACTATGTGGGCCCGGACTAGTTTCTCGAAGCACTTCATGATGATTGGTGTGAGTGCCACCGGGCGGTAGTCGTTTAGGCAGCTCACCGTGCTTTTCTTCGGGACTGGGATGATAGTTGAGGTTTTCAGGCAGAGTGGGATGGTGGCCTGGGACAGGGACTGGTTGAAGATGTTGGTGAAAACCCCGGCCAGCTGGTCGGCGCAGTCCCTCAGCACCCGTCCCAGGACGCCATCCGGCCCTGAGGCTTTCCTGGGGTCCACCGCCTTCAGCACGCGTCTCACTTCATGCTCTGTGAGGGTGAGGCTGCTGAGAGCTGGAGAGAGTGGTGTTTGTGTTGTGGTTACCTCCGTTCGCCCCTCGTCGAACCGGGCGTAGAAGGAGTTCAGCTTTTCCGCCAGCAGGGGGTCGTCCTCCGCGGCTGTGAGCCTGTTGGCTCTGAAGTTTGTCATGTGCTGAACCCCCTGCCACACCCGCCTGGAGTCGTTGCTCAGGAAGCATTCCTCAATCTTCTCTCTGTGGTCTGCCTTGGCCTCCCGGATGCCGCGCTTTAGGTTAGCCCTGGTGGTGCTGTACAGCAGTGTGCCCTTCCCTGAGAAGGCGTTGTCCCTCTCCTTGAGCAGTTTTTGGACCTTCCCAGGACTGAGATGTGTTGGATGAAGTCGTTTTTTATGCAGTGAACTGCTTTTTCAAAGTAGCTTTAGATTGACAACCTGTATTTCTCTCAAGGTTTGCTTTAGTGTAGTTCAACTTCTTCCCTTCTACAGTAATTGGCAACTTAGTTAAATACATGTTCAGAGAAGTTTCCCCAACACTGGTAGAAACACAATGGATGGAGAACATAGGGAGCTGGCAGCTATCAGGTCTATCAGTCTTAAACAGGATACCTAGCCAGGTTATCAGTCCTGTCAGGGATATTTAAATCATTGTTTCTGTCAAATAGGTAGCCGCAGAGATAAAGCTTTGGTTGAAGTGAAGACATCACTTTTTATCTGTAATGATTTTTAAATTTGGGGCGGCTGTGGCGCAGGAGGTAGAGCCGCCGTCTAATGATCGCAAGGCCGGCCACATGTCGTTGTAAAATGCTTTGGATAAAGGTGCTATATAACTGCGGGCCATTTACCATTTAAATTGGATAAAACTTGAAGTAAAATTGAAGTAAAGAGGGAGAGGAACTATTGTGTTTCAGTGATTTAACTGCTTTTCCGAACTTTAGTTGGGTCACCACTAGAATCAGCGAGTGTTTAAATCCTAACTTGATTTAGCCTTCCTAATCATGGCAATACATCTATTTCTGAGCCGCCTGAAGGATAGATCAAGCCAATCAATAGAAGAATCAGTAGCCTTAACCCAAGCGAGGTTTCTTTCCTTGATTTAATTCAGAGAGCTCAGGAGAGTACCAACGATTGGAGAGAGAGAGAGAGAGAGAGAGAGAGAGAGAGAGAGAGAGAGAGAGAGAGAGAGAAGAGAGAGAGAGAGAGAGAGAGAGAGAGAGAGAGAGAGAGAGAGAGAGAGAGAGAGAGAGAGAGAGAGAGAGAGAGAGAGAGAGAGAGAGAGAGAGAGAGAGAGAGAGAGGTAACAAAGTAGAGAATGGAAAACAGCTTCCCGTTACTAGCCTATGAGGACAACAAGATGATATTTCACCTTAACACGAAAAAAGGCTGAGACATCCCTTTTTAAGCACAATCTCATCATAATTCTCCAGCGAGTTTTTCCGTTAGAGCTTCCTGTATTCTCTGATGTAGTGGCTCAATCCAATCTACTTACAAGACAGAAAAGATGCAAACTGCAGATCTTGGCCAAGGAAAGCAACATGCCCTTTATGAATACCAACAGTCCGGTACCCACAAACCCACACTAGCAAGAGCAAGAGAATGCTTATAATAATATTAATAACTTTTTATTTGTATAGCGCTTTGCAAACGTTACAGCTCAAAGTGCTCCAATCATTATATAATCATAATTTAATTAATTTTGCATTTAAAGGCAATATTAGAAAGATGTGTTTTTAGTCTTGACTTGAACATATTTGCTGAGGTTGCATCCCTAATGTAAACTGCCAGTGCATTCCACAATTTGGGTGCATAAAATGAGAATGCATCCTCACCAAATCACTTCTTTTGTACATGTGGTGCACAGAGAAAACCAGCGTCCGAAGACCTGAGAGCTCTATTGGGCTGATATGCTAGCAAAAGGTCTTTCAGATATTCTGGTGCTGTGCCAGTGAAAGCTTTCTAAACAAAGCAGAATGATCTTGAAATCTATTCTGAACTTAACAGGAAGCCAATAATAATAATAATATTATAAGGTGTATAATAATACACCTTATGATGTCATATTTCTTTTATCCTTCTTTATCCATCTATAACCCCCCCCTCTCTAAAGAACACACAACAATAATTGAGGTGAGGTCTACTTTGAGCTTTCGGTCATCCAAACGAATTACCGCAGTTTAATGCGTAATCCTCATATCCCCCTAAGACACACACGCACACACACACACACACACACACACACACACACACACACACTAGCTGTGAGGTAAAGTTCAGGTGGTTGGATGGAGAATGCTAAGGAGTCGGTCGTCGACCAGGAAGCAGGTGCCTGATAAAAAAAATGATCTAGCTGTTATGGCAGTTGCTGTGTACATTTATTACCGAAATCCACGGGCTCCTTGCAGTGGTAATCTACAGATCTATCATTAAATCAATAAAGA
>NC_137679.1:9609860-9624860 GCF_963989245.1 Nansenia antarctica | reverse complement strand
CAGCACACACACACACGCACGCACGCACACACACACACACACACACACACACACATACACACACACACACACACACACACACACCCTGCCCTGCTGGGACCTGTGTAGACTGGCGTCACATATGGGAGAAGTGATAAGAGCTATTGCTACAGAAGGACTCTCAGCACAGCGAGGCACATAGACACACACCGACGCACACACGCACACACACACACACACACACACACACACACACTCTCTCTCTCCCTCACACACACATACATGCACGCAAAAACATACATCCACGCGCACTCTACATTCTAGTTCTCTTCATGCATGGACGAGAGAGGGGCTGTTATCCACCTGCCTCTCGCTGTATGACGGAGGGTCTAAGGAGACGCACTCATCTGTCTGATGAAGGATGAGGATGATGAGGAGACGCCGCACTCTCTGGCGCCTGCCTAGTGGCTGTTAGGTGACACCTTCCACTTAGAGAAGAGAGAGAGGGACGCAGCGGCGTTGGATGTTTCTGATCGTTTGGCTCGGCTGAGTGTAACCGAAGCTTCCTTTCCCTGAGCCTCTCTCGCCCTTCAGAGGGTCACACAGATGGCTGGAGGGAGACAGGGAGAGGGAGGGGAGGGAGAGGAGTGTGTGAGGAGTAGAGTGGGTACTAGAGAGGACATTGTAGGAGTCCCTGAGATGGAAGGAGAGAGCTGGGTTTCCTCTCTAATGAAATATTTACATTATCCCAGGGAGAAACACACAGGCGCTGCTGCCCTGCTCTCTCCCACCCTTCCCCTTGTCCCTCCTCCCTGCTCTGTGTGTGTGTGTGTGTGTGTGTGTGTGTGTGTGTGTGTGTGTGTGTGCGTGGGTGTGGGTGTACTTGTGTGTGTGTGTCTGTGTGTTGCGTGTGTGAGAGTGTCTGTGTGTGTGTCTGAGTGTGTGCGCGGGGGTGTATGTGTGTGTGTGTGTGTGTGTGTGTGTCTGTGTGTGTCTGTGTGTGTGTGTGTGTGTGTGTGTGTGTGTGTGAACTTTTGCATGCTTCTCTTGAAGACTAATGGCAGTGGTGTTATCTCTTAGTGATACAATGGAATACAGAAAAGGTAATTTTAACACTACAAAACCTCCGATAGCCATCTCAGTGTTATAGCGGGGGTTGTCATAGCAACCAATACGTTTTTACTTTTTGTATTTTACTCTCCAGCCAGATTTGGGACCCATTTAATACAATCTGGTCCCTGGCTTTTCCCAAAGCTGAAGCTGCAGCGTTTATAAAAAAAATAAAAATAAGAAATAAAATAACAGACTGTGCCAGACGGTAATGTTTTTGCAAAAGGGATATGACAGAATATCTCTCCTTTCATAATGGATCCTGCCGGAGATAAGCCGTCTGGTCTATAGAGCTGTGAACCAGTGGGAGTGTAAAGTGCTCATCTCACACTATAGTGTTGAAGAATCCGGTTACTGTTTGTGTCAACGGTTTACAGCCGAGAGTCTATATCGGATGAATTGTCTTATCCATGTAGGCTACAATGGCGTGCGTGTGTTCATTTGAAGAGCAACGATTGTCATGTTTTCTCTGCTGACATTGAAAAACAGCTAAAGGCCAAAATGTGATAATTTAACAAGGAAAGCAGGCGGCAAGATTACGCTTTAAATATTCGCTGAGGTTCCACTTTCGGTTTTAAGAGAGGGCGAGATAATGCTTCGTGAGGAACGGGAGGAGAAAATAGGGAGAGGATGAGAAATGGGGGGAGGAAGAAGTAGGCTTGTGTGGTAATATAGAGGAAAAAGGCATGACAAATGAGAAGATGCGTGGTGAATCATCTTACACTCGGCTCCGGTGCACAGGACAACAATAATAAGTTCCACTCTGACAGCAAACTTCACCGTGCTCCATGGCAAAGAAACATTTCGCTATGTTTTGCTGTGTTGCACATGGTGTTGTAGACATCTGCCTCGGGGAACACGGTTGCTGATAATCTTGTGACTTCTAATATGTTACCACATATTCCACTTCCTAGTTCCCTTTAATAAGTTTCTCCGGTGGGAGAAGATATTGCCTTAAAATGCATTTCTTTAGCTACCTTTGAATTGCATCATGTGTTTCTGAGACACCTTCCATCCTTTCTTATTTGTTATTTCCCTCTTGCACATCATTTCTTGGGGAATGAATGGGAATGAATGAATACATAAATAACAGTAAATAACAGTTTTCGAGGATGGAACTCATACTTGAAATGTTCAGAGAGAGAGAGAGAGAGATAGGTAGTGATAGTCACTTCTTAATAACTTCAGGAGAGAGAGAGGAGAGAGAGAGAGAGACAGAGAGGAGAGAGAGAGAGAGAGACAGAGAGGAGAGAGAGAGAGACAGAGAGAGAGAGAGGAGAGAGGAGACAGAGACAGAGACAGAGAGAGAGGAGAGAGAGAGACAGAGAGAGAGAAGAAAGACAGACAGAGAGGAGAGAGAGAGACAGACAGACAGAGAGGAGAGAGAGAGGAGAGAGAGAGACAGACAGAGAGGAGAGAGAGAGAGAGAATATAACACAGAATGGAGAGAGTGTGAGAGTAATACCAAAGGAGGAAAGTGGGAAGGTATAGGAGCCGAGAGAGAAAAATCAATTAAGAGTGTAGTGAAAGCAAGAGAGCATATAGACCTGCGAACCAGGAGAAGGTGATTGCATCATATAGAGAGCATAGATTGTCTTGTAGCCTGACTCCTATTAATGCTATTAAACATTGTATGCGTTCTGTCTGAGGTCAGACGCCACACCCACAATGAGCATGACATCATTTAAGTGCCAGTGATGGGGCTATAATGACTACATGAACACTGTAATGTCCACTTATAGCCTCCACTCTCCTGGCTAGCTAGCAGATGAGTGTCAGACAGTATAGACTACCAAAGCTTCAGTCCTCCCCCAGGCAGGTATATAGTCTATAGCTGTGTTGTTGTGGGTGTTTTTTGTGATTCTATGCAGTCGGGACAGTGTGTTACATTGGGTTACAAAGCTGACTGGACAGAATGAGTGAGAGAATAGAGCCGGTTCCTCTCCTCGTCTGTCTAGAAAGCCGCACGGGTCACATGTAGAGACACAGATAGAAGCGAACACGTGCATGTCATCTCTCTCTCTCTCTCCCTTAAGCAGACTGTCATACTGGATCTGTAGAAAGCACTCCCCGCCTCTCTCTCTCTCTCTCTGTCTTTCTGTTTCTCTCTATCTCTCACGCACACATGCAGACATACACCGACACGCATACACACCCTGCAAAAAGTGAATCTAAGATTAATGTCTTGCGTCAAGGCAATATGTGCTTGTTTTTTTTTGTCTGACTGCACTAGTTTTAAGATATATTTGACTTGTTTTAAGAATTTTTTTTTTTTTTAAGTAATAGTTTCCCCATTTTATTGCTTTTTTTTCTTGGTTTTGAGAGCTGACATTGTGCAGTGCTCCAACACCGACACACACACACTCATACATTATATAAACATGAACACAAATACACACACACACACACACACACCTAACATTATTATTGTCTCACCACATCTAAACATAGATTATTCACTCTTAAACCTCACATATTATAAGCACAACACAACAAGACGCAGATGCACTTCGTTAGGCACATCATAAACATGCTCTCAGTACGTCCCTCACGCACACACACACACACACACCTAACCTTATTATTGTCTCACCACATCTAAACATAGATTATTCACTCTTAAACCTCACATATTGTAAGCACAACACAACAAGACGCATATTCACTTCGTTAGGCACATCATAAACATGCTCTCAGTGTGTCCCTCCCTCACGCACACACACGCACACACGCACACACACACACACACACACACACACACCTAACCTTATTATTGTCTCACCCCATCTAAAAATAGATTATTCACTCTTAAACCTCACATATTGTAAGCAGCACAACACAACAAGACACAAATGCACTTCGTTAGGCATATCATAAACATGCTCTCAGTATGTCCCTCCCTCACGCACACACGCACACACACAGACACACACTACTCCAGCCCGAGGTTGTGTTACAGGTCCCGTGTCAGCCTAGTGTTGATGCCGCGGGATGATAGCGGGCGAGCTGAACAAAGGGTGATGAATCAGCCGCTTATCAAACCTCTGCCCCTCGCTATGAACTGTCAACACGGTCGGCAGGAGAGTCATATCACCCCCGCCCAATCACAACCCCTCATCTCTCCCCAGTCCCGCACTATAAACCCACTTGTTTCAGCCGCCGCTCTCTACCGTTACCACGGTTACACACAGTCAGGGACCTCATCGAAACAGCGGGACACCACAATATTTGGTTGACGGTTGACGGCCCCCCCCCCTCCCCCTCTCAGACCCCGGTGGAGTGGAAGGCCTTAGACAACCCCTCTTATCCTCCCTCCATCCATCCATCCATTCATCCATCCATCCATCCATCCGTCGGTTCCTCCATCCAAGTAGAGAGGTACAGCGTGAAGGTTGTCACGGCGATGTTTAATTCAGCAGCCCCTCCTGACAGGCGCTGTCACAGCGGCGATTTATGCGTTGCCGTGGTGCGTGGCGCCTCCCACCTCAGCATCAGTATTCGGGGGAGGAGGAGGAGGAGAAGGCAACCTTGAGTGGAATTTGGAGGCAGTGTGGAGGCACTATTTAATTACCCCCACAGTCTACTGAGAGAGTTAGTATGCACGGTGCGTCCTACACGGCGCTCACACTTCTTCTAGGGAGTTTTTCCCGCTTTCCTGTTTCCTCTTTGGTTTCTTCTCTAGGGGGGTAGTGGAGGTGTTAGAGCCGCGTTTCACTCTTTTAGTGAGTTGTGTGTCGTTTGAATGTTTGAATGTTTTTTTTCTTCCACACATTGCTTAGTGGGAAGGCTATTTGGGTCCAGTCATGTTTGGTCGGTCGGTGTTGCGAAACGGTTCGGCTGTTGACTTGAGTCCTGATGTTGATGACATTGTCAGGGGGGGGTTTATTTCCCTGTGTATACTCCTGTAAAGGCGCTTCGGTAGGACAGGGAGTACGTACGGAGAGGAGGGGGGGGGGACGTTTTTTTTGTTTAACCAACAGGCGAGGATGGACAGGCAGCTGGGATTTCCCAAAACAGTGAAATTGCCTTCTGTCTTGGGCTATGATGAAATATTACCCCCCAGGAGTTTAGCAGACTTTTATGACAGACGTTTTTACAAGATGCATTAGCACACATACAAGTTTATTAGTCAGCCTGAACTGTGTGAGCTGTCAGGGGCTCCAGTGACACAGGGCTCAGACTGTCTCAGCCTCAACCTCTTCTTCTTCTTCTGCTGTGGCTGCAGGAACACAGCGTTAGCTGTTAACACGTTAGCGTTAGCGCTAACACAGCGTCAACACAAAACAGCCAGCAGCACGTGTTCTATTACCGTTCAGACTAGTCCTAGTGTCGTCCAAATTAAGAATGTTCTTTCGTGAGCTTCTTTATTGTGCAGGCAGAACAATTCATTACAACAACACTGGAGCTCTGTTAGCTTTCGCAATGTTGGACTGACGTGTGTTATTGGATGGTTCTTGGTTGGAAATAACTTAACTTGTTTTGTTAGACATCGTTATGTGATTATTGTTATTTCAACAGCTCAACGTTGACCTAAGGTTGTCGTGCGTTCGGTTACGGTTGTCATACATTGTGATACGCGTCGTCTAACGTGGCTAGGTTGCAGTCAGGACACTTAAGTCGGTTTAATTATGTTTAATATAAATTGGAGTACATTTACTGTAGGTTTGGTGTTCGGCTCTGCTCATTGTAGCTCCCTGCCTGAAATTAAATATCATATGCAATACAACGTGACGTTAGAATTATGGTTCTAATTAAGGTTCTTTATCTCAATTTTGGGTAAACATTTATTTTTTTTACATAATCTGATCCATTAGGTGTTTATTAATGCCTGTGTGGTGTTATTTTAAAAATGTTGATATTTTTTAGTTAGTAATTAATAAAATACAAAGATTCCATCTCACAAAACATAATGGAATGTAAAAACTTTGACACTCAATATCTCTGAACTACCCTAAACGGAGATAGAACCTTATCATTCTAAACGGAGATAGAACCTTATCATTCTAAGCTCACGACAATACAAAATAACATAAGCAGGGGGCCGATACTTTCAAACCCCCAGTGCATACATTCTGAGCGACCCAAGTGGGTGGAGGCTGGGTCTGGGACTCTCATAGGCAGTGGCGAAAACACCGTTTAACCATGGTCGAGTGTTGCATACTTGGCTCTGTTAACACTAGAACAGCCATGGGTGGGTTCATTTGACCCTGTGAGTCAAATTGTTTTTATATCTTTGCACTCGATCAAATTTCAGGACCCCTCCTTTCATGACTTTTCCTAGAGGTGTGCGTTCTACCACCCCAGTATCCTTACGTTTTCAAAATCACATCAGGATAAGCTAGTATGAAGATATTTAGCAGTTTTTCTGTGTAGGAGGCAGGCTAATTTACAAGCCGGCCAGCTTCCCTTTGGAAAGATTGGGTCATTTGAACCCCAAGGCGGCTCTTATAGTAGGTAAAAAAAGAAGAAAGTATAGGGGCCTAATTAAGGTAGTGCTGGGGACACATGGGAAGGGGAGGGGGAGAGGGTTAACTGGTGAAGGCAAGCTTGAAGAGGTGGGTTTTGAGGGCCTGTTTAAATGTTGGCAGGGTGTTGGCCTGTCTGATGTGGTTAGGGAGGGCGTCCCAGGTCCGGAGCTTGATCAATGCTGAATGATTGCACAAACATTGAAAATAAAAGTTTTCTTAACATTGGCAGTTGACGGGTCAACATCAGACCATGTCACAGTTGAAAATAATATGTTTTTGAAATATTGCCTATTTACGTAAATACAGGTTTAGGAAAACCTGCATTTGACGGTCATCCCACAACATTGTGACAAGAGTGCATGTGGTCTGTAAAGCAACGTTTAACATATATTATTTATATATATTATATATGTCGATATAAATATATTATTTATATATATATTATATGTGTCTACAATACCCATGGGGTAGACTCGATGAGTTGTATGCTCACAGTCTTGTTTTCCTGTTATGCATCCCTAGCGGCGAGCTTTCAGGAACATTTTCACACATTTCTGTTTATTTTGTTTCTATTTTAGGACAGAGTACTGAGGGACCATGAGACTATTACCAGGAGAACTGAGAGTAGAGAGGAAGCCAGCCTGCAGCCCTAAATGCTCTAGGCTCTATCTGTGTGTGTCCTTCAGACTGTGGGTTAGGATGACAGGGGCTTGGATGGGGGGGGGGGAGGGGAGGGGAGGAGTGCTAGAATGACAGAAGGCTTTGCCTAATAGCCAGGCTGTTCTCCAGTTCCAGCTCTGTCTATCTCTCCTCCTCCTCCGCTGCCATATGTGCCCCTGCCATTTATCCATCTCTGGCTAGAGCAGGAACGAGAGGAGGAGGAGGATAGGAGGAGGAACGGGGAGAGAAAACCGATTTGCATACCATCACTCTTAGACATAACTACATAGCTACAGCACCAGCATTCCAAAAGTATTCCAAATAAAAAGCGCATTCCCGGACAGCTTGCGTTGGCACCTGGGTGATTCGCGCTGATGGTGGTGGCGCCGCCGTTCGTGTCTACCCTTGTGGGAGATGGCGATGGGGGGATGGGGAGGCTGTGGGAGACTGGGATGGGGGGATGGGGGAGGCTGGGAGGGAAGGGGAGGGAGGGCAGCTGTGTGCCAGCCTGCCAAGTGTGTGTGGGCACTGTGTGACCAGTCACTCTTCATAACGGCAGAGTCTGGAACAGAGCCCACCGCTCACACGCATCACACCACCAGCAATGCGAATCACCCCCTGTAGGAGACCACCACTCCACTGGCCCAGGATTGAGTGCTCCTGGTGGGGCAGGAGGAGGGGGAGGGGGGGTGGGAGGAGGGGCGCGGTAATGAGGGAGAATGTGGGAGTAGAGAGGAGGAGCGGTGATGGAGAAGGGGGGAGGGGGAGAGGGAGAAAAGGGGGAGAAGGAGAGGGAGAAAAGGGGGAGAAGGAGATGAGAGGGACGCAAGGGGGAGAAGGAGGGGGAGAAGGAGAGGGAGACAAGTGGGGGAAGGAGAGGGATAAAAGGGGGAGAAAGAGAGGGAGGCAAGGGGGAGAAAGAGAGGGAGAAAAGGGGGAGTAGGAGAGGGAGACAAGTGGGAGAAGGAGGGGGAGAAGGAGAGGGGAGAAAGAGAGGAAGACAAGAGGGAGAAGGAGGGAGACAAGAGGGAGAAGGAGGGGGACAAAAGGGGGAGAAAGAGAAGGAGAAAAGGGGGAGAAAGAAGGAGAAAAGGGGGAGAAGGAGATGGGAGAAAAGGGGGAGAAAGAGAAGGAGAAAAGGGGGAGAAAGAGAAGGAGAAAAGGGGGAGAAGGAGATAGGAGGGGGAGAAAAGGGGGAGAAGGAGGGGGAGAAAAGGGGGAGAAGGAGGGGGAGAAAGAGAAGGAGAAAAGGGGGAGAAGGTGAGGGAGAAGGAGAGGGAGCGAGGAGTGTTGGGTTGTCATTATTATTTATCACCTGGTAGCTATTAATATGCTTTCTCAGCACCACAATAAGGTGTTGAAAAGAGGAATAGATCAAGTTTATCTCTTCCCCTTAAAAAAGTGTGTCTCTCTCCTGGCCTTGAGTCTTAAACTTTGGGTTTTAGACATACAGCTGTGAAGCAAGAGGCAATTTAAACCTTAAGGACAGAGAGAGATTTTTTGGGTATTCTTTTCAAGACACTCGAGGGACATGACAATGGTTCCTCTGAAGCTTTCCTCTACATAGTAAAAGCGGTTGGTCAACCACAGAAAGATCTGAACACCTGGTTCCCTTCCTGACTAGGAGAACACTGTGTATGATCGTTTGTATCCTGTATTGTGTGTATTTGAATTTGAATGACAAAATTGAGCTGGCTTGTTTTTTTTGCTTGTTGTTTGTTTCTGTTGTAAACCTACGCTACTGTAACTGTAGTGTGTGAATGGGGATAGGACAAATAAGCTTAGCTTCCTCCTATTCCCTTTTCGGACAGCTTAACCATGTGGATTTATTTTTATTTTTATTATTTTCTTTATTTTTGAAATCATTTGTATTCCAATGAACTTGGACTGTTGTCTGAAATAAACTTGAACTAACTAACACTCTAGCTCTCTAACAAATGGAGCCTTTTCTGGCCCAATATATACTATAGATTTAGACACTAAAACTCTCGGAAAATCTCAATAATGCTGATGTCATATTATATGGTTACTGTTCTCATACAGGACAGTTGGCATTGATGGCTAGCAGCACTAGCTCTCGGTCACGTTTGAGTTATCTCCTATCCTATTATTTCCATAGTTAATTTCCATCATTCGGCCACATGATAAAACCTTATCGTTCTCACGGTGTTCCGCGCCGGTTGTGACCATTCTATGACCTCACACCCAGTTCCATAAGAGCCTGTCCAAGCTGGTTAGAGACTCAGCCATATGTCCACTGCCATTGGGGTGGGGAGACTGTGGCCTGACTCAAAATTGCCTTCTGTGAGTTAGTGAGCTGCCCCCCTGCAGGAATTCCCCCCCCATATGCAGTCAACAATGAAACACCAACTGCCATCTACAACATTCGAGGGACAGCTTTTATGGCTAGCCATAAACCGAGTGGGGCTACAGCTACCTTGGATTTTTATGTCCTTTCGCATCAACTATTTCCTGCTTGTTGTTTCCCCACAGGACGCTTGCTTTAGAGGAAGCACATTGTTCCACATTAGACGACATTAGTGACCGGAGGCAGTGATATGCTCCATTTCTCCATATGGTCCAAAAAACAAACGATGTTAGATTCGAAAATCTCCATTATCTTTTGGCCCTTTCCCCACACTTTCCATGACTTGTGTTGATTGTTATTCTCTTTCTTGCCCCCTCATCTCTCTTCTCTCTACGTGGGACAAAGTCATTCATCCTCTTCTCTATCTTCTCTCTTCCATAGGAATCGTATTACAGTAACACATTAATTAATGTTTAATTGCTAACTAATAGGACTTTAACGACTCTGGAGGAGGTGGGGAGACAGACAGACTCGTGCTAGTGCTCTCTGCCTATAGTGCTTAGCCAGGGAGAGCAAGCGCGCCCGAATAGCAGCGTAATTGTTTATCGTGTGTTTACATCGCTGTGAAGAATGTCTTTAAGAGGGAATTATCACCCATGTGAGCGTTGTTACCAGAACAACCCTCCCCCCGGAGCAACCCAGCCACGGGGGCCGCTTTGTGTCTTTACGTTTAGCCCCAGTTTTAATTTCACACTCTTAATTAATGAGTGATTTTATTTCTGCAGCCTACGCGGGCGGCGTAGCAAACGACAAATCTCTCTAAATTAATTCTTCAATTGCCCCTGTGGCAAACAGCGATTGTACAAAATCACTCGACGAAGATTGAGTCCTTTTTTTTTTACGATGTTTAATGCTTTTATCTGAAGCGGGGGGTCTTTTGTTCCTCCCTGTGAACGATTAACGCAGGTACGCTGTGGACGTGTAGCGGGGAATTATTCGCCGTTCGACCTCTTCGCTCATGCAGTAGCAGTAGCAGCAGCAGCAGCAGCTGACAGTATCCCGTATGATTATTCAGATTGGGTGAACATCAGCACACTTGTTCTATTCCACTTCACTGACCTTGTACACATTCAAGCTCCATAGCAGGCACACACAAGAGGCATTTTATCACGATAACGTATGCGAGACATTGGGTGGGTTGAATGGCTCGGATTTTTCTTTTGTCAGTCGTCGCTATTCGCTAGCAACCCACTGACTGTCATAATGTGCGTTTTTTTAAATATATAATGACATGCATGAGCATGCACTTGAATCAAGGCCACTGGAGGCAGTGCATCTGCCAGTTGATGAGATGGAAGCCCACACTTTTTCTCCCCGATAATCAGACGCCATCTAAACTAAAAAGGTCACCCGGAGTCGCCCTCCCCATTCGTCGGTTTCGGTCACGTGGTGACACCGTTATCCTGTTGGCTGCCCACGAATATCATCCTATCTCTCCTGCTTTTCTCGGTACACAGCCTCCAGGATTACAGCTTTCTCACAGCGTGTCAGAGTAATCATATGTGCATTATTTGACAGCGGGTTAGATGATCTTTCTACCCCCCTCCGAGTGAATAAACTTCAGTCATCCCTCACAGTAGGAGAATGACAGGGAATTTAGTATACGTATACAGTATATCGGTTGTGAACGATTTTACGTGGGCTTGAGTCTCAGGAGACCTGAGAAAGTGACTGGCCAGATAGACAGCTATACAGTATACTCTACCGTGTTTCCTCTCCCCTTCATACCCAGTCTTCAGGTGGAGCTTTATCAAAGGATTTAGCAGTCAAAGAATGCTCTGGGAATTATGTCTAAGCAACGCTCGGGATGTCTCTCAATGATGTCTCCTTTCTTATGGCAAACTATCCCTGCTGCTGCTGCTGTTGTTGTTGTTGTTATCCCCATAGGCTTTGTTTTAGGGTTTTTATATGAACATCTCCTTCCTCTCTTTGTCTCTGGCTTTGGTGTGCGCGTGTGCGCGTGTGTGAAGGTTGCCACTGCTGTTTAGAGTTTATAACTCGACGGTTCGTTGCTCATTTCCAGTAGCCTACTTACTTTCCAGGCACCACCGTTTTTCGCTGCATAAGTAATAATTACTGTACAGTAGGAGCTGATTACAGTCATATTTATATATGTGACAACTGACAATGAAAAGGGCTACCTGTAGGCGAAATCATTTTTCAGTTTTTTACATGTGCTTAAACTACAGATTGTAAGCTTTCAAATGATGCATCATACATTGAAATCGGAAACAAATTGAAGACAACATGAGTATTTGAAAGTTGCTACACCTGAAATCACTAGGCAGAGAAAATGCCTTTCGAAGATGTTGTTTTTTTCACACCTTCACACAGCCAGGTAATGGGCGGTAACAATGTCTGGTTAACCCCACCATTTCATATGATATATATATTACAGTAACATTTTGCATCGTTGCCATCGTTTTCCCCCATGATGCGATGCAGTCTGCTGTACTGTAAAAAAACATACATGGTAATCGTACAGTAATTAACCTTTAGAACTACAGCCCAATTGTTACAGTGTAGACACTCCCAGATCAATAACAGCTGTACACAATGAGTAGACGCTCTCATCCGGCACGTTGAATAGAGAGAATATATTCATTCATTGCTCTTATCTAGAGGCTCGGCGGTCAGATCTTGCCTCTCTGTTGCAGGAGGCTCAGCAACGACGAGGTCTAATTAACTAACATGGTATTATCACTTCCTGCTTCTATTATCACTTCCTGCGGCCTCCTCCGGATTAGTCCTTCTTCTGAAGAATCCATTTCCACTCCAGGTTTCTCCAGAAGCAGTGATCAGGTCTTTTTCTGTCCTCTTGTGCCATTCCGTCTCTCTTTCCCTTCCCTTCCTTCCTCCCTTTCTCTCCTCTATCCCCTCCTTACCTCGCTGGCAGGATCATTATAGCACAAAGTCCGCTAGAGGATTGCAGGAGGTCTTCTAGTGAAAGGTGTGTGTGTGCGCAGAGGGCCAATTTCCAAATTGTATATTTTTAGAGCGAGCCTATTAGATGACAAGAAGGAGCACATGTCGACTGCAATAAACGAGGAGAGAAAGAGAGAGAGAGAGAGAGATGGAGAGCCTGCATGACAATGGCCAATTAGACCCAGCGGAGCGTTCGTTCGCTCAGAGATGTCAATTTTACCCATCATACCCTAGGTTCTGTTTTCCACAAGGGACTGCTATCTGATCTGTCCCCCCCTCTCTCTCTCTCTCTCTCTTTCCTCTGTCTCCACGCATGTCTCTCTCCCTCGGCGCATGTCTCAAAGCTGTTTGCGATGTTAAATCATCCCCGAGACGCTACAGGTTTTACTTCATTACGTTGCGGCAGAGTGCCGACGCTCACTGGATTGGAGAGCGGGGGTAAGAAGGCTGTCCTGGGGGCCCTATCAATAACCATTAAGGATCCTCTCTCATTAGGCCCAAACCCCCTCACGGGGCCCTGGGCCCTGAAAAATGGGCCTCGCCGGGCTAATGTGATGGAGTTCGGCCCAGACGGCATCACTACTGTTTGGAAATGCAAATTGGGGATGTTTATTTCGCTGGAGGATGATTGCCACGAGGGGCTGTGTGCTGCTCTGTTGTGCACAGCCGTTGTTCTCTCAGACAAGACGACCTCTCTGCTTAATCAGGAAGGACCTTACCCCCTCCTCTACCCCTCCTCTACCCATCAACCCCCCCCCAGCCCCCCGCCCACCCTGCCCCCCCCCCCCCCCCATTTCGCCACGTTCCAAAGTACCGCAGCCTCAGAGTCGTCTGATTATCCACTTAGCAATAACGCTGGATTTGAGACTGGAGCAGGATAGACATGTTTTTCTGGATGATGATGACTTTGACCCTCTGCAGTTTCTCTGCCAGCGGCCCGAGGGTCATTCAGACTCAATCGGGACCAGGGACCACGCCTCCCACCGTCTCTGTCTCAGAAACTTGACAAACAACAAAAAAGATAAGAACAGAGTAAAGAGAAGTCACCACGCAGCCACACCATCAGTGCTTGATGCTGCCCTCTTGGTTCTGGTTCAGAAAGGTTTTTCTCCCCAACCATGAGCGATGATGGGGTCGTTTTAGGGGTACCGAGAGGGGGCGAGATTTCCAATTTTCGGAGTGGATATTAGTTGGCTTATGACTCCACTCCACCCTGTTCCACCCACTCACCGGCTCTTTTTGATCCGAAGAGTTGACACACACACACACACACACACATAGACACACAGTCACACACAGAGTCCCAACCATCTCTCCGTCACCCAGGGGTCCTTGGTCCTTCCTCTCCCCCCATACCCTGAGCTCCGCGACTGGGGCTTTCCAGCTCAGTATGCCCCCTATCCATGGGCCACGGTCACAGGCAAGGGGAGGAGGAAATGATTGGTGTCGATCAATAATATATCGACTACATTAGAGTGCATGAATAAGTCATGGCTGGTTAGAACCCGGAAAGTCGTCTTCTTCCCCTGTTAGATGCTACTTCCACCAAACCAACCTGACTTATTGAGGGCAGAGTATATGAAGGACTGGAGAGGGAGGGAGGGAGGGAGAGAGAGAGGGAGAGAGAGAGAGAGAGGTGATGATGATGATGGAGGAGGTAAGAGGGAGAGAGAGAGAGAAAGAAGGGTGAAGGGGGTATGGAGAGAGAGAGAGAGAGAGAGACGGGAGGGAGAAAGAGATGAGGGCGTATTCAATCCTTGTAGGTTATGCCCCCCCCCCCCTCCTTACTGACATTTTGTTCCATGTTAAAGCCAAAGAGAGAGAGAGAGAGAGAGAGAGACGGGGAGAGAAAGAGATGAGGGCGTATTCAACCCTTGTAGGGCATGCCCCCCCCCCCCCCCTCCTTACTGACATTTTGTTCCATGTTAGAGAGAGAGAGAGAGAGAGAGAGAGAGAGAGAGAGAGAGAGAGAGAGAGAGAGAGAGACGGGGAGAGAGAGAGAGACGGGGAGAGAAAGAGAGACGGGGAGAGAAAGAGATGAGGGCGTATTCAACCCTTGTAGGGCATGCCCCCCCTCCCCCTCCTTACTGACATTTTGTTCCATGTGAGAGAGAGAGAGAGAGAGAGAGAGAGAGAGACGGGGAGAGAGAGAGAGACGGGGAGAGAAAGAGAGACGGGGAGAGAAAGAGATGAGGGCGTATTCAACCCTTGTAGGGCATGCCCCCCCCCTCCTTACTGACATTTAGTTCCATGTTAAAGCTCTCTGCTCCCTCTCTCCAGAAGTAATGGCCTTCCTCCGAGGGGAGTAAATAACTTATTACATCATGTGTCCCAGGGCTTAGCGAGGACCATCTGAATATAAATACTTCATTTGCCTCCATCGGGGGGGGGGGGTGGCGGCCTCACTTTGTGGCATAAGAATATATTTGTAATTAATTTTTGTTCGCTCACAGCAGTTCACTGGAGATGAAAGATGAAACAAAAACGGAC
>NC_137679.1:9594860-9604860 GCF_963989245.1 Nansenia antarctica | reverse complement strand
TGCCGCAATTAACAAGGCGAGGGAAATGGTTTGGCAAGAAATTGCTGACCGATTAAATGCGTAGGTCATACTAGCCCCAGTTATTGTTATGTTCATATTTTAATAAATGAATATTACTACTGTGGTGATATCAGCAGCAGGCTACAAACCGTCATATCGCCACAATGGCCTAGTGGTATCGACCGCTGCTATAGTATTTATTCGTCATTTTTAGACGGTGGTTCAAATCCCTCTTCGGACACACTTTTTACTGCATTTCGTTGTCTGAAAAAGTATGTAGGCTAAAAAAGTATGTAGGCTATAAAATTATGGTGCAGGCTAATTTACAAGAACTGACACGATTACAATGGTGTTTGAAGCCTTTGCATGAAGGCTTCGGTTAAATGTAAAAAACAAAACAAAAAAAATCACTTAAATGAAGTCTCGAACTCGCAAACTTCGGAACTCTAGCTCGTTGCCTTAACCACTGCGCCAGCCAGACCGCTGTGACGAAAGCAATGCAAGTAGATAGACATACCTATTTATTTTATTTATTTTTTTACACTTTTTTATTTATCTATCGATCTATCTATCACACTTTCAAAATATCAGGTTATCTATCACACAATCAAACTATCTATCTATCGATCGATCACACTTTCAAATTATCAAATTATCTATCTATCACACAGTCAAACTATCTATATATCTATCTCGTGTGAAGTGGGAACTAATATTTCCTAAGACACTTGAGGAACTGTCGTTCGGGATGTAGTTTCCGCCTGTGAGCCTTTTTTGACGCACACATTACTTTAGCCAGCCTGTAAGTCTGCTCGGGACCAGGCTAATTATATCTGACTCAGAAGGATATGTTGCATAGCAACCAAGCAGCGAATTATTTGAGCCACATTGATGGAACCGACCGCAAGTTTATTTAAACCTGGATCAGAGTTAATCACTTGGATCAGAGTTAATCTCGCTTAGTGGAACGACCCCCTGGAGTGATTATGGAAAGGCAATAGACCTATCGTTAAGCCACGCCCCAAAATAGAAATTGTCCAATCATATCACAGCAAAAGTTACGACAGGCAGAAAACTCGGACAAACAACTCGCTAATATCCGACGGTGAAAAGCTTCTAGACAAAATATTCTTGTCATCTTTAACAAACATGTCTATTACTTGCGGTGGTAAATCAGAAATCAGAAATGTGCCAACTCCCGCCATTGTAAGTCGTTGAATGTCATTCAGTCACGGTCGGTCAGTCAGTCACTTGTCAGTGAAGCGTTGTTTATTTGTCCGAGTTTTCAAAGGGGGTGTGGCTTAGCAATAGGTAAGAGATAAAGGTAAGATAGATGACAAGAATATTTCGTTTAGAAGCCTTTCACCCTCAGATATTAGCGAGTTGTTCGTCCGAGTTTTCTGCCTGTCGTGACTTTTGCTGTGATATGATTGGACAATTTCTATTTCGGGGCGTGGCTTAACGATAGGTCCATTGGCCCTGGCACACCCTGGCATGCACGGCACACGCCCCCCGCTGTGTGAAGGCGTCCGGTGACTCTGCAATGCGGTAGACACGCTGCATCTTGCGAGAGGTTTTTTCTCCACCCAATAGCAGCACAGGAGGAGGTGGTGCTCACCTGCATACGCTGTGGAGGCCCATTAGTCAAAGCAGTCACCACCAGCCGTCTTCCCCTCCTCATGTTCCTCAACACCTCACGACTCGCTCGCGACTACGCATTGAAATGCAGACGACAGCGAGCGAAGAGAAGAGTTTTCCCTGTAGAACCCTCTTCTCTTTCGCCTCAGAACCGCAACCCGAAAACACTGTGTGTCTTCTCTTCTCCTCTCTGCCAGTTTTTTACTTCCTTCTTTAGTCTTACTCGGAGAATCACGCCACACTGCTGCAGTCTTGTGGCTTCACACCTGCTTTGAACCTGGAGACGAGACGCTCTATCAATGGGCCTCCGCGCGTTGCTGTATCAGCATTCCTGGCTGGCTGTGCATTGAGATATCGACGGGTAGAAAACTCATTTCGCCTCGGCCTAGTCAGTATAGAGTAGAGCACTTTTGCATTCTCTTACCTGTTTCCCTTTATAGAAATAATGGGACTTAATGACTAGCGGTAGGGAGGCATTGATCTCCAGGACTTCGCAAAGCCATTGCAAACTGTTAACGGACCAAAGCACTCCCAAACCCTTTTAAGGTTTTTTTCATTTTTTCCCCCTGTGCAGCTAAATTGATCTCGGCCCATGGAAAGACATGAAAGACGAAAGGGCTTTTATGCGATCCGGCAGAGCTGGTTTCAACACATAATCATTAGCCTGTCATGACTGCGCCTCTGTCGTCGATACGGGCGCGATCAAAGAAACAATAACAAACCTGGTGGGAGAAACAATGCGGCCCTTGTCAGTTGGAGGAAATGGAGAGGAGAAGATTGTCTGATCTAATTTAGCGAGAAAAGACCACAAGGTTCTCTTTTTTCCACACCCAATTACACCTGTTCCCCCTCGCTAGGCTCACTTCACTGGGTACACACACACACACACACACACACACATACACACACACACACACATACACACACACGCACACACACACACACACACACTCAGCCGTTAGACCCCTTGTCCCCAATGGGCATAAAAAACAATATATGTGTTTGTATTGACAGGAATTAATTGCTTTGTGGGTTGTGAGATTAAATTAGTTACGTGACGGGGATGCTAGTGGCAATGTTGCTTGATTGCTGCATTTAATAGACCCTTTTTCTATCAGCCGTCATCTGAAAGACATTTGTAGTCGGTGGTTTGAGAGTAACTGTGCGGCTCAAACCGCCCACCTTCCCTCTATGACATGCTTTAATGACTGCCTTATTGGCATGCACCAGCCTGGAGTAGAGAGGAGAGGAGTTGCTCATTATTTCCAGAAATCAGGACCACACACTGTAAGAGGATTGAAATTGATTTTGGCTGTACTACTACTGTGGCTGATACTTATCTATTGAGAACGTGTGTGTGTGTGTGTGTGTGTGTGTGTGTGTGTGTGTGTGTGTGTGTGTGTGTGTGTGTGTGTGTGTGTGTGTGTGTGTGTGTGTGTGTGTGTGTGTGTGCGTGCGTGCGTGCGTGCGTGCGTGTGTGCGTGTGTGAGTGTTTCTGTGTGTGTGTGTGTGTGTGTGTCATAGCCTGGAGAAGTCAGTCCTGTTTATTTGAGGAGACTCACCCCCCACCCCTTGCCCAGATTGCATGCTGCCTCACAGGTGAAGAGAATGTATTGCCTGTCTCAGAGTAAATGCACTTTCTTATTCATCTCTCCCAAGCCCCCTCAATCACACACACACACACACACACACACACACACACACACACACACACACACACACACACACACTTGTTCTCAATAGATATCAGATAGGTATCAGCCACAGCGATCCCGCCCAGCATTCTACATTGGCCTCTCCACCCGCCTCCTGGTAGAAGAAATGAAATCAGTTATATTCGACACAACCTTCATTCCGTCATGCTTTAGTATGGAACTGCCCTTTGAAAAAGGACAGGACAAATATTAAAGAGGTAATATCATTCACATATTGCTGAATATTGAAAAAAAAAAAACATGGTTCGGATAAAGGTTATGGTTAAAAAATGAATGTACCACAATTCCCTGGTTTTCTGACGTGAGGTGCTTCTTCACCTCAGTGGAAGTGGACTATCCTATCTGTTATTGGCCTGAATAGAAGTCAGTGAGACTTCTAGAGAACATTCTGTGAAACTGGCCCCTCAGAGCTCTGCAGTGAGAATGGCAGAGGTAGGATGGACAGACAGGACAGACAGTCATACTGTATGTCATGTTGGGTCTGTGACAGACAGGCATCTGTTAGTTGTGACAGGTACAGACAGGTGTCTGGCACTCCCCCGCTGATGAACGACTGGGGGTGGAAATGAGAGGCTGTGCCTGGGAATCCATCTCTCCTATAGTGACGGCCTCCATCACTCCCGCCTGTCCTGCCAGACATCTCAGGTCAGCCAGCCTGCCAGCCTGCCCCTCTGCCCTGAGGACCTCCATCTGGCCCGGCTGGAAGTTTGGGTTGAGAATGGGGAAGGGAAACTAGGTCGGTCTGTCTCTGCACCTGTCAGGAGGGAGGGCAGAATCACTACCAAATTAATCCGTTTTCTGGAGGATCGTTTCTGCGGACCAAAGGATATGTTCTGTGTCAAGTTCGAGTTTCAAGTTTCTTGTTACGTCATGAGTGTAATGGAGTAAAATTCTTCAGGCTTCAGTTCCTGACATTGCAGCAGCACAAGACATAAGGCAATAGGCATGATACAAGATACAAGTGACAATAGTACAGCTAAGACAGGATACACTAGTGGTGCAACTAGTAATAATAGATAGTTCGGTAGTAAAGTGGCTGTAAGGTTTACATAGTCCGTTTACATGGGGTGTGCTTGGGGATGATATTCAATTGTCTACAGTAGGCTTGTTTATGAACCTGATCGCCTGGGGGAAGTAGCTGTTGGTTAGCCTCTGAGTTTTTGTCCTGAGGCTCCGGAAGAGGCCTCGTCTTTTGGACGGCAAAGGTTCGAACAGGCTGTGGTTGGGGTGGCTGGGGTCTCACATGCTGTGGTTGGGGGGGCTGGGGTCTAACAGGCTGTGGTTGGGGTGGCTGGGGTCTAACAGGCTGTGGTTGGGCTGGCTGGGATCTTTGATGATCCTCCGGGCTTTGCTGACACACCGTTTGTCGTATATATCCCAGATAGAGGGAAGCTCGTATATCGGCCAGTTGCATAGGTCCGATTCTCCTGCAGAAAGAAACAGACCACAGCCAATAGCCCGAACAGGCCGTCACGCAATTCATGTAACTCTCACGCAACATATCTTTCGTTTTTGACGTATCTTACAGCACCACAGGTGGTCAACACTGGTATAGCCAGATAATACATGATGATAATACAGATAATACTTTTTATTATTATAATAATAATCATCATCATCATCATAATAATAATGACTTAATTTTCTTCCTCTACTAGCATTGTGACCTCCGATGGCACATAATAATAATAATAATAATAAGAAGAAGAAGAAGAAGAAGAAGAAGAAGAAGACATTAGACATTAGACATTAGACATTAGACATTAGACATTAGACTTATATAGCGCTTTTCTAGACACTCAAAGACTGAAATATTAAATGTTAGGTGTGTAGTGTGGGGACTACAGGGATGAAGACAGATGGAGATGGGCCTGAGAAATGGGGACAGAAAGGGGCCTGGGACAAGGACTGGGGGCCGTGAGACGAGGACAGGAATAGGGAAGGAGGCATGGGGACGGGGATGGTTGGATCCCTCTTTGTGATAACGAAACGTGTCGCGGAATGAAATGAGCGCCTCAGGCAGACACCCATCATCCTCCATCTGGGAGCTGTAACACATTCTGCTGTAACTCACTCTCTTTCTCTTTCTCTATTTACCCTCCCACCCGCCTCTATGTCTATCTCTCTCTCTCCATCTGTCTCTCTCTCTGGCTCTTTCTCTCTCTCTGTCTGTGTCTTTCTCTCTCTCTTTGTCTCTGTCTCTCTCTCTCTCTGTCTCTTGCTGTCTCTCTCTCTGTCTATCTCTGTCTCTCGCTGTCTCTCTCTCTCTGTCTCTCTCTTTGTCTCTCTCTCTCTCTCTCCCCCTCTTTCTCTCTCTCTCTTTGTCTCTGTCTCTCTCTCTCTCTCTCGCTGTCTCTCGCTCTCTCTCTGTCTATTTCTGTCTCTCTCTGTCTCTCTCTCTCTTTGTCTCTTTCTCTCTCTGTCTC
Source organism: Nansenia antarctica (assembly GCF_963989245.1). NCBI lineage: Eukaryota > Metazoa > Chordata > Actinopteri > Argentiniformes > Microstomatidae > Nansenia > Nansenia antarctica. The sequence continues at coordinate 9,599,081 of NC_137679.1, read as the reverse complement.
CCTCTTTGTCTCTCTCTCTCTCTCTCTCTCTCTCTCTCTCTCTCTCCCTGTCCACGCTGCAGCAGTGTGTCATCAACACACCGAGGATGAATCATGTTCACAACTCAGAGGGGTGTGACAGCGAAAGAAAAAAAAGTGCAGATGTTTTCTCCCCAAACTATTTTCTTCCCACAGGTTCAGTACAGGTATGCCACAAAATAGAAACTCTTGCATCCCCCCCAAAAATACTCGCCTTATAAAAATGTCATCGTGTTCGTGTCAAGGGAAGAAAACGAAATGCGATTTTTCAGGAATCCTTCCTTTTTTTTTTCCCACTCAGAACGAGGACATTACTTTTTTCTTTTTTTTTGCCACCCGTCTACACCAGCTGTTCACTACAACCTGGCAACCCGGCACACTCTCCCGCGCCCTCCCTCTCTCCCCGCCTCTCTATCTCTCTCTCTCTCGTTCTTCCCATCACGCTGTGTGTGCAGTCTGTCCCTCTCGGCTTGTCCAGGCACCTCCCCTGCTTGATAATTGCTGTGCGCGACACAGGTCTGTGTGCCCTTAATTGCTCTGGGCAGGACTGGAAAATTATGGGGTGAGGCCGCAGGGCCTCCGTTCTGCCCTCGAGGCCTTGCCCTCTGCTGCTAGTACGTCAGGTAGTTGTGTCCCTGTTTGATGAGATGGTGGGTTAGGTTGTTTTACAGTCATAGTCACACCTAGCCAGTCTTTTCTTTTCTCCCAATTCAGGTTCTGCTTGCTTTGCTTACTTAGCTCGTAAGGTATTACTGTCAGACAACCCGTTTCTTACTTCAGATTTCAGGATGAAAAGGATCCCAGACTTGAAAAGAAATGGCTAAATAAATCATTCTAAAAGTCAACTGGTAAGTAAGTTGATACGTTTTAATGACCCTTGTAACACATTTAAGCTGTTTGTCCGTTTTTCTAACTATGACTCCAAAAGGGAACAAACAACTCAGTGACAACTCAGTGAACTGAATGCTAAGGGACGCAAGTACAGTACATGAGTCAGCGCGTGTCGTATAGTCTCCACCTTGTTTCCTCGTCGGGTTGATTTGGTCCGTGGGTCGTTCTTATCTGTCAAATAGTTTTGTAGTCTGTCCTTGTGCTTCCCGCCCAACTCAAACATCTCCCAGCAGTCTCGCGCTCGCTCTCCCCATGGCAACCAGTTAATCAAGATGACGGGAGGATTAAAAATCTGATTCTAATTGAATTCCGGAAGATAAGACATTTACATGTACTGCCGATGTCCTTTTGATAATCTTTGCTGATTCTCAGCAGTTTCTTCTTTCTCTTTTTTTTTTCTTCTTTCCTTCTTTCTTTTTAAAGCGGCGTAGGTGATGGAGAGTTTCTGGGTAAACACGCCCCTGATGGATTAGCCATATCTTGCTCACTGAGCAATATGCATCTGGGTAAATGAATCCATCCAGCCCTCCTAAAACACTAGATGCAGGCATGAAATATACATATACTGTAGTCTATATATAGCGTATAGGCCGTATATTCTCCCCTCTCTCCTATCTATCTCCCATAATTCGTTAATGTCTGGCATGCTAGCTAGAGGAGCAAGAGTGTAATTAACAAATGAGAGGGAGAGCGTTTTTTTTTTAATCATCGGCTTTTCCAGGGGCCCATCTGAATACACGCTGGCTGATCTCATCCCTTTCCTGATAAAAGAGACAGCTGGATGCCGTCCCGACATTCTTGGATGGCTACCTTTTCTTTGTCTCATTATCTCTCAACTGTACAGTGCAGCAGCGAGGGCAGTCTCCTCCCTTCCCTTCCTGGTTGGCATCTTGAAGGGAGGGATGGGAGGAGAGTGGGAGGTTAGTTTTGAAATCTCTCTGGGTTCTTTAATATACCAGTAGCCATGTGGGGAAGGAGTTGGGGGAGTTGAGGGGAGGATTCGTGAGGATTCATGAGAGGAGCTATCGTTTCCCTAGCCCGAGTAAGTGAACGTAATCTTGTCTAAATCTTTGTGTTATTGCTAGCTATGTTGCTAGTAGTCGTTTTGGAGTTGAGGTTGTCTGCCGGGTGCTTCTCTCTATCCACTACTGGTACCCCATCCCCGCCCCCCCCCCCCCCCCCCCCCCCCCCGCCCTTCTCCCATGACGTGCTACGACAGCAGCCCCTGGCCACCTGTGACGATGGAGGATGTGCTAATAACCTCCTCTTGTCAGCCCGGGGGGACAGCCAGGAGAGCAGATTCCCAGAAGCGTGCAGCAACAGCAGCAGCAGCAGCAACATCCTCTCACTGGGGATGGCAGCTGTTGCTCCTAGTAACAATGGTATCCTATCCATGCTATCCTACCTGTTCCTCCAGAGCACGGAGGTTCACAAATAGGGAAGCGAGGAGCAGAAACGTCTGAGGTAAACGTCTGCTCTGTAAAGAAAAGAAGGAAGGCGTGACGCCGGTAGAGAGAGGCGAAAACAAACGTGATGTGGGAGACAGTGTGCTAGGGCGTGAAGAGCAGGAGAATAGAGACAGTCTGGTTCGGGCTGTGAGTCATGTGGGAAGAGAAAGGACGGAGGAGGAGGGGGTGGAAATGGAGGGAAGAAGAGAAGAAGAACTCAGCTTAAGGTGACCATGGAAGCACAGGATGCGTGGCGGTAGGAGTAAAGACGGCGGGTGTGGGGAAAATGAAAGCAGAGTTATGCTTTCGAAGCCAAACTCTTGCTGGAATAACCGAAAGGCCTAATATTTAGATAATGCATACAACGTCAGAGGGGGCAAATTACTGTTTACTGCTCTCTGCCTGATAGACCACAGAATCCACAGAATCCCCAAATCTGGTTTCTCTCAGTTTTTCTTCTTGAAATGTCTCTGCACCAAAAATCCGGGCGCCCCTTGAGTGTTTCCATCAGGTTCTGTTGTGAGCCTCCCATCTGAGTAGGGGGAGTGATGAGGGGGGGGGGGGGGTTTGAATGAGTAAGTGTGTACCAGAGCAATTTTAACCCCTTCAGAGCGCCCTTAGGCTCCCATATACAGTCTGTGGTTGGAACACACACACACACACACACACACACACACACACACACACTCACTCACTGAAAACATAAACCTGCACTTACTTTCCCCCACAGACAACCACACGTGACGACACACATACGCATACACTGAGCTTCCAACATCAGGCACCTTTTTGCAAAGACCAGTCTTTAACAATGTCTCTAAGCAGAGTCAGAAACAGAAATGGAAGTAGGTTTTCACACGCAAGGAATCTGCTGATGCATAACAACAAACAAAGTACAAGGAAGAAAAAAAAAAACAACAGAAACATAAGTGACAAATAAATCATAAAGATATGAAAAAGGGTGAAAAGGATAGTGCAAGTGTGACTGTTTGGTGTCAGCGGGGGGGATCCCGGGCCTTGTTAATGAGGCCAACTGCAGTCGGAGGTAGAAACTGTAATCATCCCAATTCTCAGCACTCTCTCCCTAAACAGGGTCCTGGGTGGTTGGTAGCAGGCAAACAGATGGCAGGGAGACGCAGGCTAACGCACTCATACGTTTCACTGAGAGAAAGCTCAGCCCTGAGCAGCTCATAGGCTATATATTCACATTCCACTTCGACGGAGGGCTCTGCCTGTTTTCAGAAGCCTTTTTCGACAGGAAGTTTAGGGCGTTCATAAGTTACTAATTTTCCCAAAGTGGAAGCAGCAAAACAACTTCTCTTCCAAAGCCAGGATTTTCTTCTTTCTCGTCTCCAGTTATAGTCGGGAGATGTGTGATAATAATAATAATAATAATAATAATAATACATTAGACTTATATAGCGCTTTTCTAGACACTCAAAGACGCTTTACAACCTGAAAAGATCGAGTAGTGACATAAAAAGAAACAAAAATAAATAAAAGAAAGTATAGTGGGTCTAATTCATTTTTGGATTACTAAATCTAAATCTAACTGTCTTTGCAGGACAATCTGCTCTGTATACTGCAATTCCACCTCGATTTCGGGCGGAGAAGCGGCGAACAAGCAACGCCATCACGTCCTCTCTCTCTCTCCCTCTCTTTTTGGAAAAGTGGATATGTTTGGAGCTCTCTCTCCCACCGCCCCTGCGAGTCAGAGTGTGCTAGCATGCCCTCGGCGCGCAAGAAACCATCACATTGAAGAAGCGAAACCGGGCCTGACTCTCTGAACATGATGTATCGGTTGCCATAAACCTAATGATAATAAAACCTCCTTCTGATTAAACCAGGGTCCGGTCGTGTTAAT
>NC_137679.1:9582360-9592360 GCF_963989245.1 Nansenia antarctica | reverse complement strand
AGTTACTACTAGCGAAGAATAAATAATTGAAGAGAGAATACTCTCTTCGAAAAAGAACAATTCGAAACGAAACCTTTTTCGGAAAGTTTGTCTTTTTAAATCCTTGAACAGAGAGTCCTTGAACAGAGCTAGACGTCTCTTAGCCACCTTCCACCCACCGACCACCCACACTCCACTTCTCTCGCTCACTGGCATCTTGCAGTTTTGTCTTCATGCCAGCATCGGTTCATATAAGCTACTTTAATGTACTCAAGGTAGACTCCCAGTATTACTCAAGACCACCAGGACCAAGCTCCGGACCTGGGGTGATAGGGCCTTTTCAGCCGCAGCCCCGTCCCTCTGGAACGCCCTCCCCAACCACATCAGACAGGCCAACACCCTCCCAACATCCCAACAGGCCCTAAAAAAAAAACACCTCTTCAAGCTCGCCTTCACCAGTTAACCCTCTCCCCCTCCCCTTCCCATGTGTCCCCAGCACTACCTTAATTAGGCCCCTATACTTTCTTCTATTTACCTTTTGTTTCTTTCTATTATTACTACTCAATCTTTTCAGTTTGTAAAGTGTCTTTGAGTGTCTAGAAAAGCGCTATATAAGTCTAATGTATTATTATAAGCTACTTTCATGTACTCAAGGTGACTCTCAGTCTTACTCAGAGCTGGGTTTTGTTAACAAATGGTGAATGAAGATGCAGGAGTGGGGGGGCCTCACAGGGGAGGCAGGGAGCGAGTGTCCCACTTTGGCCCATGAAAAAACACCTCCGGGAGTAAATCGGACCCACTGTGCTGAGACTGGGCCAAGACCACACTGCTGTCCGTTAAACAGGCCATGTCTGCTGGGAAGACTGGTGACTGGCCTGGGCTGTCCTTCACAGCTCAATCTTGTCCTTGACAGTCAAGCCCATCTCACCCACTCTCTCTCTCTCTCTCTCTCTCTCCCTTCTCTCTCTCTCTCTCTTCTCTCTCTCTCTCTCTCTCTCTCTCTCTCTCTCTCTCTCTCTCTCTCTCTCGCTAGATGAGTTTGAGACCTGGCACTTTTTTTCTCCTCATCTCTCCCTTCTCTCTCTCTCTCTCCTTTCTCTCTCACACTCTCTCTCTCTTTCCCTTCTCTCTCTCTCTCTCCCTTCTCTCTCTCTCTCTCTCTCTCTCTCTCTCTCACACTCTCTCTCTATCTTCACTGACCACATACTTACTTGTCACATGAGTGAGAGTACATGATGGAATTAATTAATTCTTTTAACTTTCTTTTTCTTAATCCCAAACTAATTAAAATATTCTTGCTTGATAAGCAAAATTAATTACATTAAAAAAGAACATCCTTGATGAGCGGCGATGCTAGTGAAGTGAATTCCCTGGAAGGGAAGGTGGAGGATGTCGTTGGAGCGGACAGAGGGATGGAGGGAGGAAATGGAATGGAGGGAGAGAGTGGGGAGGGAGGAGGGCAAGTGACAACCGGACACAGTACAACACAGACAGGGAATTACGACAATCTGGCCCCTCTCCTACCTTGCCGACCTCGTCCCCCTCCACACCCCCCCTCCCGTTGCCTCAGGTTTGACGACCAAACCACCCTCAAGACCACCAGGACCAAGCTCCGGACCTGGGGTGATAGGGCCTTTTCAGCCGCAGCCCCGTCCCTCTGGAACGCCCTCCCCAACCACATCAGACAGGCCAACACCCTCCCAACATTTAAACAGGCCCTCAAAACCCACCTCTTCAAGCTTGCCTTCACCAGTTAACCCTCTCCCCCTCCCCTTCCCATGTGTCCCCAGCACTACCTTAATTAGGCCCCTATACTTTCTTCTATTTACCTTTTGTTTCTTTTTATTATTACTACTCAATCTTTTCAGTTTGTACAGCGTCTTTGAGTGTCTAGAAAAGCGCTATATAAGTCTAATATATTATTATTATTATTATTATTATATGAAGGATGTGTCAAGGTCAGGTGTGTTCAGTGGTGTGTTTGTTTGTCGGTGGCCACTGGAACGAGAATCAGTGCTTCGAAGGATGACACACACACACGCGTGCGCACACACACACACACACATACACACACACGTGCGCACACACACACACGCACACACACACACACACACACTTACTCACTTACCTTCTCCTTCTCGTTTACGTAATTGTGGATGCCGTGTGTCTTTGCATCGCCAGCTGGCAAGGCAGCAAGCATACTTAATCAATGTCAAAGCGGAGAGGGGGTGATCGGTTAATTGATTGATTATTAAATTAATGCATTCGAAGGAGCATGAAGGTGACTCAGTGAGTTGGCGGGAGACTGTGTTGGTGTGCAAGCATGTGCGCGTTGTGTGTGTTCAATCTTTGCGTGCGCACGTGTACATCGCCCACATACAGTATGCCGTGTGTGTGAGCGGGTGTGTACGTGTGTGGGTGTTAATGTGCGTATACAGTATGGGTACAGAGCAGCCCCCCCACCCTCTGGAACAAACTCTCTACCCAAGGATATCCGCATCTCTCCAATCCTGGACATATTCAAAGCTGTCCTTCAAACCCACCTTTCCCTATTGCATTCAACCTTTAGTAGCTGTTTAGTTTCACTGTTTCTTGTTTTGTGGCTTTGTCTCTCTGGCTCTGTTCTGTTTGTCCCATTCCCTTGTAAAGCGACCTTGGGTCTGTGAAAGGCGCTATATACATGTAAGTAATTATTATTGTTATTATTATGAATAGACTGTATGTGTCTCTATGTATGTATGTGTTTGTGCTGTGTGAGTGTGCGGTCGGATCATGCTGGATATTTTCCACCAGAGTCGATCTGCTAATAGGTGAGCAGCCACATTCTTGTTGAAATCATCTGGGGATATTGTCCGCTGAGTTGTCCTCTGCTCTGCTCTGCTCACACACACACACACACACACACACACACTTACACACTCACTTACCCCCAAACCACACACGCACACACACACACACACACACACACACACACACAAACACACACAACAACAACACCAACAAAATAGCGATGTACTTCACGTCAAGAAAACGACTGACATCCAATCCGGCGCTTATTAAATGTGTGACGGGGGGCTGAGGGGACCGTCTCCATCTGCCAGTCCTTCAGGGACCTTGGCGTCTCACAGCCACCGTGGCAACAGCCCAACACGACACGGACATGTCACCCCGACGGCACCCCTCTATTCATGTTATTACGTATCTTTTCTCAGATACAGACGCACGGCACGGCACATGAGGGATATGAAGTCGTGCGTTAGGGAGGCCCCTCACAGCGCGGCAGAACACCGCTGGCAAGGTTGGACAGCGTCAACATCCCAGAATGCCTTCCGGCCCCCTCGCTGTTCCTATTTTCTCTTCTCTCCCCCACACTTTTTCCTCTATTACTCTCTCTCCCTCTTTCTACAATACAACAGCATGTTTGGATACTGGATTCTGATTGGCTAGCAACAGTGGTAAATACCCCACCCAACTCCCTTCAGTTCCAACCGCATTTCCAGTATCAGCGCGCCTCCCAATCAATCTGATTAAGAACACTTGTGGCTCAAAGGCAAGTGAATGTGGCCTAGCTAGCCTACAATGCAATCGTTGATCTTGTTTACGGGACTATATTCTGTGGCGGAAGGATATGTATTCTGAAACGATGAATGATTGTAGATCAATGAATTTAATGTTACAACTGTGTATTTTTTAAATATTTTGTGGTAGCTTTTGTAGAAAATAATATATACCACAAGGGTTTACACAACCCTGTACCAGTGGTAAATGTCTCCACCACCCCCTTCCTCTCATGGTCAATTGCTTTACACGGCCCCTCGCTGTTCCTATTTTCTCTTCTCTCTCCCCACGTTTGCCTCTATTACGCTCTCTCTCCCTCTTTTGCCCCCACCTTTTTTCCCTCTAAGTCTTCCTCTTCCTCTGTTTCTCTTTCTCTCTCTACCTACCCCTCTCTCACTCATCCCCCGCTGTGGCTCTCTCCTTCCCTCCTTCCCTCCGTCTATCAACACCACCTCCAGCCCGCAGGCGAAGCCTTCTCAGGTCGACCTGCACCGTCCCTTCAACCAATCAGATCTTCTCGGCCTCTAATTGGAGTTTTTTTTCACAACGATTAAATCAATAACAACCTTCATATTAGAGTTTAATGTCCCCTAATGAGGCCATTCATTGGCCTGCGGTTACATTAAAGGCATTTGTCAGTCACGAAAAGGCTAATTAGGTCCTACAGGCATGTTGTTTATAGATAGCCTAAACTAATTGATGGGCATTACTAAAGCTCTGTTTGTCAATCAGTGGTGTCGGGCCTATTTCCTCTCCCACTGTTTCCTTGTGCTGGGGACCAGACCAACAGCCACAAAACTGTTGATTCTTTTCTCACTCATTATCCAGCTCCTATTTCTTTTTTTGTGAAATGATTATCTACAACTCACGGGCGACTGTTATATATAGCTTATGAATCAAATCAAATCAAGTTTTTATTTGTATAGCGCATTTCTCACAAGATGTGACTCAATGCGCTTCACATGATGACAGAGCCACAAGCAGGCAAAGGTAAAAAAAAACTGTACACTGTGCAGCCAGGAAAATTAATATTCCACGTCATATTGACTGAGATATTTGCATTATGCTATTATGCCTCTGTTTCTGAAATGTACAGTAACAGCAGGTTTCCATGATGTGAATGGTTTACCTCTCTGTGAATGTTTCATTACTTATTGAATGAATGAATGAATGGTCTTTATTGAAGTATGCATATATATCATATATTGAAGTATATATTGAAGTACAAAAATAGTGGTTCCAAAATTACACATTTAAGTAGGCCTACTTTGTCTTTTTAGTTTGTTTTTTTCCTTCTATCACAGAGACTGCCAATGGCCCCTGGCCTGAGCTAGATTACTCTTCCTGCTACGACTGGTGGATTGATGATTCACTTGCTTAGTAAAAATTTGATTAATGTATTGACTGTAAATCGCTTTGGAATAAGGCGTCTGCTAAATGCCAAACATGTAAATGTAAATGTAAATACATGCATACTTGCAATACAACAAATGAGTATACCAAGTATACTTTTGTCTCTTAGGAGAGTTTGAATGCAATAGTTTATCCAATACTGCTACAGTATATCTACTATGAACCAATGGTTCTGGAGCCTAATAGCCTATCTCCTGTTTCCGTAGCGAGAGGCAGCTTGATGTACAAGTACACCCCCTGGACATGACGCTGGTATGTCGCAAGGTCTTACCCCCAATCCAACCCTTAATGATGAGTGCCAAGCAGGGAGGCATCAGGTACCAGTTTTATAGTCTTTGGTATGACTTGGCCGGGGATCGAACTCACGACCTCCCAATCTCAGGGACACTCTAACCGCAAGGTCACTGAGCCGGTATGCTTTTTGTCTGTACAGTATCTCTATTTTTGTCAAATAAACTCAATAAATTAACTATAACAGCCCATACAACAAGTTAATATCGGTCTCTGAGGTCCTCAAAACATTTTTTTCATATTTTTTCATTTTTTCAATGATATGAAAATATCATTCAGATTTTAATCTAAAGGCCTACTAGCATGCCTCTATTACCCCTCTGTTTCAGCGCTGTTCTCGACAGGCTGTTTCTGTGTCTGTCGCTTTAAATGCAAATTAACTGATTTCCCCACACTCTGGAACAGCTATAGACAGAAAATCTGTTAACAAAAATGATAACAAATAATGTATTCAATCAATTATTGAAGAAGAAACTCATTACACAGAACATTTTACTTTGAGTGTAACATGTGTTGTGACATACCAGAAGCTTGTAAATACAGAATAAGGTCCCGGTGCAACAAGTGACATTTACCTATTGAGTTTCAGTGTTCGAATGAATGAATGAATGAATGAATGAATGAATGAATGGTCTTTATTGTCATTAATACAGTACAGGTACCATACAACGAAATTTAGTAGGGGGGGCTCCCCTGGTGCTTGGAAAAAAGACTAAAAACAAGAGAGCCAAGGGTAAAATAAAAGAGGGAAAAGAGCTGGTTTACACAAATAAAGGCTATGTACACTATCTACTATACTATACTACTATACTATACAATAAAACAAATGTAGACATTCGCAATACAATGTGAGATTATATATGACCACAACAGGAGAGACAGAGGGCTGATGACAGTATTCATACTGGAACTGAAACAGAGCTGCATACTTTAAAACCGCAAAAGTTATTTTTACATTCACATCGAACAAGCAGAGGGGAAGTCCTTCCTCACAGCTGTTAGTGTCAGTTGTCAAAACGTCCCCATTACCCACAATGTTGGAATCAACAATGTGATGTTCTAACATATTTAGGATGTATTACACTATTTCAAGTGTGTTGAAAGTACATATAATCTATTATGAAAGAAATTGGGTCATTTGAACACATTTTACCTCAAAACTGTTGACCAGATCACCTTACAAACGTGTGTGCATGTGAAAATGGCTTCCAAATATATTCTGTAGATCAAAAGCTAGCTATCACTTGTTTGAGGACTTGAGTGGCATATTTGAGGGTAATCACATAGTTTTGAAAACTACAAGGACCTATAGGGAGGAGTGAGCTTACCGTTCCTGAATGAGCTACTGCCTGGTTTGTCTACATCATAGCGTTAGGGTTAGGGTTAGGGCTCCGTGGCCTCCACAAAGCACTATGGTAGTTGTAGGATTTCATCATTCCGACATTCCTGGTCTGATAAAATGCTATTTTTTTAGCTTACTGTATTTGCACACATTTATATTTCCTCACTTTTCAGACAACAGACTTTGTTTTGTCTTTGTTATAAGACAGTCAAAAACAGAATCATTCTGTATTTTGTCTTTGCGGACCCCCTTGAAAACAAGATGGTTCATCTCAAGGGGTTATTCCCAATAAAGAATTTCAATATATATAAAGACACATACAAACCTTCCTTTGAGTTGTGGTAACTATCAGTGAAGTACAAAAGTACCAAAATAAGTTCCAAAATAATACAATATTTTAAAAAAACTAAAAAAAAATCCCCTCTGTAACCCTCCCCTGTGCAATACGAGAAACTACTGTGCAATAACCAAGGGAATAGTGCAATGTTCTATAACCCTGCAATATGTTAAATTCTTGTATTAGGTTCATACACTATACTTTACTAGTTCATATGTTTATATGTTTATAAAAGTACACAGTTACGTTGTAAATTTCGTTGTTTGGTAGTGGTACCTGTACTATAGCAATGACAATAAAGACCATTCATTCATTCAGTTACATGCCAACTCCCCCCTGTCTATATACCCCCCTGTGAATAGGCCATATCGTGTATAGAAGTATATACGTTTACATAATAGTTACATTCTCAGATTCCTACCGATTACTTATCCCCCTATTTATGTCCCCCCCTATTTATGTCTATTTATGTCTCATTCTTGCTTTTTATTATCTTAGGACTGTGTTTGATTGTTAGCAATCAATATTTCAATTTCGTTGTACCTGTTACAATGACAATAAAGATCATTCATCATTCATATACCTTATTTAAAATACCAAAATGTTTATACTGTTCTTTTTTCCCCGCTTAGTAGAGTTTGAATGCAACAGTGTATCCAATAGAGATCTATGACAACGGTCTCACAGAAATAGAGCCCACATGTTAGGGCCGAGCCAGCAGTACTACAGCCTGCATCGGGCCCTGTTTTGATAAGCCCCTGCTGATGAATTTTTTCTTGAGAGCTGGAAATGTTCGATAGTGTGGGGCTCGTCCGGATCATATGCCTGCAGGTTAGGGTGTTATCAAAAGGATGATTTTTTTTGTTTGAACTGCAGCTGTCTGACTGCTCACAGCTGCATTTTGCGATAAAGAGAAAAAAAAGTCCTGATCAGGTGAAAAAAGCAGCGTGTTCTGTCTGGTGCTCTCCCTTCTCACTGTTTACTCTCACAAATCATAATGCTGACACTGTGGCAGCAAGACTGATAGCTGTTGTTGCTGTCAATATGTGTGAATGTCTCGTTGAGCTGATACACATGGACATGCTTTGCAGTGTGTGTGTGTGTGTGTGTGTGTGTGTGTGTGTGTGTGTGTGTGTGTGTGTGTGAGTGTGTGTGTGTGTGTGTGTGTGTGTGTGTGTGTGTGTGTGTGTGTGTGTGTGTGTGTGTGTGTGTGTGTGTGTGTGTGTAAGAGAGAGAGAGAGAGAGATAGAGACAGATCAAAAAAAATGTTGGGGTCCCAAAGTTAGCTCGGTCTCACACTGTAACAACTTTTCAAAGTTCAACAACATGACTGTGTCATCATTTTTGTTCTCTCTTTCAGAATGCATAGCCCATTGCTACACCAACAATGATGTGATAAGAGAGCTTATGTGGTGGTGAGGCTACAACACACAGCACACAGCCTAGTCTAGTGACTCTAGTCGGCTCCAGCCAGCAGTCCCCGCCTCTCCCAGCGCTCAACCCGATCCCTACTCCGACTCCCCTGCCACCCCACCCCACCCCTCCAGCCCTCCAGCCCCCCTACCATCGCCAGCCTCCTCCTCCTCCCCCCTCCCCTAGACCTGATTCCGGACCCGCTGTCCCAACGAAGAATCCACCTCCTTCCACGCTTTAAGTGACTTCCTAACTTTTTTGCCCGGAGGAAAATAAGATAGAAAATTAGAAAACGTGAAAAGTGGGGGATTAGGGGGGCAAACCGAAGAAGTTATTTTTTATTTTTTATTATTATTGCCCCGATTGTTGGCCCGCGGCGGGGCAGGATTAAAAAAGGCAGGCCGAAAGAAAAAGAAGACTTGTATGATGTGGATCTGGTACCTCTTGCTCGGTTCGGGCTCGGTTGGTAAGTTGTAAAACCCACGTCCTACTATGACAATGATGTGCTTTATTTTATGTGCGCTGCTTCAAACGGTACCGCTCGCTACTACTCTCCTCTGGAAGAGAAAGAAAAAAAAGAGAGCGAGCGTGTTTCCAAAACAAATGTTTCCCAATGTTGTTCGCTACGTTTGTAATCATTGATACTGTTATCGCGAAATGTAACAACCGTTTAGCCTACGTCATTCGTGAGTTGGGGGGGGAACGCGACCTCGCATTTGGAGCTGCAGGTCGTTGCCGTTGTTTTTGCTTAAGTTCCCGTTCTTTTCTCTTTTTCTCTCTCGTATGCGTGCGTGCGTGCGTGCGTGTGTGTGTGTGTGTGTGTGTGTGTGTGTGTGTGTGTGTGTGTGTGTGTGTGCGTGTGCGTGTGTGCGTGCGTGTGTGTCTGTGTCTGTCTGTCTATCTGTCTACCACATTGCAATCCCCCACATTGTGTCTGTGTGTGTAGGCTATTTCGTGGAAAGAAGTTTGGCAGACAGTTTGACAGAGTATGGGAGGGCTGGAGTGAAATTAAGAAGCGTAGCAGAGGGAGAATCGGTTGCCTTTTTCCTGGACTATTATGACCGGGGGTTGTTGACAGGACAGCGTTGACAAGTCAATATGTCCCCCACCCCCTGCCTGGCCACGCCAGAGCAGCTGGGGGCCCAGTGGAGGGGGGCATGGAAGGAACTGTGCCTCAATTTACAGTAATAATATCAGCCTGGCCCAGCAGAGTATGTTGTGCATTACGCAGTCAGGTCAGGATTTGAACTGATTTGAAAGGCAACATGCACACACAGGCCAGATTGTTTGAATAATGCAACCTAAACATTTACTTGTAACAACAACATGCATGCAGTAGCTAATGCATGTGAAATATAATCTGTCTGGTGCCTGCCTGCCTTTCCTTGCAATTCAATCATCGGTGTAGGCTGCTGGTTGGGAAGGAGGTCTAGCCTAATATGTGTTACTCATAGTTCAAAGTTCATATTATAAAAGTATTAGAGTATAGTAATAGAGTTTCCTTGACTTTCAAAGCTTTCAATGAAGCCCAGTTCACCTCCAAGTTGACATGCTAGAGATATCCACTACATATCAACCAACTGAACCTGAATGAAAACAGAGGCGTATGCGTATGCCATCCACAGGTGTTGGGTTGTCAACTCCACTGTAGTAAACAATAGAGCTGT
>NC_137679.1:9562360-9577360 GCF_963989245.1 Nansenia antarctica | reverse complement strand
AGAGGGGATATATAATAATAAACTAGCATAAAGTAGGCCTTCGGAAGTCCACCCCCACACTGCCACGATCGCCCACACTTCTCATTAGAACTGAACCCAGCGCTGTCTTAACCAGGTTCTTCTAACAATGTGCTGTGCAATGATCCCTTGATGTATTCCTTTTCATGTTTTAATGTTAACTACAGTGTTATTGCCAGTGACCGTATAGTAAGTCGCCGTACGATTGGATGATTGTAACGCAGCTGGCCACGCGGATGGTGGATGGTGGCTTTCATGTAACAGGGCTCTCGTCTCCTGGCGACCCATTAATCCACCGTCGCCGTGGTAACGAAGGAAGCCTGGATGGTTGGAAATTCCATTCCCCCTCAGCTTGGCCAGAGGGGGTGGAAATTAGTTGGTATCACCCCATGGAGAACCACATGTTTGAAGCCTGCACCATTACCTCCACTTCCCCCCCTCCTCTCTCTCTCTCTCTCTCTCTCTCTCTCTCTCTCTCTCTCTCTCTCTCTGTCTCCTGCTCGCTCCCGCTCCCACTCTCTCTCTCTCTCCCTCTCTCTCTCTCTCTCTCACCCTCTCTCTCTCTCACCCTCTCTCCCTCTCTCTCTCTCTCTCACCCTCTCTCCTGCTCTCTCTCTCCCTCTCTCTCTCTCTCTCTCTCTCCTGCTCTCTCTCCCTCTCTCTCTCTCACCCTCTCTCTCTCTCTCTCTCTCTCTGCGCTCTCTCTCTCTCACCCTCTCTCTCTCTCTCCCTCTCTCACCCTCTCTCCTGCTCTCTCTCTCCCCCTCTCTCTCTCTCTCTCTCTCTCTCTCTCACCCTCTCTCTCCCCCTCTCTCTCTCCCTCTCTCTCTCTCTCTCTCTCCTGCTCGCTCCCGCTCCCACTCTCTCTCTCTCACCCACTCTCTCTCTCTCTCTCTGCCCCCTTTTATTCCATTCCCTCTCTTCTTGTTCATTTTCTCTCTGTGAGGGAACGTGTTGTCTGCCCCTCCGCCTGAGGTACCGTGGCTGCTCCCAAACATCTGGCTCCCCTGCTGTCTGTCTCTGTGATCGGGAGTCATCTTCTATGTCGTGTCACACAGGCCCAGGCACCATGGACATAGAGAGGCTATTATAGACCCCGATCTCAGCATCCCCTCTATCAATCTGGCACACAGAGAACCTCAGAGGTCAACAGAGATACGGATCTCATCTCCAGACAGAGAGAGAGAGAGAGAGAGAGAGAGAGAGAGAGAGAGGGAGAGAGAGAGAGAGAGGGAGAGAGAGAGAGGGAGAGAGAGAGAGAGAGAGGGAGAGAGGGAGAGAGAGAGTGGGAGTGGGAGAGAGAGAGAGAGGGAGAGAGAGGGAGAGAGAGGGTGAGAGTGGGAGTGGGAGAGAGAGAGAGAGAGGGAGCGAGAGAGAGAGAGGGTGAGAGAGAGGATGAGAGAGGGTGAGAGAGGGAGAGAGAGAGAGAGGTCTAAGGGATATATCCCTCTCTCTCTCTCTCTTCTCTCTCTCTCTCTCCTCTCTCTCTCTCTCTCTCTCTCTCTCTCTCTCTCTCTCCCTCTCTCTGTAGGGATATACTCAGTTTACCTGAAGTTATAATGCATTGTGCTATGTGTATTGATTATGTAGTAATGTGTTGAAGAATGTAATTACTCTGCATACCAGACCAGCTGCTAAAAGGTTAATAGTGAACAGTGGAATTAGTTGTGTGCGATATAAAAGTTAATTTAAAATTTCGTAGCAAATGGCAGTTGTTTTATGACTCCAACTCCGAGCAATGGCTTTAGACAATTTCATTACATTCTTCTGACTATGCAATCACCGGGGAAAGGTAGTAATATCGGCGAGATACAGTCTCTAGATTGCAATCACACAAACCTCATTTCTTTCCATTGGAGGGTTTGCTTACTTGCATGTTTCACGTAATTCCTCATGAATATGTAGATTGTCTGATTCAAATTGGTCGTGAATCCATTATAGGAAGGAGGCCTGGAGTTTTTCCGTTACCACTTCCGTGTGGAAGTAAATGAAAAGGTACGACACGCAGGGTCTGAGTTTCTGGAGCAGAGCCTGTTCCATCTGTTCCACACCTATAGGTTTACTCAGGGAGGAACGCACTGCATAGGAACCACAGCCTGGTTCTACCTGCCTACCACCCAGCACTCCAGTTGAGGGGGGATGAGGGGAGATGGCATCCCCCCCCTGAAATAAAAACAGTCAAAAACATCCCCCTTCTAAAACTGTCACCCCCCCCTTTCCATCCCTTATGTCATTTTATCAACGAACGTGGTATTACTGCTATTTCAACATTTAGTTTCGCGCATATTGAGTGAAATACTGTGGCCGAGGGGGCACGCACACATGCAATGACATTTTTACCAAGTCACTGACACTGAAGTCACTGACGCTGTGGGGATGCTCAAATTGTCCCCATATGATAAAATCCACCATCCCCCCTGATTTTCTTTGACAACTTGAGTACTGCCTACCCCCGCTGTGAAACGTTTGTTCAGAATGACAAAAACCCTCGATGTGAAACTCAATCAGATTTGAGGTGTCTAGTGTGTGAAATTGTGACTGTTTGCAGTCTTAAAGTACTGTAGCTGTTTTACTTGCTTCAGTTAACCGTGCAGCAGGGCTGAGTTTCTGTTTTACTTTGAGGAGTTGAGTCTGTCCTTGTGATAAAGGTGATAAAACAACACTCTAGCTATATGCCTTCTCAGACAACAATCTTTTTATAATATATTCATTTCTTCATTGTAAACACAACAACTTCATATGAGGGTAGCGGTGAAAATGCATGTTCCTTGTGTGTGTGTGTGTGTGTGTGTGTGTGTGTGTGTGTGTGTGTGTGTGTGTGTGTGTGTGTGTCTGTGTGTCTGTGTGTCTGTTAGGGCTTTCACACCGGCAAGGCTCTGTGCTGGTTCCGGTTCCCATTCTGGAGTCTCAGAACCTTGGTGCTGTCTGGCGAACCAGCCCGCCAGTACCAGTTTGAGTGGAACCATCAACGTCATCACGTTGATTTCTATTCTAGTAACGAGTAGCTGGCTAGTAAGAGAACGTGTTTAGAGTTTTTTCCAGTGAAGTAGCCGCCATCTTGTTGTGACATTTTTGTGTAGAATGTGTCATGCGACACCACCCACTGACGACGTCACGGTTCTAGTTTTTGGTTCCCGCTTGAGAACCACTACTTTCTGATTCCCGCTGCGAACCAACTTTTCAGATTCCTCACCAATTTATTTTCGGTCTGAACGCGCCGGCCGGTTCAAGATTAGGTTCGGGAACTGGAACCGGCTGCACAGAGCCTTGCCGGTGTGAAAGCCCTATGTGTGTCTGTGTGTGTGTCTGTGTCTGTCTCTGTGTGTGTCTGTGTCTGTCTCTGTGTGTGTCTGTGTGTGTCTGTGTCTGTCTCTGTGTGTGTGTGTGTGTGTGTGTGTGTGTGTGTGTGTGTCTGTCTCTGTGTGTCTTTGTCTGTCTGTGTGTGTGTGTGTGTCTGTCTGTGTGTGTCTGTGTCTGTCTGTGTGTGTCTGTCTGTGTGTGTGTGTGTGTGTGTGTCTGTGTGTGTGTGTGTGTGTGTGTCTGTCTGTGTGTGCAACCATGCGTGCCTACGTGTGTGACAGGCCAAGCATAGCTGTGAGAGTGAAGACTCCAGCAGAAGCATCATCAAGAGCTCTAATACCTCTCACTCCTTCTGTGGGAAGGAGAGAGGTGTGATCTTCCCTCTCTCTTATCTTCTCTCCTCTCACATCACATTGCCATTCAGCCTGTGGTGTCAGTGGAATTCTCTCCACCTTTTTATTAACGCGCTCGCTCACACGGACGTTCGCACGTTCGATTTAGCAACCTCTCGTTGTTCAATTCCAATCACAGGCGAATCTACAAAACGCAAAAAAAGCCATTACACACTTGATGTTGCTCTCTTAGGCGAGTGCATACACGAAAGAAATCAGATCAATCTCAATTTGGCCGGCGAGAAATAATTGCCTCCTTTTGTCACGAGTCGTTTCGAAGCTTCGACTTTTAAAAGACCCCGTGATATTGATATTGAATTTCCAATTATCGCACACCTGAAAATCCGTCTCATTAAACAGCTCGGCTCAGGAGGACGTTGTACCACAGCCTTCGGTATCCTCCCCTTGTGTGTAATGGATGAGAGGCTGTGTCATGGAAGGGAGGGAGAACGGATAGTTGCCCAAATCTGTTAAAGATTTGAGGGAGTAGAGGTGAACGGAGCCGGGGGAGGGGGGGGGAATGTTTCCCTCCTGTGGTGTCAGAAATATGGCTTTACCCCCCCTAGAGCTGCTTCTCTGCCACACACACACACACACACACACACACACACACACACATAGACGCAAGCACACACATGCACACACACACACACACACACAGACGCAAGCACACACGCACAGACGCAAGCACACACACACACACCACACATACCGACAGAGCCTTGCCGGTGTGAAAGCCTTAACAGACACACAGCCACACACACACACACCCACACACACCACACATACAGACAGAGCCTTGCCGGTGTGAAAGCCCTAACAGACACACAGACACACACACACACGCCACACACACACACACACACACACACACACACACACACACACACACACACCACACATACAGACAGAGCCTTGCCGGTGTGAAAGCCCTAACAGACACACACACACACACACACACAAACACACAAACACACGCACACACACACACACACACACACACACACACCACACATACAGACAGAGCCTTGCCGGTGTGAAAGCCCTAACAGACACACACACACACACACACACACAGACAGAGCCTTGCCGGTGTGAAAGCCCTAACAGACACACAGACACACACACACACACACACACACACACACACACACACACACACGAAGCCTCCCTTCCCCATCAGTGGAGTGTGTGTAATGGGGTAATCCTCTCCTGGAGGGGGGACCAGGGGAGGCGCCATGCTCATCTTCACCGGAACTAATCGGCTGATCCTGCCTGCTGTTTACAGAGGCCCGCCTCGCCAGCCCAAATCAAATGCAAAGCCCTTGTTAATTGCTCGATTCCTGTCATCCATGGCTCGGTACAAGGCCTCAGCACCAGGCCACGTAGGCAGGCAGCACTGCGGTTTTTGGGGGAGAATAGTGATTTCTTGAACACTAGTAGAACAGCCGTGTCTTTTTTACCTACTATAAGAGCCGCCTCGGGGGTCAAATGACCATAGTCTTTACAATGGGACGCTGCTACTTACACACAAAGACCGCTAGCTGGCCGGCTTGTAAGTTAGCCTGCCTCCTACACAGAAAAACTGCAAAATGTGTGCTTTATGTTAGCTTATCCTGATGTAATTTTGAAAATGTAAGGATACTGGGGTGGTAGAACGCACATTACATATCTAGGAAAAGTCATGAAAGGAGGGTCCTGAAATTTGATTGAGTGCAAAGATATAACATGTTTTTTTTACTCACAGGGTCAAATGACCCCTCATGGCTGATTAAGTGTTTAAAGGCTTGATGCCCTCCTTCCATCCCTCCCTTTGGTGTTTTGAATCTTGGAGAGTGGCGGGTTGGGGTTGGGGTTGGGGTTTGGGGTTTTGTAAGTGGGGGTGGGGTGGGGGGGGGGGCTAGTGGAGGAGGAGGTGGAGGGGTCAGCTGTGTAAAGGGTCAGGGTGGTTCAGTTGTGAGTTGGGGTTGGGGTTGGGGTTGGGGTTGGGGTTGGTAAGTGGGGGTGGGGTGTGTGGGGGTGGGGGGGGGCTAGTGGAGGTGGAGGTGGAGGGGTCAGCTGTGTAAAGGGCTTGTGAGTTGTGAGTTGGGGTTGGGGTTGGGGGTTGGGGTTTGTAAGTGGGGGTGGGGTGTGTGTGTGTGGGGGTGGGGTGGGGGCTAGTGGAGGTGGAGGTGGAGGGGTCAGCTGTGTAAAGGGCAGGGCATTTCAGTTGTGAGTTGTGGGTTGGGGTTGGGGTTTGTAAGTGGGGGTGGGGTGTGTGTGGGGGTGCTGGTGGAGGTGGAGGTGGAGGGGTCAGCTGTGTAAAGGGCAGGGCATTTCAGTTGTGAGTTGTGGGTTGGGGTTGGGGTTTGTAAGTGGGGGTGGGGTGTGTGTGTGGGGGTGCTGGTGGAGGTGGAGGTGGAGGGGTCAGCTGTGTAAAGGTTCAGGGCGGTTCAGTCGTGAGTTTGGTCATTACCGAGGCAGTATTAGTCTTGCAGGAGGCGGTGTCAGAGATGGTAATTGAGTTAGTCTCTGTGTGCAGCGCTGCTCTAATGAGAAGCTACTGGCTGAGAGTTGTGACTCATTCCTTATGTGTCAGACCACCAGCCCTCCTCTGCCTAATGACTCCAGATACATAATGAAGGATCGGTGGGGATTTCTCTTGACTCTTTTATACACTGTGTTTTTTTTTCAGCTCTGCCCATCTGGGGGTCTTTTTCTACTCTAAGAAGATTGGAGCTGGCTTTTAATTGAGTGACCTTCAGCGGAGCGGTTATTTTGTTATTCTGTTGGAATTAAGATCATTTTTCTTTTTTCTTTTAGGTTTTTAGGGCATTTCTGCTTTTTTTCCCATTGGGATAAAGGTAGGGATTGACAGGATCGATGGGTGAGAGAGAGGAGGGATGACGTGCAAGATAGGCCGAGGGTTGGAATCGAACCAGGAACCTTGCGATGGTATGCGCGTTTAGTGTGCTACGCCACGAAGCGCCCCCCCCCCCGGAAATGTATTTTTATTGCCACTTTTTGTGGTCGATATCACTGTCTTAGTATGGTTTTTATTATTCATTTGCTCTGTCTTTGGGTATTTTATAGCGCACAAGAACAACCGTGAGACCTTTTCGATCAATGTCCTATAATAAACCCACTGTCACTGCCTGAGTGAAATAGATCTAATATGTGATTAATATATCTGGTCAATTGGTGATTTAATGTTCGGACTGTTCTTTCGAAAAATGTGAACACATTTCAGCGTTGTTGAATATCAATGACGTGAACTGGGGTGGTCCAGTGGTCCAGTGGTCTAGCACTGCGGTCTACAGAGCACACATGCCCATGTCGGCATGGATTCGAATCTGGCCCGTGCCCTGCTGACATGCCCTCTCTCTCTCTCTCTCCCTTCTTCTCCTTACTTTCCTGTCTGTCTTCACTGTATCTGTTCAATAAAATGAAAAATATGAGTGGGACTGCCCCACTCAGAAAAAATTATAAAAGAGAAAAGAAAATGAATTCTTTAACTAGGTAGCAGTGTGGATTACTCACCGAATCCATTGCGTTGCAGTGTTTTGGTTTGACTTGCGGTTTTCAACAACGTCGAAATGTATTTCTGTGTTTCAAAAATAAAAGAACATTATTACGTCAGAACATTTTGATTGGTTGCCGACTTTTCGCCCCCAAATGTCCAGACCACCAGTAAGTGTCACAAATGTCCGGAAATAGAAACACTAAAACATAGCCAATCCAGTAAACATCGTTATTGCTTACTCATATGATTAATATTCCCAACCTGTCCCGATACGGGTCAGAAACTCATCTCTCCTCAAGGATCCGCAGAGGAGATGATTATGACGGATTATGATGTAATCCACCTTCAGTGACCCCTGTAGCTACACCCTCCCTTTCACTGAGACATTTACAAACACCACACAACACAACGCCGTCCTCTCTGTGACAGTCAGAGAGGTGACAGACCAGAACAGATCACAGCCTCAGTACTTCCTGAACCAAAAAAAACCAATAACACATCCGACCAGCAAACAAACTGGGAGAAACTCAGACAAATAACGTCCTGAGATACCCCCCCCCCCCCCCCTCCCCCGCCCCGAAGTGGTTGCTGTTTTGGAACGACCCATTTGTTTTCATTTGGGGTGGTGTCATAGCCGCTGCTCGCCTGAGTACGGGGAGTCGTGTGTCTCTGTCAGTCGTAGCCCCCCCCCCCCCCCGCCCCCCTCGGTCCGTTATCACAGGTGGTTCTGGACGGTGACGGTAGTGAAGAGGAATGAAGCGGACTGTGGTGTCGTCGGGCCACACGATGTCCGTGCTTCACCCTCCAGCAATACCCTCCCCTCCCCCATGTGTCCCCAGCACTACCTTAATTAGGCCCCTATACTTTCTTTTATTTATTTTTGGTTTCTTTTTATTACTACTACTCGATCTTTTCAGTTTGCAAAGCGTCTTTGAGTGTCTAGAAAAGCGCTATATAAGTCTAATGTATTATTATTATTATTATTATTAAAATGACAACAAATTACGTCACACCTTTGACTGAGCCCAAGAGCTCCACCGTCACTTCATAAGACGTCGTACCCCCAATCCAACGATTCCTCTCATCTCTGCTCAGATACAGATATCAAAAGTGCTTTGAGTTGCATTTCATGTATGACAGGCGCTATATAAATAAAGCTTTACTGACTTACTTACTTACTTACTCACTATTCTGTTGTGTCCCACAGTGTTGGCTACTCGTAAGCGTAGTGAGTGAGAAAGCAGAAGCTGTGACAGGTTCTGGATGCAGCACAGAGGGCATAATGAGAACGAGTGATGGGTTAGTTCCTCTTTCAGAGCTCTTATGCTTGTCAGTTTCCTTCTATTGTCTGCAATGAGACTGATTCCATTTCCATCATTACCATGACAACGTCAAGTGTGCGTGTGCGTGTGTGTGTGTGTGTGTGTGTGTGTGTGTTTGTGTGTGTGTGCCTGTGCGGGTGCAGGTGCATGTGTGTGTGTGTGTGTGTGTGTGTGTGTGTGTGTGTGTGTGCATTGGGTCTGATTAATGTAGTAGACACACACACACACATGCACAACACACACACACTAGCCTGACAGGATGTCAGTACAAATCTTGTGTGATTAACAAAAGCATCATTGGATTCAGAAGAGAAAATCCCTCTATTCCCTTAAAGCCTGTCTCGGTACTGATGAGAAGATAGTATTACCTCTGTTGCACTAACAGTCTCATTGTTCTGTATGTACCTATCCTTCAAAGCCTCGGCTAGTCTCGTTAAAACAGTCTTGCCAGAAGATTGAGTCTGATTGTGACAGGAATGAAAAACGTGCCCCGAACGGTTGTCTTTCACAATTCACAATACGAGTGAGACAGGTGATAATGATAATAATAATATCTTAGATTTGTATAGCGCCTTTCTCAAACCCAAGGACGCTTAAAGTGTTTAGTAACACTGTTACTGTCTTGTGTTTGGTTTGGTTGTTGTGTTGTGTTGTGTCGTGTTGTGTTGTGGTGTGTAGAATTGTGCTATGGTGTGTAGTGGTGTGTTGTGCTATGGTGTGTTGTGTTTTGTTGTGTTGTGTTGTGGTGCGTAGTGGTGTGTTGTGCGTGTTGTGTTTTGTTGTGGTGTGTTGTGGTGTGTAGTGGTGTGTAATGGTGTGTAGTGGTGTGTAGTGGTGTGTTGTGGTGTGTAATGGTGTGTTGTGGTGTGTTGTGGTGTGTAGTGGTGTGTTGTGGTGTGTAATGGTGTGTAGTGGTGTGTTGTGGTGTGTAGTGGTGTGTAGTGGTGTGTAGTGGTGTGTAATGGTGTGTAGTGGTGTGTAGTGGTGTGTAGTGGTGTGTTGTGGTGTGTAGTGGTGTGTAATGGTGTGTAGTGGTGTGTAGTGGTGTGTTGTGCTATGGTGTTTTGTGTTTTGTTGTGGTGTGTAGTGGTGTGTAGTGGTGTGTAATGGTGTGTTGTGGTGTGTTGTGGTGTGTAGTGGTGTGAAGTGGTGTGTAGTGGTGTGTTGTGGTGTGTTGTGGTGTGTTGTGGTGTGTAGTGGTGTATTGTGGTGTGTAGTGGTGTGTAGTGGTGTGTAGTGGTGTGTTGAGTGGGGTGTTGAGTGAGGTGTGCACCTGCTCCTCTGTCTGTCTGTCTCTGACATGGAGAGTACCGTAGCCACTCTTGTTTCGCATCTACATTCCACTGAAGAACATCAAAGCATCTCTCCCTCTCTCTCTCTCTCTCTCTCTCTCTCGTCTCTCTCTCGCTCGCCATCTCTCTCTCTATACCGCCCCCCCACCCCTGACCCCTTGACCTCTCTGCTTTGGTCTTTTCGGAGGACACAGACGGTCGTGTGTGTCTGTGCCCGTCCTGTTGGACACAGACACACACACAGACACACACACAGACACACACACACACACACACACACTCGACACTGAGGCCTGGCGACAGAATGAGGAACTCATTACCCAGAGAGACAAAAACAGGACAGAACGAGAAGGAAAGAAAGAAAGAGAGAGAGAGAGAGAGAGAGAGAGAGAGAGAGAGAGAGAGGAGAGAGAGAGAGAGAGAGAGAGAGAGAGCAGATGGCCTGTCGTTTTTGTTCTCTCTCCACTCCTCTCTTCCCTCTCTCCTCTGTCCTCCCTCCTTCCGGCAGACAGACTTGTTTTGGAAGTCCAGCCCTTTCCATGCCCTCCTCCTCCTCCACTCTTTGCCTATTGTCCCTATCTCCTCTCACCCCCCCCCCACCACCACCCCCGCAGTAGATTGTCTGCCCTACTGTGCATAGTGCAGTGAGTATGGAGTGCGTGTGTGTGTGTGTGTGTGTGGGGGGGTGGGAGCAAGTGTGTGTGCGTGCGTGCGTGCGTGCGTGCGTGTGTGTGTGTGTGTGTGTGTGTGTGTGTGTGTGTGTGTGTGTGTGCGCGTGAGTGTTTGTGTGCGTGCGTCTGTGTGTGTGAGTGTTTGTGTGAGTGTTTGTGTGTGTGTGTTTGCGCGTGTGTGTGTGTGTTGTGTGTGTGCGTGTGTGAGACCGTGCGTGCGTGTTACAGTATGTAAATTAAATATTAACCGAGTTGCTCGTCTTTGAAATTAATTTATTTGGTAAGACTGATCGTGTTTCAACCCACTTGCGGTGTGCCGTTCGTCTTCCGTGTGTAAAGTTTGTTTGTGCAATGCAGAACAGTATTGTGTGCACTCCGTTGTTGATACGGACTGTATGAATCATAACTTGCCACTTTTGATTTCCATAGTCAATAGAGAGTTTAATCACACCCTGTAGTACCCCTACCTTATGTATGCAGAGCCCTAGTTCAGGGTCAATGGGGACGAGTTTTTTTGTGTGTTTTCAATATGGGTACGTATGTGTGTGTGTGTGTGTGTGTGTGTCTGTGTCTGTGTCTGTGTCTGTGTCTGTCTGTCTGTGTGTCTGTGTGTCTGTGTCTGTGTCTGTGTCTGTGTGTCTGTCTGTCTGTGTGTCTGTGTGTCTGTGTCTGTGTCTGTGTCTGTGTGTGTTTCTGTGTCTGTGTCTGTGTGTGTTTCTGTGTGTTTCTGTGTGTGTGTGTGTGTGTGTGTGTGTGTGTGTGTGTGTGTGTGTGTGTGTGTGTCTGTGTCTGTGTCTGTGTGTCTGTCTGTCTGTGTGTCTGTGTGTCTGTGTCTGTGTGTGTTTCTGTGTCTGTGTCTGTGTGTGTGTGTGTGTGTGTGTGTGTGTGTGTGTGTGCGTGTGTGTGTGTGTGTGTGTGGTGTGCGTGTGTGTATGATATCTCAGTGTCCTATCAGGCCAAGGCTGGTCTGACAGCCCGTCGCTCTGCCTCCATCTCTATAAGATCTGCCCTCAGACCTGCCCTCATCCTTCAACTGTTTGTCTGCTCTCTTCAAATCAATCACTATGCCCAGACATGGCGTGTGTCGTCATGGTGACCAGCGATGACGGGCGGGTGTAGCGTCTTGTTTACTGTCTCGTCCTGAGACGACCTACTCTGTGACAGGTGGGGGGGGGGGGAATGGCAGGGGGAGGCGTGACATTTAGCTAATGGTCAGGCCACTGACGGGCCGGGGGGGGGAATCAGAATTGATGGGACAGTTCTGTTTACAGGTCAGCCTCCCTCCACATGAAGGGAGACACATAAAGAGGTCATTTGTCAGGATGAGGAGTGTATGTGTGCGTGTGCGTGTGTGTGTTACTGAATGTTACGTGTGTGTTACTGAATGTTAGGGGTGTAAAGGTTCACGTATTCGTTCACGGTTCGGTTCGGTTTGCGTGTGAACCGAAAGAACGCAGCGTTGTATTGCACATGTATGCAAAACTTTTTTGAAGTAATCTCAGGTGGTGCATTTGTAAATTTGTTCTGAGAGCGCCGGAGCGCACTCTAGGGTTCAACGTCATAGAGTAAGTCATTTGATTGGACTAGAGGTGTTCCATGAGCATTGATCAGATTTCCAGAGCGTATATCCAAACGCACCCTCAGCGAGTATGCATGCGCACACAGAGAGATAGTCAGTCGTTTTTTTTACCAGTCGTTATGGCGAACGCAGCTAAACTAGAGCTTGAAGTTCCTCCAGCATCCCTTACATCTAGACAGGTGGAACAGCATTGTTCCACTGCGATCAGGTATGCGGCTGGTAATACGTCAAAGTTGCTCATGCAAGAAAACTCGCTAACAATTCAGACCGCGCCAAAGCAATAACAAACACCATAGGTGTTTTTATAGCAGTTTTGAACACATGTAGAAAGTAACACAGCGTTGTTATGTAGTTCCCTTTCGTCCGCATTTCAGCCAGGAAGTCATACCATCCCTTTATGAACAAAAATAGGAAAATACAATGAATGTCAGTACAAGTCCTAATGTGAAGTTGAAAGCTGCGTATGTGAATATAAGTACAGTACAGTTCAAGTACAGTTAATTCTCTAAATGCTGCACCTTAATGGATGTTTATTTTATTGTATTTATTTGAGAGAATATTCATTTTTGATTTACAGTATTGACAGATTAGATTTTATTTAAGAAAGAAAGACCCACTGTTTGTTCAGTAAACCACTGTTTAATAGTCATTAAAAACCAAAAGAACAATTGTATGTTTTGTGATCATTTTTACCCTGCTCTACCAAAAACGTACCGAACCTTGACTTAGAAAAACCAAGGTACGTACCTAACCAACATTTAGCCTATGTGAACCGTTCCATCCCTACTGAATGTATGTAGTAGTGAATGTATATAGTACTGAATGTATGTAGTAGTGAATGTATATAGTACTGAATGTATGTAGTAGTGAATGTATATAGTACTGAATGTATGTAGTAGTGAGTATACTCAGTGATTAGGCCCCAGACAATCATCAGCAGAGTTCTAGACAGTAGCTCCCCACCACCACCTCCTCCTCCTCCTCCTCCACCTCCCCAAGGTGATATTACAAATCTCTCCAAAGATCAGATAGACTGTGGGTGTATCTAAATCCAAGCCAAATATGTGAAGGGGGAAAAAACCACCCTGTAATAAAACTACCCAGATACCCAGTGTGACCCACAGACGACTGGTAATGAATCCTACGCTATGACATCCTAAGAGCGTTTCAGTACAGAAGTGTGTGTGTGTGTGTGTGCGTGCGCGTGCGCGTGCGCGTGCAAGTGTGTGTCCAACAAACATGATTGCGGATAATAAAAATAATTCACTCTATCTAACTGTTGAAGTAGCAAATGTAAGTCGACAGAAGGATGGAACCAATTCCACAATAAACATGAAAAAACCTGAAAGATTGAGCCGCAATTGCACATTAGGAAAGCGTCCCGAATCCTACAGCCGATCTCTGCTAATGCAATTAATCCCGTCTAAAGTAGAAACCCGGTCCGTACTTTAGGGGACATAGTAATTGCACTCATATTAATCATTTGTATGGGAGCGTTGCATTATGCAGTAGTGTTCCCTCTTTTTTGGAGAAAGTAAACAGCATAATCTCCTAATGCTCCCCTAATGATGAATAAGTTATTTCAGGAGAGGAGAGATCAGGAGGACCGAGGGCTACTCTCAGGGCTTTATGGGTAATGGTCGTTACTGTAGATAGGGCTAATGACCCTAATGAACAGATGGTGGTTAGCCGTATGGGAGGCCCATTTCATATGGATCATAGTTCATGACGTAAGAATGACAGGTATAGGGAGTGACTGTTGAGGAATAGTGAGCGCTAACGTGTGCGCAGACACACACACACACACTCACACTCACACTCACACTCACACTCACGCACACACGCACGCACTCGCACACGCACAAGCACGCGCTCGACGCACACGCTCATGCCCACACACTCACCACACACACACACACCACACAAACACACACTCTCACACACACACACACACACACACACCACACTCACACTCACCACTCACACTCCACACTCACACACTCACTCACACACACACACACACACACACACACACACACACACACCACACGACACACACACACACACACTCACACACACACACACACTCACTCACACACACACCACACACACACACACACACACACACACACACACCGTGCGAGCGTACTACACAACCTGACACATAAGTATCCAGTACGTGTGCCTGTGTGCATTGTCTGTTCCTTTGTACGAGTTTGTGTACTCGTCTACAGGAAGCCAAGCGAGATTTCTATGCATTTCCAGAACATTTGTGCACATTGTACAGTGGAGAGCTAATCTAGCAGCTTTGTTTTGAGTGATGTTCTTAGATATTTCTTAGCAGCAGATGACCAAATGACTGGACAGTAGGGCTGCAACTAACGATTATTTTGGTAGTCGACTAATCTGTCGATTATTTTTTCGATTAGTCGCGATTAGTCGTGTGGCTTTTCGCTGCGCGTAAATGGCGACGCAGAAGCATAAATCCGGCTTAACTAGCTATCTAACCTAACGTTACGCCAAGCTACAGCTGCTCACAGAGCTAGTTGATTGGCTAGCTAGCATTGCTGGCTAGACTACAGACAGCTCACGTTAGTAGGCTACGCTTGGCGCTGTTTATCTTACAGACAGCTCGCTGGTGGACTCAACATAATTGAAATAGCATTCACTTATCAAGCATCATTCATGATCATCCACCATGACTACCTGGTATTTTAATAGCGACCACCCCTCACTTCATTTCATCTCGCGTTCTCCTGGCTTCAACATGGAAAACCCCTGCTACGTAACGTTACATACAAGCGCCTCTGTCTGTCACATGCGTGCCACAGGGCAAATAAATTAATAGCACAAACGCTCATAGCATGTACAGCCCTGTCCATGAGACGTTGTTTTCCAACATGTAACAGTAAAGCTAACATAAA
>NC_137679.1:9553207-9557160 GCF_963989245.1 Nansenia antarctica | reverse complement strand
ATCTGTAACAGAATAGCAGGAATAATGCATAATGGCGGCATGATTGTTTACTGTGTATGAATTTGATTTTGGGTGTATGTGTGTGTGTGGTATGTGTGGTGTGTGTGTGTGTGTGTGTGTGTGTGTGTGTGGTGTGTGGGGGGGGGTGTGTGTGTGTGGGGGGGGGGGGGGGGGGTGTGTGGGTGGTGTGTGTGTGTAGGTGTGCTTATGTGTGTGTGTGTGTGTGTGGTGAGTGGTGTGTGTGATGGTATTTAGTATATGTAACTCTGTGCCCTCCAAACACAACCTCTTACTGGCCTTCAGAGTGAGGATTAACCCCTCTGCCCTGGCCCGGTGGGAGGGAGGGAGGGAGGGAGGGAGGGAGGGAGGGAGAGAGAGAAAGACAGAGAGACACAGAGACACAGAGAGAGAGAGAGAGAGAGAGAGAGAGAGAGGGAGAGAATAGCAATGGAGAGAGAGAGAGAGAGAGAGAGAGGGAGGGAGAGAATAGCAATGGAGAGAGAGAGGGAGGGAGAGAGGAAGGGAGGGAGGCTAGGTGGGACGACAGATGAAGGATGACAGAGCTACATAAAGAAGAGAGAGATGGGACGAGGCAAGAAGAGAGAAAGAAAGAAAAATGGGGGAGAAAGGGGGGGGGAGAGAAAGAATGACTTGGCAGAAAGTAATGCCAGAGGTTGAGGCCTTGCCCTCTTTCTCTCTGTAGGAATCCATCTGGCTGTGTATAGCCGTGACCCTTTCAGCTCCGCTATAACTCTCTGCCTTTCTCCCCCCCCTCCCCCCTTCTCCCCCCTCCACCCCCTCCCACCGCCTCGGACAGAGAGGAATGGCCGCAGGGCACGGAGGGGCTGGGAAGGGCAGAGGCACACAGACGGCTTTAATTTGTGTCATCTGTCTGTTGTGTTCCCACACACACACACACACACACACACACACACACACACACACACACACACACACACACACACACACACATACACGCACACACACACACAAACAAACAAACACAGACAAAAACACACACACACACACAGCACATAGCAGTTCGACCCTGCGTTCCACTCTGAGAGAGCAGACCAACCCAGAGGGGGGGGAGGGGGGGGTGTACAGTAGGGCAGGAGTGCAGGAAGAGTTTATCAACAACACTTTAATCCTTCTCAAAGGAAATACTGGTTTTGTTTTAGCAACAACACTCCTAATCCTCCACTAAAGGGCAGGGAGATTAGGAACCTGGGTGTGTATCTGAGATAAGGAAGACTGACCAAATAACACCCACACACACACACACACACACACACACACACACACACACACGCACAATTTGTTTTGGAAATAATGTGGCCTGGGAGAATGGACCGGGGGGGTCGATCTGAACTTGCAAATGACTCATTTCACACACACACACACACACACACATGCACACACACACACACACACACACACACACACACACACACACACACACACACACACACGCACACACACACACACACACACACACACACATAATTGCATTAAGTGGCGGACAATAATAAAATAAATAAAAAAGCTCCTGTTCCCTGGCTAGCTGTATCCTTTTCGACGCACTAGACATATACACACGCATACCCATTAGGGGTGCAACGGTTCAGTTGGCCCACGGTTCGGTACGGTTCGGTATTTTGGCTCACGGTTTTCGGTACGGTTCGGTTCAGAAACAAATGCTACTATTTATTTACAAACAGTACTTCACTTTATATTTGCTTATACATATGGAACTTTAACATACATGTATATGTAATGTATATAATGTTTATATAATGTATATATAATTGTATATAAACAAAAAATACTTTCAAATTTCCCCAAAAATAAACACTTTCGAGACTGCTGTCTGCTCACTGACGCTACCTGACTGGCTTTCCTGCTCCCAGTCAGTGTTATCGTTGAGTGGTAGCGGCGAATATGCTGTTTCATGTTAGAGGTGCATCCATTAGCATATGGCACACGCTTTAAGCAGAGCTTGCAGACAGTAATGTTTCTGTCCACTGTTTTCCCCCCTTATTGTCGTATTCCCCCCACACCGCAGACTTGTAGGAATCCGGGGCTTCCTCAAACTGTTGCCTCTCAACTGGGTTCGCCATGTGTTCTAATCCGGTCGCCATCTTCACCTTTTTTTTCTCTAACAGTGTTTTTGTTTCTTCCCTGTGATTGGATATTAGGCAGCCAATTAGGCAGTAAAGATGTACAACTGCGTTCCAGACCAACTCGACCTCTGACCAAATGCCGCGTTCGAGGCATTCACGTGGACGCTCCAGCGCTCTCAGAGCTAATTTACGAACGCGGCCAAATTGATCTTCTCGCCATAAAGCTTAAGCGTACAGTGGGCTTCCTGTATAGATTTAAATCTTGCTTTTCCTTGGCTTCCAGAAAACGTCTTGTCTCCGCCCTTTTCCTTTCACAATTGGATTATGGTGATACAGTATATAGGTTTGCTTCTCTGTCCACTTTATCCAAGCTAGACCCCCTATATATAATTGTATATAAACAAAAAATACTTTCAAATTTCCCCAAAAATAAACACTTTCGAGACTGCTGTCTGCTCACTGACGCTACCTGACTGGCTTTCCTGCTCCCAGTCAGTGTTATCGTTGAGTGGTAGCGGCGAATATGCTGTTTCATGTTAGAGGTGCATCCATTAGCATATGGCACACGCTTTAAGCAGAGCTTGCAGACAGTAATGTTTCTGTCCACTGTTTTCCCCCCCTTATTGTCGTATTCCCCCCACACCGCAGACTTGTAGGAATCCGGGGCTTCCTCAAACTGTTGCCTCTCAACTGGGTTCGCCATGTGTTCTAATCCGGTCGCCATCTTCACCTTTTTTTTCTCTAACAGTGTTTTTGTTTCTTCCCTGTGATTGGATATTAGGCAGCCAATTAGGCAGTAAAGATGTACAACTGCGTTCCAGACCAACTCGACCTCTGACCAAATGCCGCGTCGAGGCATTCACGTGGACGCTCCAGCGCTCTCAGAGCTAATTTACGAAAGCGGCCAAATTGATCTTCTCGCCATAAAGCTTAAGCGTACAGTGGGCTTCCTGTATAGATTTAAATCTTGCTTTTTCCTTGGCTTCCAGAAAACGTCTTGTCTCCGCCCTTTTCCTTTCACAATTGGATTATGGTGATACAGTATATAGGTTTGCTTCTCTGTCCACTTTATCCAAGCTAGACCCCCTGTATCATTCGGTTCTAAGATACATCACCAATAGTGCCTTCAGGACCCATCACTGCAGTGGCGTAGCGGACGGGCCCGCAAGCGACGCACCGCGGGGGGCCCCAGCCACTAGGGGGCCCCCTAACATTGGATCCAAACTTTTTTTTTTTTTTTTTAATAATTTAAAAAAATATTAATAAAGAAAATAAGTGGCCCTTCATTGTGTCAACCTTAATTTTAATATATAGGCCTATATTAAAAAAAGATATACATAGTTAGCCGTATCCAATAGCAACATGACTTTGACGTCACACGTAGGCAGCGAGACACAAGGAAAATGAGCAAGCGAAAATACAATACAAAGTACAATAAGCATTCTTTAGGTGGTGGTAGATTCTCTATTCGGACATTATAGCCGCTATATGTGGGACTGTCGGTCCGATATTGTAAAAAAATCTAATAAAAAATGTATGTTTACGGAAGTACATGTCTCAAGTATTATCTCGGCGGTTAGTCGAGTGAAAGAAAAACAACATACAGATGATAATTCACACAATATAATACCACGAAAGCGTACAGCACTAAACAATAACATTTATTTGGGCAGCATCATACTCAAACTCAGGCAGAAGTACATACTGTAATTCAGCATGATTAGGCTATATATAGCTGTTTCTTTTTTCTATTCTACTATTCGAATCTACTTCTGCTGTCTGCGTCTCCCTGGGTATTCCTAGACCAGATGGCAAACAGTAAAGAAATGC
>NC_137679.1:9535707-9545707 GCF_963989245.1 Nansenia antarctica | reverse complement strand
CCCCTATCTGTCAATCTACAACCTGTCTGTAGGTCTACCCCCTATCTGTCAATCTACAACCTGTCTGTAGGTCTACCCCCTATCTGTCAATCTACAACCTGTCTGTAGGTCTACCCCCTATCTGTCAATCTACAACCTGTCTGTAGGTCTACCCTGTGTCTGTCAATCTCACCCCATTTATGGTTAAGGGGGCATATCTGTAGGAACACGCCCCATTGCCGCTTGCGGTTATATTTTTTATTTGTTTTTACGTCCTAAAAGCATGACTTTGTTCTGTCTGTGACGGGCAAAGCAACCCCAAACGGATGTGTAGTTAAGCACATTAGCTACCTCCGCCACCCCCCACAACCCCCACCCACCCTCCATCCAATTGATGTGCTCCCTCCATGAAATTTGCAATTAATTCAACTTTTGGAAATCATTCTGAAAATGGAAGCATGGTGGAGGCAGATACTGTCTTCCTGCGAGCCCTGGTGGTGGCCTGTGATGTGGTAGCCTAGCGTACGGTGGGTGATGAGTGTTCAGGTGAGAATGATGAAGAGTAGGAGGACGACAGTGATTATCACCAGGACGAGAGCTGGCCTCCTAGCTAGCTGATAGCAACGGGGTTCGACCTTTTCCCAAAACCCATTTAGTTTTGGACTTCTGCTTTGTCAGAGGACAGCACATAAATACATTACCAGTCCAACATAATCTTTGACAAACAGACAGGAGCATTTTATTGTTATTGTCGTCCCTGTCCCTGTCCCCCCCCCCATGCTGACATTGGGAAGGGGGGGGGGGACTCTGGAGAGAGGGAGGACAAGAAGAAAGAAACCCTTTTTTCCAGTTCTTTCATTGTTTTGTTGTGGTCAAATGCCTTTCTATTTATACCTACACAGCTAGGTCTGTTTGCAACTTTTCTTTTTATGTAGTGATTTAGCTCAAAGCCACACTGTGTCTTTCTCCTTTCCCCAGAGAATGTGATATATACCATGCAGAATGTGTTTTAACGTTCAAGGCCTCTTGCTTCAGAGGTAAACAAAGACTTGGTAGACTGTTAGACTGTACAACCACATACCAGGCCCTCCTGCGTTTCGGGGGGGGGGGGGGGGGGGGATTACATTACAGCTCGAAGACGGGGGTTTCAAACTCCTTCGCCGGTTGTTATGCCTACCCCTCCCTTGCCTCTTCACACACATAATCGCCACAACTTGAAAGAACTCATAAATCAGTCCGCCACAATGGATTGTGGGGGGGAAAATGTGTTGTGCCCCTGGCTTTTAGGTGGCGCAATGCCAAGCCAATGGACAAGCCAATGCTGCCCTTTGTATTCAGTCTGGGGGAAAAACACAGAGAGATGTTTAGGGGGTTTTGTTGAGAAATGCTCTGTGTACCCACTCACTGCCCTCCCTCTCCTCCCACTTTCTCTCTCTCTCTCTTTCTCTTTCTCGCTGCAGGGGTTGTGTGGGTTTCACATGGCTTAGTTTGGTACAGTACAATGGCTTTCAGAGTTGGCTGTGAGGTACAGTACTGTATGTAGGTGCTTGTGCCCAGACACTGGTGGCTAACTGGTTGTTGGTTTGTTGACAGTTTGCCCACCTGCATTCTCATCTTTAGCCACCATGCGCAGTGTCTTGAGGCCGTTGCTCTGCTTAGACAGAAAGACAGCTCGCTCCCCATAGTCTCCCAATAGGACGTCTGATTTAGTAGAGCAAGTTCTTATGAGGGAATGAACACATTCATATATAAAGAGGAGCAATCAGATCTGAGCATAAATATTGAGATGTGTCATGTGTCTACCAGTCCGATGTGTGTTTTCTTTATTCCATCCTGAAAATAACGTTGTATTCGATTATTCATAAATTCAGGTAGAACTACCAAGAAAAGGGGCGCTTAGGTGGCGTAGCGGACCATGTAACCGCAGGGTTCCCGGTTCGATTCCGGCCGCGGACATATCCTGCATGTCATCCCTTCTCTCTCTCTCTCACCCATCCTTCCTGTCAAATCTCTACTGTCTCTGTCACAATAAAAATGAAAATATGAGTGGGACTGCCCCACTCAGAAAAAATAACTTAAAAAAAGAAAAGAAAAAAGAACTACCAAGAAAACTAGGCCCGTGGTGCCAGTTATGGTACATAAACATACATGGTTACTCACTCTCAAATAAAAGACCTTTCTTGGTTGATGTCTCTGTCTTTGTTGGTGTATCACTTGCTTCAGTTTTGTCCTTCAGAGAGGGGAGGATCGATGGGTGTGAGTCGAAGCTAGGGAGCTACAGCACTGTTAAACGGGTAGCATCGATGGGATGGAGGCTCGTCAATCTCCCTGCTGTCCACTGAGATAAGCCCTCAGACCTGCTTTGGGAGTGATCGATGGTGGATCGATACAAACACTCTTCTAAACTATTTGCTCCCCCCCCTATTCTTTATCTTTGTCTGCTTTTTTTGTCTCCTTTCGGAACAGTTTTTTAGCATTCTGGCTCTTACCATTAGATCTCCTGCCTGAGGACCCGGCATGTGCAGATAGACACTGCAGATACGGCTAGGAAGGATGACTTCATTGACTTTTGGCATACAGTCTAACTATTTGAACTTATAACTATATATATATAGATATACATACATGTGGGAAACGGTTTATGTCAGCATTTCCGGGGACATGGCAGCATAAAACGTAGACTTGATACATGCTGGCATGTCTAACCCTAACCCTAACCCTAACCCTAACCCTACCCCTACCCCCTAACACCTAACCCTAACCCAAACCCTAGCACCATAGCACCCTAGCACCTAACCCTATTTTTCCCACATGTACCGTATTCCCACATGTACCGTAACATATATATATATATATATATGTTATATATATATAGATGAAAGCACAGGTGGGTATACCTGCTGGGCATTGCTGCCTGTCGCACCTCCGACGGTGCCAGTGGGCTGACTGCAGGGTCGTCAGCCGGGAGCCACCCTTCACTGATGTTTCGCTCCTTTAATCCCGGAACATCTCAAGGTGGTGGAGCAGTGACAGGGACGTCTCCCTGCCACTCCCTGCAGCCAGCCCTAGGATCCTCCTTTCCCCCACGCCTTGTCCTTTCTTCTGAGCCAGAGCCAGAAGCTCCCTTGTTCAGCCTCCTCCGCCAGGTCTTTGAGCGCCTTTCTCAGCTTGGATCCTGTGATCCCCAGCGACCTCAGGAGCCGCTGTGTAGATGTTCCTGTATAGCCTCTGCACCCAACTTCCACAGGATAGGTGACTGCCCTCCACCCTGCTTGCGAGCACGCAGCTGCCAAGTCTGTGTACTTTTCCTTCTTTCTCTCGAAGGCAGCCTCCATCCCCTCTTCCCATGGAACGGTCAGCTCCACCATGATGACTGTCCTCATCGGGGTAGACCAGAGTACGACATCTGGCCGAAGGGAGGTTGATGTGATCTCGTGTGGGAACTTCAGCTGTCGATCGAGGTCAGCTCTCATGTTCCACTCTCCTCCAGGAGACAGGAGGGACCACTGCTTCGTGCTGCTGCCCTGACTTTCTCCCCCTTGCCGGACAAACTGGATCCGCTGCTGTGATGTGACTGGGCTGCTCTTGTTTGATTCCAGTCTGCGTGTTTCCAGAATTTCTGCTAGTTTGCGCAGCACCCGGTCGTGCCGCCATCTGTACCGACCCTGCGTCAGTCCCGCCTTGCATCCAGAGAGGATGTGTCGCAAATTTGGGTTGTTGG
Source organism: Nansenia antarctica (assembly GCF_963989245.1). NCBI lineage: Eukaryota > Metazoa > Chordata > Actinopteri > Argentiniformes > Microstomatidae > Nansenia > Nansenia antarctica. Next base: position 9,542,007 of record NC_137679.1, on the reverse strand, counting down.
CGTTGCAGAGTTGGCAGGTCTCCTCTGTGCCGTACCAGAGGTGCAGGTTCCGGGAACTGGGAAGGGTGTCGTAGGTGGCCCTGATCGAGAAGCTCAGCCTTGCTTGGGGCAGCCTCCACATATCCTTCCATGTGATGGCTCTGTTGATCACAGCCTCCCACGTTGTCCACCTTCCTTGCTGTTGTTGGCCCACGGCTCTGATTTTGTAGCACTCCTCTTCGATCTTTACGACTTCAGAGATCACTAGATCTTTCCTTTCCTTCCTCGTTGCCTTGGACCACATCTTGGGTGCTGATCCCCATCCAAAACCAGTCCTGCCTGGCTGCAGCACCCCGACGATCTCCTGGTGTTTCAAGCGATTGATGGCCTGGTCAACTGCCTGCGTGGCATCCCACTTGCGTCCTGTGCGAACCTGGGCCTTGCTGTGTTGGACAAACGGGTCGGGTGAGTCTCTCAGCTCGAACACGAGTCTCACTTTCTCCTGTTTATAGCCCAGGCTGATGGATTTCAGTGGGAGCTTCAGTGTGGTTCTTCCAAACAGCGCTGTATTAGTGAGGCAGCGGGGAAGGCCCAGCCACTTGCGGATGTAGTTGTTGGCTTTTGCGTCCAACTTCAGCACTGTTGTTAAAGTGATGTCACACAACTTCAGGGGCCACATGAGACGTTGGTATAAGGTGAACTGGTAACACCACACCTTGAATTTCCCTGGCAGGAGGCTTTGGTCGATCTTCTTCAGGCCGTCCAAGAGCTGGGAAGTGACAGAAGAAGCCATGTGCTTGTCAGAAAGGTCAGCCGTGTAAAGCCTTCCGAGGCTTCGCACAGGATGGTCCACTAGCAGCGGGATCTTCTCGCCATCCACTGAGAAAGAGATGTTGTCATTCCGGACTCCTTTCCTGATTGAGAGACTGCGGGACTTAGTTGGTTTTATCCTCATCCGGGCCCATGTTAGGAGCTCCTCAAACCTCTTCAGAAGTCTCGCTGTGCACGCTGCTGTCTGAAGGAGTGTGGTGACATCATCCATATAGCTCCGTAGGGCTGGGAGTCGCAGACCTGACTGGGATCTGATTCCTCGGACCATCTGTCTTCCGCCGATTAGGATGATCTCAAACGCTGCTGTGAAAAGGATGGGGGAGATCGAACAACCCATCGCTATCCCTTTCTCCAGCCGGTGCCAACACGTTGAGAACTCCTGGGTTGTGTAGCATACATGGAAGTTGTTAAAGTAGGTTGCTAGTAGGCTCTGGATGCACGGTGGTATGTGGAAGAATTTGAGGGCAAAATGGATGAGCTGGTGGGGAACAGACCCATATGCATTTGCAAGGTCCAGCCAAACGACGTGCAGGTCTGATTTGCTCCGCTTCGCTGTCTGGATCTGTTCCCAGATCATAGCCGAGTGCTCCACGCAGCCAGGAAATCCTGGGACGCCTGCCTTCTGTCAGCTGGTGTCGATGTAATTGTTTGCCAGGAGGTAGCTGGTCATGCGCTTTGCCATCACTGAGAAGAAGATCTTCCCCTCCACATTCAATAAGGCTATGCCTCTGAATTGGCTGATGTTATGGGAGTCTTTCTCTTTCGGGATGAAGGTAGTGACTGCTCTGCTCCATGCTGAAGGGATGGATTCTGTTTTCCAGGCAATGCCCATTAGTCTCCACAAAAGCTTCAGGGTCATTGGGCAGTTCTTGTATACCCTATAGGAGACGCCATTTGGTCCGGGTGCAGATGCAGCTCTCGCATGCTCCACCGCCTGCTTAACTTCAGACCATCTGGGGGGAGTGGTGTCAAACTGAGAAGAGGGCTCGGGTGGGAGCGGTACGTGCCCTGGGGAACCAAGGGGACTCTCCTTTTGGCTGTCACTGAGCTGGTCCTTGATGTGTTCCTCCAGCTCCTGCTCGGTGGTCTGCAGCTTCCCCGATTTCGTCTCCTCAAGCAAACCCCGGGCGTACTTGAACGGGTCCCGGAAGAAGTTCGTCCTTGCCTTTTCCTTGTTGCTTCTACGTTTCCTGATCCTTTCAGCTCGCCTCAGGTGGGTGAGTCTGGTTCTGATCTGACTCCAGAGGTTCTGCAAGCCCTCCTTCTCCTCTTCCTCAGCTCTCCTCCATGCCTTCCGCAAACGTCGCCGCTCCTTTACCAGCTGGAGGATTTCTCTCTCCCGTCTCCCGCTCTGCCTAGGAACGGTCCTCCTCTGAGGCATCTCTCCAAATCTTCCCTTGCCTTCCTCATAGATGATATGGCCGAAGATGTTCAGCTTGGACGTTGTGCTGCCTCTTAGACTGTTCTGGAGGGTGGTATGTAAGCTTTCGTCGAAGCTTCTCCATGAATCCTTGTCGCTGGCCTTTGGCCACTTGATCTTGGGTTTCCGGTCTGGCTGTCAGAGGACAGCACATAAATACATTACCAGTCCAACATAATCTTTGACAAACAGACAGGAGCATTTTATTGTTATTGTCGTCCCTGTCCCTGTCCCCCCCCCCATGCTGACATTGGGAAGGGGGGGGGGGACTCTGGAGAGAGGGAGGACAAGAAGAAAGAAACCCTTTTTTCCAGTTCTTTCATTGTTTTGTTGTGGTCAAATGCCTTTCTATTTATACCTACACAGCTAGGTCTGTTTGCAACTTTTCTTTTTATGTAGTGATTTAGCTCAAAGCCACACTGTGTCTTTCTCCTTTCCCCAGAGAATGTGATATATACCATGCAGAATGTGTTTTAACGTTCAAGGCCTCTTGCTTCAGAGGTAAACAAAGACTTGGTAGACTGTTAGACTGTACAACCACATACCAGGCCCTCCTGCGTTTCGGGGGGGGGGGGGGGGGGGGGATTACATTACAGCTCGAAGACGGGGGTTTCAAACTCCTTCGCCGGTTGTTATGCCTACCCCTCCCTTGCCTCTTCACACACATAATCGCCACAACTTGAAAGAACTCATAAATCAGTCCGCCACAATGGATTGTGGGGGGGAAAATGTGTTGTGCCCCTGGCTTTTAGGTGGCGCAATGCCAAGCCAATGGACAAGCCAATGCTGCCCTTTGTATTCAGTCTGGGGGAAAAACACAGAGAGATGTTTAGGGGGTTTTGTTGAGAAATGCTCTGTGTACCCACTCACTGCCCTCCCTCTCCTCCCACTTTCTCTCTCTCTCTCTTTCTCTTTCTCGCTGCAGGGGTTGTGTGGGTTTCACATGGCTTAGTTTGGTACAGTACAATGGCTTTCAGAGTTGGCTGTGAGGTACAGTACTGTATGTAGGTGCTTGTGCCCAGACACTGGTGGCTAACTGGTTGTTGGTTTGTTGACAGTTTGCCCACCTGCATTCTCATCTTTAGCCACCATGCGCAGTGTCTTGAGGCCGTTGCTCTGCTTAGACAGAAAGACAGCTCGCTCCCCATAGTCTCCCAATAGGACGTCTGATTTAGTAGAGCAAGTTCTTATGAGGGAATGAACACATTCATATATAAAGAGGAGCAATCAGATCTGAGCATAAATATTGAGATGTGTCATGTGTCTACCAGTCCGATGTGTGTTTTCTTTATTCCATCCTGAAAATAACGTTGTATTCGATTATTCATAAATTCAGGTAGAACTACCAAGAAAAGGGGCGCTTAGGTGGCGTAGCGGACCATGTAACCGCAGGGTTCCCGGTTCGATTCCGGCCGCGGACATATCCTGCATGTCATCCCTTCTCTCTCTCTCTCACCCATCCTTCCTGTCAAATCTCTACTGTCTCTGTCACAATAAAAATGAAAATATGAGTGGGACTGCCCCACTCAGAAAAAATAACTTAAAAAAAGAAAAGAAAAAAGAACTACCAAGAAAACTAGGCCCGTGGTGCCAGTTATGGTACATAAACATACATGGTTACTCACTCTCAAATAAAAGACCTTTCTTGGTTGATGTCTCTGTCTTTGTTGGTGTATCACTTGCTTCAGTTTTGTCCTTCAGAGAGGGGAGGATCGATGGGTGTGAGTCGAAGCTAGGGAGCTACAGCACTGTTAAACGGGTAGCATCGATGGGATGGAGGCTCGTCAATCTCCCTGCTGTCCACTGAGATAAGCCCTCAGACCTGCTTTGGGAGTGATCGATGGTGGATCGATACAAACACTCTTCTAAACTATTTGCTCCCCCCCCTATTCTTTATCTTTGTCTGCTTTTTTTGTCTCCTTTCGGAACAGTTTTTTAGCATTCTGGCTCTTACCATTAGATCTCCTGCCTGAGGACCCGGCATGTGCAGATAGACACTGCAGATACGGCTAGGAAGGATGACTTCATTGACTTTTGGCATACAGTCTAACTATTTGAACTTATAACTATATATATATAGATATACATACATGTGGGAAACGGTTTATGTCAGCATTTCCGGGGACATGGCAGCATAAAACGTAGACTTGATACATGCTGGCATGTCTAACCCTAACCCTAACCCTAACCCTAACCCTACCCCTACCCCCTAACACCTAACCCTAACCCAAACCCTAGCACCATAGCACCCTAGCACCTAACCCTATTTTTCCCACATGTACCGTATTCCCACATGTACCGTAACATATATATATATATATATATGTTATATATATATATATATATATATATATAAAACAATGACATCATTCCCTGAATTAAATCTGTTAAACAAAACTATTCCAATTGCAGCGTCATCCTCTGATAGAGTAACCTCTCTCTCTCTCTCTCTCTCTCTCTCTCTCTCTCTCTCTCTCTCTCTCTCTCTCTCCCCCCCCTCTCCCTCTCCCTCCCTCCCTCTCCCTCCCTCCCTCCCTCTCACACACACACAGCTAAGGTCAAGTCGAAGTGTGCCCCCATTCATTCCCTGAATTAAAATAGAGCCTATCTATTAAACAAAACTATTCCAATGGCAGCGTCATCCTCTGATAGAGTAACCTCACTCTTCTCTCCCTCTCTCTCTCTCTCTCTCTCTCTCTCTCTCTCTCTCTCTCCTCTCTCTCTCTCTCTCTCTCTCTCTCTCTCTCTCTCTCTCTCTCTCTCTCTCATCTCTCTCTCTCTCTCTCTCTCTCTCTCTCTCTCTCACACACAGCTAAGGTCAAGTCGAAGTGCGTCCCCACCTTCTTCGCCTGTGCCAGCGGGATCCACTGCATCATCGGACGTTTCCGCTGTAATGGCTTTAGCGACTGCCCCGACGGGAGTGACGAGCAGAACTGCAGTAAGTCTCCCACGGCGACCGCACACACACACCCCATAATAACACTCTGATGCTTTATGTTCCATGGCCCTCAACAACCCATCATAACCCCCTTGCTATACGCCGTGGCAGCCACAACCACCGCCTTGTTGAGGTTGACGTATGTCCAATTGGGGGTAGCCTCACAAAACGTTGATGTGGACGACATAGTGGTTCTATACTGACCCTGGTTGCCTTTAGCCTAGCTTTAGCCTTGCACTGGTGGGCAAACTGGATAGTAGTCGCTCTACGACTAGAGGGCTGCAGGGGGATTTTCCTGGATGCACAGCCGCAGGTTTTTTCACCCTTACTCCTCCCGACACTGGAACCTGGACACCGAACACTGAACACTGAACACTACACCGAACACTGGACACGTTAGTTAGTTGAATGTAAATGTTGGTTGTTGTTGAATGAATCAACAACAATGAATTATTGTCTGAAATGTCTAAAATGTCTGATTGTCTGAAATGTCTGATTGTTTGATTGTTGATTGTTGATTGATTGTACACATGGTGTTGAGTTTTTTATAAAAAAACGAATAAAAACACCTTTAGCCTAGCCGAGTCCGCTCACTCTTTTAGGGGAGAGTTAGCCGTTATGTGAAAGCAGCTGGCGAAACCGGAGAACAAGTCAGCAAGTCGTTTTAATGTTCAGACTTTTATTCTGAAACATAGAAATAAACGTCAACGAAATATTTCATTCGGTACCTAGTTAGTGTAGAGTAGTGGGGATCGCTCACCGAATCCATTGCGTTGAAATATTTCGGCTCGACTAGCGAGTGTGTCGTAGATTTTTTCAACAACGCCGAAATTGATTTACATTTTAGAGTTTTCGGGACATAAACGTCTGAACATTTCGATTGGTTTGCCCAGCGGCTGTCACATGGGACTGTTGGGCTTTTAGGCACAGTGTACTAGTGTGGCATTGGGAACACTCACGTTGCCCCCAGCTCCCCGTATCTGTGCTGTTCCCTCCATCACAGCGGAGCAGCTTCTAAGGAGCCAATCACTCTCTGCTAGCGAGAGACGCTGTGACTAGCCTGCGGGGCATCAGGCTCCCCAATATCTAGTCTAGCCATTTAAATGGAAGCGTTGCTTCCGAGCACAGACCG
>NC_137679.1:9520707-9530707 GCF_963989245.1 Nansenia antarctica | reverse complement strand
GTGTCTGTGTGTGTCTGGTGTGTGTGAGTGTGTGTGTGTTTCTGTGTGTGTGTGTGTGTGTGTGTGTGTGTGTGTGTGTGTCTGTGTGTCTGTGTATGTGTGTGTCTGTGTGTCTGTGTGTGTGTGTGTGTGTGTGTGTGTGTCTGTGTCTGTGTCTGTGTGTGTGATTGTGTGTGTGTGTGTGTGTGTGTGTGTGTGTGTGTGTGTGTGTGTATACCGCCGGGTGATTGGCTGCCTTTGATATTTCAGTTCCAGTTTGTTCGGTACACACAGTATATAGCCTGAATCTCAATGGCCTCCAGACAAGAAGACTAAAGATCCTGTCTTACAGTAGAACTGGAACGACAGTTTTCACGTAATACCACAAAGCTATTTCATTTTGTTTGTTATCTTTCAGAAATATTTAATTATTAAATATTTACATTTCAAACAGTAACATATCCAACAATGTGTTTTCAATTATGTATTTGGGATGATGACACACTGTATGCATGAAAGGTTCGCCCTTGAAAAAAACATCCCTGCTCTCTCACTCGCTCACATTCGCTTTCTTTCAACCAACCAGCCCCAAGTCCTCAGTCCCAAACCTTACTAATATTTCAGTATCCAAGATGCATATTTGAATACAGATCGAGTGTTTGTGTTAGTGTTGGAAACATTTACATTCCCCCGTTTCCCTTCTAACACAACTAACTTATTCAGAGCCAACCTTTCCTTCTCAAGGGTACCCAGCTGCCTTCCTTAATGGAATGAGACCCCCGGTGACTCCCTGAGTTTAGCACAAATCCTCACACACACACAACTCTGTAACGTCTGGACCTGCCGTGTGTCTCGTGGTAAACTGAAGCCCTCTTATGCGGAATATTTCATGTTTCGTGCAGCCTTGGTAACCGCTAAGCTGTCACAACATATTTTCTCTCACATTATGGTTTCTGCCACCGACCCCATCGTTGTAATCAGTGGCCAACAGGTCCGTACAGCCCCCTGTCAGCCAGCCAATTAGACGAGAGCAGCTCCACCGAGGGAGCGAGGGGCAGCAGGGCTTTGACATATTCGCCCACGTGCATTAGCCTAGCGGCATGACTACACTGTCAACAGCATTTACATTTACATTTTTGGCATTTAGCAGACGCCTTATTCCAAAGCGACTTACAATCAATACATTTGAATACTAAGCATGTGAATCATCAGTCCACCATTCGTTGCAGGAAGAGTAATCTAGCTCAGGCCCGGGGCCACTGATAGAAGGAAAAACATTCTCCCTATCACCTTCTTCTAAAACCTAGTTATAGTTTATTGAAAAAAATATAATACACTGGAGAAACAGAGAAACAGTACAAGGGGGGCAATAGAAGTTCTTAGGGACACAGTAGAGGGGAATGCGGGTGTCTTTAGGAGACGTAGTTGTGAGAAGGCAGCAGAGAGCAGAGAGGACTTCCTGGAAACCGCTGATTCAAGATGAGTGTGTCCACTTCTGGCAGAGAAGTAGAGGATGGGTCCATCGCTATGGCCTCACAAAGGCGCTACAAGACATTGTCCACAAAGACTAAACGGTTCACCAACAGCTTTTTCCCCGTAGCCATCAGGACTCTGAACGCCTCCCTCTAGCCTCCTCCTCACTGTTGTTGTCTATTTATTGTATTTTTTGTCTGATGTTGTCTATTGTGCACTTCTTTGTTTTGTCATTTGTGTGCTGTAGAGATCAATAAGCTGTACCGAGAACGAATTCAAATGGCTTTGGTCATGTGGCTAATAAACTATCTATCTATCTATCTATCTATCTATCTATCTCTCTATCTCTCTATCTAACTATCTATCTATCTACCTACCTACCTACCTACGTACCTACCTACCTATCTATCTATCTATCTATCTATCTATCTATCTATCTATCTAACTATCTATCTATCTACCTATCTATATATATATATCTAGCTATCTATCTACCTACCTACCTATCTATCTATCTATCTATCTATCTTTCTATCTATCTATCTATCTATCTATCTATCTATCTATCTATCTATCTATCTATCTATCTATCTATCTATCTATCTATCTATCTATCTATCTATCTATCTATCTATCTATCTATCTACCTACCTACCTACCTACCTATCTATCTATCTATCTATATATCTATCTATACTTGTTTAGGGTGCTCATCTTTCAAGGAAGTGACGTCAAGTGTTGTTATACGAATGGAAACTATAGTCACAAAGCCCATACCAATCATTGCACTGTGAAAAGAAATGGCTTCATATTGAGTTAGCCTATACAAAGAAATACATTATAAATCCATCACCAATGTGTCACCATTAATGATGGCTTGTACCCATGTGATACTGCGCCAACAGCACAGTTTAGTTTTTTAAATGTCAACACGTTTTTGTAAAACTAATTTTCTCAAAACGCATAACACAGTTCATGAAACCACACACCCAAAGTGCAAAACACCTTGTATATCTTGCTGAATGAAGCACTGCATTCAAAACGACATAAACACTTATCAAAATCAAAATGTTGCACCAAATGGCCCACACTGTTATATATATTACCTGGTTTTTTGTCGAACCAACTATACACTGTTGTGCTCAATCAAAAGCACTTTCATCTTCAGTGGGCTTTGTCATAATAACATAGCTCAACATAGCTCTCTAACATAGAGAATTCTGCAGAGAGATCGTTCAAGCCTACAGAAATATGTACAGAAAACACAAAACCTTTCATCCTTTTTATTTTTTGGGGGTCCCCAACAAATCTGTGCAACATGCACAGCACATACAGTATACATTACAGTCGTGTGAACAAAAAACATACTCTCTATTGAATACACTAAACAGAAAAGAAAACTTAGAGTCAAAAATATACAGACATTTTATCCCCCCCCCCCCCCCAAAAAAAAAACAAAGGAAAGAAAAATGATTAGGCTGCATTTCGTCGCCTAGCTCGCTGCCTAGTCTGGCCACAGCGGCCTCATCAACATCACAGGCAATCGTCTCTGGCTAGACTTGGAGGGAAGAAGCCCTTTAAGTGTTGTATCCAGCCCTGGATAGCACACACCCACATCGATATCATCATATACCTCCTCCGTTGCCTGCAGAAGAGCCATGCACACATAGGGCTGACTGGCATCCACCTTTGTGTTGAACAAGGAATTGTGGGAGTTCAACAAACCAGTTTTGGACTAGGGTGCTGGACGATGGAAGCTGACATTGTCCTATACATGCTCTGCGTCATCCATATACTCCACCGGTATAAAAATGTTGTGCATTCTGTCCAGAAATGTGACCACGTGGGCTGTGTTGGATGGACCACGGTTGGCATGGCGATGGAGGACACCATTAGCATGTGTGATGGCAGGAACATCTACAACCTACAGACGTTGGCCAGGAAACATCTACAATGGCTCTGTGACCAACGATGTTCCTTTTTGAAGCCAGCCTCATCAATGACAATAAACTCATGTGGGAAACACATTTTAGTATCCATTTCTAGTAGACTCTGAAGCACATTTACATCCACGATTCATGTCTCAGAGCTTTGATTCTTTCAGAATTCTCTCTCAGAAGGCACTCTGTGAAGTTGTGCACTGTGTGCACTTAGTTTCGATGGTGAATACGGGCCAATGGAGGACAGGCTGACTTGCCAGATGTTGCTGAAAAATGGTGTTGTCCCTTATGATGTGGCTTTGAATCTCTCAGAGTCTAATTGCATTATTGCCAACACCAAGAAGAGTGCTGATTATACAGACACTATAACCATGGAAAGAAAAACAACAAGGGTTCAATGAACTTTCGAACCCTTTCACCATTATGTCTTTGTCTCTCCGTCACTGATCGGCAGTGTTTTTGAAATGTCTTCATTTGTCAATGTCTTCAATGACTTCATGTCAGATGAAGAGAACCGTATGCAGTAAAAAAGTGCCGTGTTGAATCGCAAACCGGGTGCAAAGCAGGAAACGTGTTTCGAGTTTTGGAGACTTTGGAGACTTGAACTGAGGTTGTTGCTCCCTGAGTTTCAATAATTGTGCTTGGTGTCATTTTAGTGTGTTAGCCATTGACCAAAAAAACGGTCAAATAGTGAACCTGTGTAGTTTGTGTGGCCTCGGTTCTCTCTTTCTTCTTAAAAGATTGGATTCTAACTCCAGGATGGCTTACCGTGCGACGACAGACGGAAATCTACAGCTCCATAAGTGATACGTCAATACTCTTTATGAAACAAGGATTCATCGTTGCATCTGCTACTTTGCATAGCCATTAACCTGAATTCACGACCCCCTGACACTCATACAAGGTGATAAACAGCCGTAACTCATCCAGATTTGTGTGTAGAGTGACATTATATATATAGAATAACACTCGTTTCCAACTCAGCATCCGTGTCCGCGGTAAACCCCATTAGGCTGTCCTGTCACACTAATATATACAATGTGCTGTATTCTCTGGTGGTATCCCTGCTTTTTAATGGCTTTCCAACAGCCACAACCTCTTCCATTGATTTCTAGGTGAGGTTTGGACCGGGGAAAATGGGAGCTATAGATTAAAATGACAAGTTAATCCGCCGGTGGAGGTGTGTGTGTGTGTGTGGCGGAGGCATTGATCTTTTCAGGTCGCCGTCATTACCACAGAGAGAGGGGGCAGAGGGAGAATGGTGTGGGAGGGAGCGTGAAATGATGGGGAGGAAATATAATAGCGCCGGTCCGAAATATACGAGTAGAATATAATGGTGCTAGTTTATCCGGAACCCAACCCTGGCTGGACAGACGCAAATAGAGAAGGTAAATACTTCAATAAACGTGATCGGTGTGTGTGCGCGTGTGTGTTCGTGACTGTGTGTGTGTGCGAGTGTGCATTTGTGTGTGTGTGTGTGTGTGTGTGTGTGTGTGTGTGTGTGTGTGTGTGTGTTTACTGTATGCTCCTGTATCTTTTTGTCTACAGTATTTCTCAAAGTATGTTTGTTTCTCCTCCATCTTTGTTTGTTGTGTTGTTGCCTTGGCCCCTTATAATAATAATAATAATAATAATAATAATAATAATAATAATAACAACAATACATTAGACTTATATAGCGCTTTTCTAGACACTCAAAGGCGCTTTAACTGAAAAGATCGAGTAGTAATAATACAAATAAATCAAAAATAAATAAAAGAAAGTATAGGGGTCTAATTCATTTTTACATCTAATCTAAGTGTCTTTGTAGGACAAACTACTCTGTAGACTGCAATTACACCTAGAATTCGGACGCAGAAGCGACGAACAAGCGACGCCAGCGTCCTCTCTCAACCGGCATTTTTTTGAAAAGCTTTGTTGAGCTTTGAAAACATTTGTATCGACGTTGTCTTCTGTCTCCAGTCCTGCCATTACAAGTGACCCTTGACCCCAGCCCAGGCTCAGCGTCAGTGTTCACGGAGCTCTCCTTGTGTTAGCGCCGAGCTGGGCCCAGATAGAGGGCCCCCCCTCTCCCTGGGGGGCCCTGTGTCTGTGTGAATCCCCCTCTCCTTGAACCCCAGGCCCAGTCAGCTCTCTCTCTGTTCTCTAGGCTCCCTCGAATTAACAACCTCCTCTCCTCGCTACATCTAACCCCATTCAGTCACCATGGCGACGGTGGTCAAGTGACAACCTGCACCCAGAGACTTGGAAGAGGAGAATTCCTGACGGGACAAAAGACTTCTCTGTTCCCATTTACCCCAATTACCCACCTCCCTGTGTGTGTGTGTGTGTGTGTGTGTGTGTGTGTGTGTGTGTGTGTGTGTGTGTGTGTGTGTGTGTGTGTGTGTGCGTGCGCGTATGCGTGTGCGTTTGTGTGCGTTTGTGGGCGAAAGGAGAACCACTCAGCATTTGCACATTTACATTTTTCTGTCTTCTACCTCCGCTCTGCTCGCAATAAAGTACCTCTCCTGCTGTCAAAGTGGAGGCCACTTCACATTTTCCATACGCCTCCGTCCTCCGTCCGTTGTTGTACCGTTGGATAATACACCGGTGGCGCATCGTACGGTCTAACCCCCCCCGCGCCCCCCCTCTCTCTCTATGTGCCTCGTCCTCTCTCAAACCTCTCGCTGCCCGTCAGAGTGACAGACCACTTAGGCGTCATCTATGTCCGTCCTCTTAGCCCGGGACGTTATGGTCTGGCAGAGAATGCTTTTATCGAGTAATACCCGCCAGGTAAAAAAAGAGGAATGGCTTGCCTTTTTTTTCTTTTCTTCTCTGTTCCCGGAACAGTGCCGGCCGTACGTCATGTCGATGAAGGCCTTTATACTTTATACCGTCGAGGCTATCCGTCAAGCGTCCGTAGTCTGGGAAAAGAATGTTCCGGAAAGTTACGAACGACGACCGGGAACGGCTTCACTTTGATGAATGCACCGAGTCACCGAGATCTAGAGACCTTAGGAGGTGGTTCTCGGTTTCCCAGAGCTCCGTTTAATGTGGCCGATACTATTTTTCGATCTTAGCGTTATTTTCGGCAGACGTGTGCGGTAATGCACTCGTCCGTAAGCCCACAGGACGCTATAGAGTGGTCTTGTTAGGGGAAACCACACCATTCCAATGGGCTGAAGTGAATCATGCTAGGGTCATACCAGAGTGTGTTCCACTAGTGCTATTTATCATTTATACCTACCTCTGGGGTTCTACTGCAAGGGCTAGTTTGTTCATGGTGGAGACAGTAATAATAATAACTTTTATAATAATAATAATAATAACTTTTATTTGTATAGCGCTTTTCCTGCAAACGTTGCAGCTCAAAGTGCTCCAATCATTATAGAATCATAATGTCATTATTTAGTCATTTAAAGGCAATATTAAAATGATGGGGTTTTTAGTCTTGACTTGAACATATTTGATGAGTAGGCTTTTTATCGGCCTGTAGGGTAGAGTGTATCACCTCTCACGCTTGGGTATTGTAACACATCTTATCCCAAGGACAAACCTTCACCTTTGAACCCCCACCAACCCCCAACCCCCAAACCGTCACTGCCATTGGCTGTCTGGTCTGATTAGCTCCTTGATGAGTTGAGTCCATTACACTCTGTTTTAATGGGGGACCTTGTTAGCGTCACTAAACACAACGCTGCAGGGAAGGGCTTCAGCACGACACACGCTTTGTCAACCAGGCCATTAGCATGTCCATTAGCATGTGAGCCCCCCCACCGTGGGGTATGGTTTCTATCTCCCTCCCTCCCTCTCTTTCTCCCTCCCTCCCTCTCTTTCACCCCCCCTCCCTCCCTCTCTTTCTCCCTCCCTTCCTCATGTGAGCCCCCCACCGTGGGGTGAAGCCAGCCTCTCTCTCTGTCATCTATCAGTACCGTGTTAGAGACACTAGGGGGTGGACAGGGAGCCGAGGGGGGGGTGGAGCTGACACTGAACTCTAGGAATCCATGTATACAGTACACCCTGAAGCGGGGGTAGTCTGATTACCATTAACAGTGTTTTAATTCAAAACGTTTAATGTAAAAATGTTGTCTGTTTATGTGGCGATATATAATATACAGTATGTGGTGATATGTTATATCGCCACATAAACAGACAACATTTTTTTACATCAACTAAAACACCATAAGTGGTAATCAGAGTACCCTCGATCAGGGTACAGAACACACACACACGCACACACACACACACACACACACGTTATACATATGTGACAGGGTCTGGTGAAAAAGGCCGCAAGTAGGGAGAGGTCATTTTATTTCATTTTATTTAAATTTGTATGTATAATGTATATTATACATTATGTATATTATATTATTATTATGTATATTATACATAACATGACCTCCCCCTACTTGCGGTCTTTTTCACCAGACCCTGTCACATTATGTATAGTGTGTGTGTACATGTCTGTGTGTGTGTGTGTGTGTGTACTGTGTGTGTACATGTCTGTGTGTGTGTGTGTGTACATGTCTGTGTGTGTGTGTGTACATGTCTGTGTGTGTGTGTGTGTGTGTGCACGTGCGTGTGTGTATGTCCGCGCGCACGTGTGTGTGTAGTGTGTGTGTGTGTGTGTGCGTGCACGTGTGTGTGCACGTGTGTGTACACGTGTGTGTTCACGTGTGCGTGTTCACCTGTGTGTGTGTGTGTGCATGTGTGTGTGTGTGTATGCGCATGTGTGTATGTGTGTGTGCACGGGCACGTGTGTGTGTGTGCGCACGTGTGTGTGTGTGTGTGTTCCGTTCGATCATGGCCAAACCCAGACAGACCTGGGACAGACCAGACCTGTCCTGGTACCCACACTGCTCCTCTGACCCCCCCCCCGGGCCCTGGCCCAGGCATGGAGTGATGCGTGGGGACAGTGGGACTTAGAGGAGTGATTGTGTGTATCCATCAGGGAAATGCAAGAGGGAAGATAGGTTTGAGTGGAGCAAAGTGAAGGAGTGCCCCGGAGATAGGGAAGAGTGATTACATGTCAGAGAGAGTAAGAGATATAAATGGGAGAGGACGGAGGGGACGAACGGGGGGGAGGGGGGGAACGAGATGGGAATAGGGGACGAAACAGAACGGAATGGGAAGTTGAAATTAAAGCGAGGGGAGAGGGGCAGAGGGAAAATAGAGGGAGGGGAAGAGAGAAGGGGGTGTGGATTCGAGAGACGGAGGGGATTAGGGAGAGTGGCCGCGCCGTTGAGATAGATATGAAGCCCTTTGGATGCATTGTAGAGAGAGAGAGAGAGATAGGAGGAAAGGAGAGAGGTAGATGGGTAGGATGAGGGATGAGAGGAGGAAGACAGGAAGGGTGAGGAGAGAGAGGGGGGGGGGGAGTGTGAGGAGAGAGAGAGAGAGAGAGAGAGAGAGAGAGAGAGAAAGGGAGAGAGAGAGAGAAGTGTGAGGAGAGGGAGTGTGAGGAGAGAGAGAGAGAGAGAGAGGGAGAGAGAGACTGTGAGAGGAAACAGACAGAGAGGGTGAAGGGAGCAGGGAGACTGATGGCAAAGGTAATAGAATAGAAGGAGGGAGGAAGAGTGGTGGGGTTAAAGGAGGAGAATGGCTGGGAGATGGAGGGTGGAATGAAAAGAGACAGGTAAAGGGGGAGGGGGACTGAGAGAGAGGAGGGAGACAAACAAGGGAACGAGCGGAGGGAGGTGGCTGAAACGGAGGAAGCAAAGAAGGGAATGGAAATGACAGAGGTGGAAGATAGGGAGGGTTGGGAGAGAGAGAGAAAGAGAGAGAAGGTGGGAGACGGGTAAGATAAGGGACGAGAGGAGGATGATGGGACTGTGAGGAGAGTGAGAGAGGGGGGGGATTATAAGTAAGTAAGTAAGTAAAGCTTTATTTCTATATCCCCTTTCATACAAGAAATGCAGCTCAAAGTGCTTTACAACAGGAATAAGAACATAAAGTGAATAAAAAACATATATAAAAACATATACATGCATAGAATGAATATAAAAGCAGGGGAAAACAGTAAAAAGAAAAGGTAAAGGTCTAACTTTCCATATCCCTTTCATCTCTCTACCTTACACAGTCTTTCTGTACTTCCCACTGGCTTTCCACCAGCACCACAAACATCAGTTTTTGGAAAAGGTCTGTCTCAGTCTCTGTGGACGTTCTCAGTCTCTGTGTACGTTCTCAGCCTCTGTATACGTTCTCAGTCTCTGTGGACGTTCTCAGTCTCTGTGGACGTTCTCAGTCTCTGTGGACGTTCTCAGACTCTGTGGACGTTCTCAGTCTCTGTGTACGTTCTCAGCCTCTGTATACGTTCTCAGTCTCTGTGGACGTTCTCAGACTCTGTGGACGTTCTCAGTCTCTGTGTACGTTCTCAGCCTCTGTATACGTTCTCAGTCTCTGTGGACGTTCTCAGACTCTGTGGACGTTTTCAGTCTCTGTGTACGTTCTCAGCCTCTGTATACGTTCTCAGTCTCTGTGTACGTTGTGAGGAGAGAGAGGAGAGCGAGGCAATACGAGGAGAGAGAGTGAAGAGAAAGATAGAGATGGAGAGACGGGTAAGACAGGCGACATAGAGGAGAAAGATAGGGAGGGTGAGGAGAGAGAGAGAGAGAGACTGTGAGAGG
>NC_137679.1:9505707-9510707 GCF_963989245.1 Nansenia antarctica | reverse complement strand
GTGTGTGTGTGTGTGTGTCTGTCCTGTCAATGCAGCAGTCACAGGGCTGAATACGACTCCTAATCTCCCTTCAGACCATCACTCATCTCAGGCCGAGGTCTGGGAGACTCTGTGTGTGTGTGTGTGTGTGGGGTGGTGTGCGTGTGTGTGTCTGTGTGTGTGTGTGTGTGTGTGTGTATGTGTGTGTGTGTGTGTGTGTGTGTGTATGTCTGTGTGTTTGTGGGGGGGGGGTGTGCGTGCGTGTGTGTGTGTGTCTGTGTGTGTGTCTGTGTCTGTGTCTGTGTCTGTGTCTGTGTCTGTCTGTCTGTGTGTGTGTGTGTGTGTCTGTGTCTGTCTGTCTGTGTCTGTGTCTGTCTGTCAGTCTCTCTGTGTGTGTGTGTGTGTGTGTGTGTGTGTGTGCGTGTGTGTGTGTGTGTTCACAGAGGCACTATACTTTTTTTCTCTTCCCCCCCCCCCCCCCTCCCTCCCCCTTCTTCTCTCATCTCTCGGCCCAAAGCACACAGTTTCCATGGAGACAGGGACCCCCCTCAGGTCGGGTAGGACGGGCCTGTAGTCCAAGCCGACCAACGGCTCTCTCTCCTCTGAACCCCCCCCCTCCCCCCCCCCCCTATTCTCCTATTCTTCCCCTTTCTTCTGGGAGAAAAGCTCTGCCTCTCTCCCCAACCCAAGCTTGCTGCCGCTCCTTAGAAAGGAATTCCCCCAATGAGAAACGTGTCTTCTTTTTTTCTTTCTTTCTTTCAGGCTTCTCTGTCCAGCACCCCCCCCACCCCAAAGTTCTCTCAATGGAACCCCCAAAAGATGAATATTTGTTCGACCCCCCTTCTTCCCTTTGCCCCCCTAGGACACACACACACACACACACACACACACACTCACACAATGACACGCATAACCCATCTTTTGCTAAGAAATATCAAATCCACTCTTGTTTTACCCACCTTGTGTTCTTCCTTCACCACCGCCCCCCCCCCCACACACACACACACACACTCCTTCTCCGGTCCTGTGGTGCTCTCCTATTTCGGAGGTGATACTTTAACGCCCCCCCCCCCCCCCCCCCCCCTGCCTGGCCTCATACCGTGTGACTGAGTGTTATGGCCGCTCTGATAGTGGCATGGCGCTGGAGCGAACAAGTTATTACAGGACAGGCAAATAGAGGCCTGATGGAGCATGAGAACCTCTCCTCAGATCCACCCACGATGCTTTGCAGTACTCTGCTTCTCTCCGTTTGTCTGCATGCAGGCTACAGTATTTCTCTCTCTCTCTCTCCCTCAATCTTTCGATCTTTCTCCTTCACTCTCTCCTATCTCTCTCTCTGTATCGCTTTTTGGTCTCTGTCGGTCTCTCTCCCTCTCGATCTCTCAGTATCTCTCTCTCTCTTTGTGTCTGCCTCTCTCTCTGTCTTTCTCTGTCTGTCTCTCTCCCTCTATCTCTCAGTATCTCTCTCTCTCTCTCTTTGTGTCTGCCTCTCTCTCTCTCTCTCTTTCTCTGTCTGTCTGTCTCTCTCCCTCTCTATCTCTCAGCATCTCTCTCTCTCTCTTTGTGTCTGCCTCTCTCTCTCTCTTTCTCTGTCTATCTGTCTGTCTGTCTGTCTGTCTCTCCCTCCTTACCTATTTCTCTCAGGACATGGCAGTATTTCTCTCTCTCTCTCTCTCCCCCTCAATCTTTCAATCTTTCTTCTTCACTCTCTCTATCTCTCTCTGTATCATTTTGGTCTCTGTCTGTCTCTCTCCCTCTCTATCTCTCAGTATCTCTCAGTATCTCGCTCTCTCTCTCAGTATCTCTCTCTCTCTTTCTCTGTCTGTCTGTCTGTCTCTCTCTACCTCCTTACCTCCTTCTCTCAGGGACACGGCATGGCACAGCAACAGGAACAGCAGAGCATGAATGAATAATGTGGAGGTGGTGGTATAAGGAATGGCCTTGTCAGGGAGCAGTTGACATGCTATAGCTGCCATCTTGGCTCGAGAGGAGAGAGAGCAGCTTTGCTAGCGAATAAAAGGTGAACACCGCGCACACAGACAAACACACACACAAACACACACAAAGAGACATTTCGATCGACTTGTTTACTTTGCCACGGTTTTCGGTCCAGTCGTTGTAGACCAAAGAGAGAAGGCTCTGTGAGAACACTCAGTGCTGCTTGAGGTGGTTGTCTGTGAACCACGACAGAGACAGGAGAGGGAGAGAGAGAGAGAGGGGGGGGAGAGAGGGAGATGGGGAGAGAGAGAGGGGGGAGAGAGAGAGAGAGAGAGAGAGAGAGAGAGAGAGAGAGAGAGAGAGAGAGGGAGAGAGAGACAGCGAGAGAGGGAGAGAGAGAGAGAGAGACTTTGAGAGGAAACAGACAGAGAGGGTGAAGGGAGCAGGGAGACTGACGGCAAAGGTAATAGAATAGAAGGAGGGAGGAAGAGTGGTGGGGTTAAAGGAGGAGAAAGGGAGAGAGAGAGTGTGTATCCTCTGTGCGGTGTGTATTCCTCAGTCAAGCTCAGCCACCACACCACCACCACCACAGTCATTTTTAAGAGTTTGTTTTTCACTCTCCGCACACACAGACCTCTCCCGCTGCACAGGCGGAGGCGTCAGAGAGAGTGGAGTGGAGCAGCGCGTACCCAACTCCCCCTACCACTTGTTTGTAGTTTCTCCTCCGTCTTTTATAGATTTCTTTCCCCCCTTTTATAGATTTCCCCCCCAACCACCACTACCATGTGTTAGGTTTTAGTTTGGGCTGGTTTGGAGGACGATCAAAGGTTCTTGTGCGTATTGCTTTTATGCTTTCTTGCTTTTTTGTGTGTGTGTTTTGTGTGCGTCTGTGTGCGGTTGTGCGTGCGTGTGTATGTTTGTGTGAGAGAAGTCTAAGTGTGTGCGTTTTCTTGTTTGCGTGTAGGAATGCGTGACGGCCTTTGTGTTTGTGTTGCGTTTGTGTGTATACGTGCCTGACTGGCTTGCGCGTGTGTGTTTATGGTAATCTGTGTGGCGTGTGTGTGTGTGCGTGTGCGTTTGTGCATGTTCATCTGTGTGTGTGTGTGTGTGTGCGTGTGCGTGTTCTTTCGAGGGTATGTTTGAAGTCTGTTGGCCAGATGGCGGGTCCCCCCCCCCCCCCTTTTTGGGCTCTGTTGCCCCCCCACTCCCTGCTGGTTCTACTGGAGGGATGCCTGGGGGATGAAGGGTGGGGTGGGGGGGGGGTGTGTGTGTGTGTGGGGGGGGGGGGGGTAGGCCTGCTCACCTGTGTCTATGTGTGTGTGTGTGTGGATGTAGTCGGGCAGCAGATCTGAGTCAGTGGAGCAAGGTTTCCAGGGTATACCCGAAATACGGCACCTGCCTGCCCCCTAGTGGTAGCTCTCGCCACTGCAGGCTCCCTTTTTTCCCTTTCCCTTCGCCCCCCTGCTGCTGACGCAGATGTGAGAAGCAGGGCTGTGCTGCTGCAGCCAAGTCTGCCAACCGCCGACTGCTGCCATCTCTCTCTCCATATCACACCTCTCCCGTTGTGTCGGCGGTAACCACGGCGACCGAGGCCGCCCGCCCGCCCGCCCGTCCAGCGAAGCACCTGTAATTATCAGCCAGCCGCATGGCGTTCCACCAGCTGCTTCAGGAATGAGGAAGTGTGGTAGACCGCAAGCCAATCGGCTCTCTTCTGAGTTGGTCACACGGCATACAAGCGCTGGAATGTTGGAAGCTAGGTGTATTTTTGTGTTGGAATGTTGAAGCTAGGTGTTTTTTGGGGTTGGAATGTTGGAAGCTAGGTGTTTTTTGGTGTGGTTGTTGTCGGTGTTGATTAAAGGAAAGTTATTTTTGGATGTGTTATGAGTTATGAGTGGTGTGAATGGGATTGTAGTGTATATCCTTTGTGTCTTTTTTCCCCTTGGGAAGACCAGGGTAAAAAACATTGTTCATTTTAGGAGTGGCAATTAGGTGTGGGGTTGAGTTGTTCTCTCTCTCTCTCTCTGTGTCTCTCTCTCTCTTTCTCTCTCTATGTCTCTCTCTCTCCTTCTCTCTCTCTCTGTGTCGCTGTCTCTCTCTCCCTCTCTCCCTCTCTCTCTGTCTCTCTCTGTCTCTCTCTCTTTCTCTCTCTCTCTGTGTCTCTCTGTCTCTCTCTCTGTTTCTCTCCTCTCTCTGTCTCTCTCTCTCTGTGTTTCTCTCTCCCTCTCTGTCTTTCCCTCTCTCTCTGTGTCTCTCTGTCTCTCTCTCTCTCTCTCTCTGTCTCTCTCTCTCTCTCTCTGTGTCTCTCTGTCTTTCTCTCTCTCTCTCTCTATCTGTGTCTGTATTCCCTCATTCATGACGAGATGAGTGCACGCTGACATGAGTTGCTCATTAGCATACCCACAGGCAGGTGTCCAATCGGGATAAAGGAATGCACTTCAGAAAAAAAAGAGGCTGTATCCCGGCAACCAGCCGGAAAATTTCCCGTTGATGTCTCTGTATAGTTCGATTAAATCAGACAAAGCAGTGTTTTTTTTTTCTGTTTTTTTTTTCTAAGGCTGGTGGCAACCACTGCACATTCAATAGCCTATTACAATTTTGGTCCTCAGCCTATTTTCAAACTAGATACAGCATCTGGATACAGTGATGTCTGCTCCTTTACTTTACTGGAGTTTGAGCAACGAGAGATGACAAATGTCTTCACTCCTTGCTCCCCCCCCCCCCCCCCCCTCCCATGGTATTGTGTATTGTAGTGTGAAGTGGTGTAGGCCTGCACCTTGCGCCTTCCTTTTGTCTGGGTACATTTATCGATAGTGTTTACTAGCGAGGTACCTTACAGGACCTGTGCGGTCTGTGTACACGTCCGTGGAGGCTGGAGGAGGTCGAAGCCGGACGGCGGGCTTGTTGTAACACACTGTGCTGGGTCCTGTGAGGCCTTTGATGTGTACAGCACCTGGTTCTATTGATGTCGTAGGTGTGGAGAGTGTCTTATCCTACTCAGCTGTGTGTGTGTGTCTTCCTTCCGTTTCTCATCGTCGTTGCTGGCTGTCAAAAGTGTGCTATATCTCACCCCCTCCCCCCTCCCC
>NC_137679.1:9483207-9498207 GCF_963989245.1 Nansenia antarctica | reverse complement strand
CCTCCTCTCCTGTCTCACCCCCCCCCCCACCCCCACCCCGCCGGCCCCGCCGCCAAGCCGTAGGATTTGGAAATTATGCCACTGTCAAATCGGCCTTACGGGAAATTGCTATTCCCCCCTCTCATCGGAAATAATGAGGCCAGACGATCCTCGGGTGTTATTGCCTTCCCTTTATTCAGAGCGATGGCGGGTTGCTGTGGTTTCCTAACTGCTGCTGTATTCCCTAATCTCATTTGAGGGTAGTTACTCTTATGACTCCTCCTAAGTGGACTCCTAAGACGCCGCCGCCTCCTCACCGCTAGTCACCTGATGAGCTAGTCACCTGATGAGCTAGTCACCTGATGAGCTAGTCACCTGATGAGCTAGTCACCTGACGAGTTAGTCACCTGATGAGCTAGTAAGTCACCTGATGATGAGCTAGTCACCTGACGAGCTAGTCACCTGATGAGCTAGTCGCCTGACGGGCTAGTCACATGACGGGCTAGTCACCTGATGAGCTAGTCACCTGATGAGTTAGTCACCTGATGATGAGCTAGTCAGCTGACGAGCTAGTCACCTGACGAGCTAGTCTCCTGACGAGCTAGTCACCTGATGAGCTAGTCACCCCCCTGCTGGGTTACGGACGGCCTTGTTTTAATTATTATTGTTTGAACTCGCACACACGCTTCTCAAACCTCGTCCGCGTCTTAGTCTATTTATCCACTCTCTTCTTCTCATCCACTCTCTCTCTCTCTTCTTCTCATCCACTCTCTCTCTCTCTTCTTCTCATCCACTCTCTCTCTCTCTCTTCTTCTCATCCACTCTCTCTCTCTCTCACTCTTTTCCTCATCCACTCACTCTTCTCCTCATCCTCTCTCTCTCTCACTCTTAAGCTCCTCTTTGGCCCTCTCTCCCCTCTCTCGTCTCCAGCAATGATTTGACATTGATGACATTGATTCTACTCACACACACACACACACACACACACATACACACACACATGCACACACACACTCACACACACTCACACATACACACACATACAACTGACAATGTAATCTATATAGTTTGACATACTCTAATTTACAAACTACATCATTATTGCACTACTGCCCCTTCTTAAACAATTTTTGCTCATATAGTGTTGTTTTTTATGATATTGTTGGGGTTAGGGTTAGGTTAGGGTGAGGATCTCCTATGCACTAGCCACATCAACTCAATTTCCTGTATGTAAATGGTCTGCACTTATATATATAGCGTCTTTATCCAAAGCGCTTTACAACGGCCTGCCAACCTTGCGATCTGTCAACCTTGCGATCATTAGACGGTGGCTCTACCTCCTGCATCACAGCCACCCCTATAAGTATGTGCGAACAAACTAATTCTGATTCTGATTCTGATTCTGAACGGTGGCAAGAGCCAAACCCCCCGCCGCCTGTTGCCTGGCGGGAATACGGCGACTCCCAAGAGTGAATGAATGCAGTGCGTTTCCCATGTTGAACATTAGGCTGTCGTCCTCGTCTCTACAAACCGCTCCTACATTAGGTATTCTCTGTAAGCCGCTGCGTAGATCCGTTCTGTCTGATAGTCACAACCGCACAACAGTGATCCTCCGACAGCGCTTCTATGGAGTCACGCGGCGGCTACATCTGAAGATTAATCCTGGAATCAATTCCCCGTCTCTTCTTCATGTGTGACGCATTCTTTCCTGTGAAGAAGTACGTCACTCCTGACGCACTCCTGACGTACTCATCCCTCTCTCCTCCCTCCCTCCCCTCCCCTCCCTAAAGAGTTACATCACTTACATCTGTGACCTACTGCGTCCTTACAGCCCCAGTAGGTCTCTCAGGTCCTCTGACCAGGGTTTGTTGGTTGTCCCCCGTGCCAGATTAAAAACCGAGGGTGATCGAGCATTCCAAACCGTGGCTCCCAAGCTTTGGAATTCTCTTCCCTTTGGATCTTAGATCAGCGGTCTCGGTCTTGGCTTTTAAAAAAAACTGCTAAAGGCTGTCCTGTATAGACAGGCGTTTCGGCTAACCCCAAAAGCCTGTCTCTCTCTGTGTCCTGTTGATATTGTTGTACACTTGTTGTTTGTTACTTGTTCTTATTTTCACTTGTTTGCCTATTTTAACCTGCTATAACTTTTGCTCTTGTATTATGTTCTTCTACATGTAAAGCACTTTGTGACCCCTGGTCTGGGATAGGCGCTATAGAAATAAATTTTACTTACTTACTTACTTATCCCTCTCTCCTCCCTCCCTCTCTCCCTCTCTCCTCCCTCCCTCTCTCCCTCTCTCCTCCCTCCCTCCCTCTCCCCCTCCCCTCCCCTCCCTCTCTCCCCCTCAGAGGCTCCAGGCCAGGACTTCGTCACC
Organism: Nansenia antarctica; assembly: GCF_963989245.1. Lineage (NCBI taxonomy): Eukaryota > Metazoa > Chordata > Actinopteri > Argentiniformes > Microstomatidae > Nansenia > Nansenia antarctica. The sequence continues at coordinate 9,495,856 of NC_137679.1, read as the reverse complement.
CTGGACTACCGGCTGCGCTACTACCCCAGCATCACCTACGCCGTCATCGGCAGCGCCGTCATCTTCGTCCTGGTGGTGGCGCTGTTGGCCCTGGTCCTCCACCACCAGAGGAAGCGCAGCGTCCTGCTGCCCCGGGGGGTGAGGGGGGTGGGGGGGGGCTCCCACTCCCACCACCACCACCACCACCAGCCCCTGCTCCTGTCCCGTCTGGTCATCCTGGACCGGGGGCACGTCCACCCCGGCGGCGGCCTCTCCTCCCCCTCCTCCCCGTCCGGCGTGGGCCAGTACAGCTCGGCTCCTCCAGGCCTGCAGCTGCTCTCCGGGGCGCTGTACCCCAGCGGGCTGCCCATGGACTCACCACCCTCGTACTCCCAGGCCGTGCTGGATGTTAGGTAAGACCTCCTAATTTCCACCTCGGAAACATTGCCAAAGTTAGACACTGCCTTTCCCCCCCCCGCTGCTGAATCCCTCATCCACGCCTTCATCTCCTCCCGCCTTGACTACTGCAACTCCCTACTCACCGGCATCACCTCCCGCTCCCTCCATAGACTTCAGATGGTTCAAAACTGGGATGTTAGGTAAGGGCTGGGGGAAAGAGATCATAATAATAATAATACATTATACTTATATAGAGGTTTTCTAGACAGTCAAAGACGCTTTACAAACTGAAAAGATGGAGTGGTAATGATAAAAAGAGAAGAAAAAAAGAAAATATAGGGGCCTAATTAAGGTAGTGCTGGGGACACATGGGAAGGGGAGGGGGAGAGGGTTAACTGGTGAAGGCCAGCTTGAAGAGGTGGGGTTTGAGGGCCTGTTTAAATGTTGGGAGGGTGTTGGTCTGTCTGATGTGGTTGGGGAGGGGGTTCCAGAGGGACGGGGCTGCGGCTGAAAAGGCCCTATCACCCCAGGTCCGGAGATGATACGGATCCATACTACTACTAATAATAATAATAATAACTTTTATTTGTGTAGCGCTTTTCCTGCAATCGTTGCAGCTCAAAGTGCTCCAGTCATTAAATAATCCTAATTGAATTATTTAGTCATTTAAAGGCAATATCAAAAAGATTAGTTTTTAGTCTTGACTTGAACATATTTGCTGAGGTTGCATCTCTGATGTAAACTGCCAGTGCATTCCACAATTTGGGTGCATAATTGCTTTCGTTTTTAGACTCTTATCAAGATTCAAAGCCGCGTTTGAATGTATACTCTGTATGTGTCGAAGAGGGGGAAAAAACAGTGATTGTATTACAGCGTATAGGTTGTTTCAGACGTATCGTCTCCGTATTAAACCTTTCTCCCTCTCCCTCCCTCTTTCTCCCTCTCCCTCCCTCTTTCTCCCTCTCCATCCCTCTTTCACCCTCTCCCTCCCTCTCCCTCCCTCTTTCACCCTCTCCCTCCCTCTTTCACCCTCCCCCTCCCTCTTTCACCCTCCCCCTCCCTCTTTCTCCTCCAGCCGGCCGCCCTGGTTCGACCTCCCTCCTCCGCCGTACCTCCCGGACGGGGAGACCCTGCCCTCCGAAAGAGAGTTGCCCCAGTACGAGGGCCCCCCCGCGGAGCCCCCCGCCGCACGGCCCTCCGAGCCCCCCGCAGCCAGAACTTTGGCCCCCCCAGGCTTCCCCTGGCCGACTCTCAGCTCTTCCAGAGAGGAGTCGGACCACCTGTAGTCCCCCCCCCCCCCCCCTCAGGGTGGTTACATGTACATAGGACTCAGAGACTCTTAAAGGACTTAAAGCTCCAGGGCACTCAGGGGGGCTGGGTGATGCTGGGAGGCCAGAGAGAGAGGGGGGTTCTGGGAAGGCTCGACGCACTGTCCTGCTGTTGGGAATCGACAGGGGAACGATGTTCAAGGCACCTCTACTCACTTCTAACCTGTCCTTAGTAAGCTACGACCGGCTGAGGGACTTGGAATTCATTCGCCCTCCCAAAAAAGCGCTCTTGTACACTGGCGCCCTCTGGTGGTTGTTTCTAATCCGCATGATGACCCTGACCGAGGCTACACTTAAGGATACGAAGGTTACAGTACAGCACAACTCCTCATGGTACCCCCCCAAAAAAAAGATGTTCTTCCCCCATCTACAAGGCCCTGGGTTGATTAGCACTCTCAAGACCAACCAGGCACTTTTGAGTCCGAAATATAGGCCTCGTTTTGACCCATCTCATTCATTAAACACAGATAACTGGAATGGTGTTTGCTCTTAGTATTATGTTGGCTTTCACTTTACACAAGTGTGTACAGTTTATATTTCCGACGACACTGATTTGACATTTTATGACACTGAATACAGGACTTCAATGTATGATGTCCTGACTTGTTCTTTTTCCTTCTTTGAAATGGATTTGATCTCCTCATCTCCCAGTGAAAGCTTAACGTTTAGTCTGTTTATGCCACATGGCTGGTCACAAGCCAGGTCTAGACTGCTGGGAGTTTTAAATTGTGGTAAATGGGTTGGTTTTAAAATGCATCCATCCGGACAACTTCGTCGGGAGGAAGGGAGCAGAATGTTCAGACTCCGCTTGTTCAGGTTGACTGCTTGTTTTATGTTTAAGTGAAGTGATGCCTCGTTGCTCTGCTGCTCTTCTGAGCACGGCCCAGAATGCATTAGCGTTAATTCAACCGTTTTGGTCCAAGTCGAGAAAAAACACTAGCTCAGGAGACATTTTCAAGAGGAGGTCTGCAAACACAGCAGTAATGGTGGTACTGACAGATTGAAAAGACTTTACTGACAGATATGCCTTTACAGTTAGGACCAGCACTCGAGTTGAGGGGGGGATGAAATAAAAACGGTCAAAATCATCCCCCTTCTAAAACTGCCACCCCCCCCTTTCCATCCCTTATGTCATTTTATCAATGAACGTGGTATTACTGCTATTTCAACATTTAGTTTCGCGCATATTGAGTAAAATACTGTGGGCGAGGGGGCACGCACACATGCAATGACATTTTTTTACCAAGTCACTGACACTGAAGTCACTGACGCTGTGGGGATGCTCAAATCGTCCCCATATGATAAAATCCACCATCCCCCCCTGATTTTCTTTTACAACTTGAGTACTGGTTAGGACATTGAACTTTTAGAAGAATTCTAGAATACAGGACAAGCTGTTATGGCCTGGGACAGACTCTCTGGTACCTTGTGACAGGAAGTGCCTGGTACTTTGACATACGCATTTATGATCCAGCTAAGTAGGAACATCGTCATTACCGTAGTCAGTCATAGAGGCTTTCTCTTAGAATTTACTGAATAGAGTAGAGACACTATGTACCATGGTAACATACACCGTTGCTATCTTTCCCTGAGTACAGGGGTGCACCAATGAAGAGTATTTAACGCTTCACAGAACTATCATGTGTATTAATGTAACCGGTGGACAGAAGCATGCAGTGTTAATACAGATGAAATAGTGTATAGCGCATTTCAATCAATGCTATAATAATGTCAATCAGAAAATGTATTTTTTGCTCATGTTCAAATGATTTGAGGTATTGTAGGAATTGTATAGATATTGTTTGGACACTATACATATTAACATTTTAACGATTTGTACAGTAGTACTGAAAACTGAACCCATATCAGATAGCGATCTTCACTGGGTTGTTTAGGCTGAGAAGCATTGTGTTAGGGAACACTGACAGTTCACTTCTACCTGCATTTGTGACTGATTTACTTACAATACCGTGTGCCTTGGTTAATGTCTGTCATTGGTTGTGGTGCAAGTCTCTTATGTATTGCAGCATAAGCCACGAACATATGCTCAACACAAGTCGAGGTAATTGAGCTTGTATTGAGTGATACTCAACCATAGATTATTCTCGAAGGATCACAGATTAGTCTCAATGTCCTGTAAACTGTCATTCCTAGAACTGTAATCGATATGGACAATTTGGATGATTGATGTACCACAGCTGTCTGACCAACCGAAGCGGTTTCGTTGCGTGTTTGACACCCTATTATGTTTCTGTCAGGAGTAACAGGGCCCCCAAATCAATTGCAGCTTTATAAATGTGAAACTTGCATGTACAGATATTGAGAGAGAGAGAGAGAGAGAGAGAGAGAGAGAGAGAGAGAGAGAGAGAGAGAGAGAGAGAGAGAGAGAGAGAGAGAGAGAGAGAGAGAGAGAGAGAGAGACTGCCCCAGTTGTCTGTGGACCTACTAGTGTTATTCAATGACTGACTGATGATAACCCTACCTTAAGGATCTGCGGGCATAATGTGTTGTATTGTTGCCATCTCGTCCTTGTCATTTAATTCCAAACAATTCCAAGGGTTTAATGTGACCATGTACATAGGTGTGTGAGAGAGAGAGAGAGAGAGAGAGAGAGAGAGAGAGAGAGAGAGAGAGAAAAAACAGACATGTATGTAAAAGCAGCAAACCTATAGGGAAAAAAAATAATAGGAATTTAAAAATAGGAATTTAAACCGAGAAAAAGAATGTTAAACTATGAAATGTGTTTTGATGTTACCCCCTATCTGTTTCTCATCCACAGCAGCCATTGCTGCTTGCTTTCGGAAAAAAAAAACTAGCCTACAAACCAAAGATTATCATTTTATCATCGACCCACGTCCCAAGGATGAACTCTTTATCCCCTCCAAAGAAAAAGAAGCGGCTGAAGTCCCCAACAGTATTGTGCCTCGTGTTCCTGTTGTACAGTTTAGGCTGTCTATCTGATGAAGATGAAGATGAAGAATCCTGACTGGTGTAAAAGGTGTACAGAGGAGAAAAAAAATCATGTTTATTTGTATTGAAAAAAACTGGAGAATGATACTCAGGTGAAACTGGTCATATCTGGTCCCTCGCTTTTCACCGGCAACACTCGTTTACGCTCTTTGTCTGTTATTAGGTTTGGTTTGCGTACAAAAAAAAACGTAGAGTGATTCCTGATTTGTCTAGTTCTCGTCATTCGTGTTTGTATCATCATAGGACGCCATTTTGTTTGTTAGTTTTTGTTGTTTTCTTTCTTTCTGATGAAATATATTGTGTACATTGAAAGTAATATAAAGTTGTTCTGATTCATGATGTCTCGAGTGTTGTGTTTCCTCATGAATATCAAATCAGTGGAAAGTGAAAAATTGTGGAAAGTGTTTGAAAGTCAGAAGAAGAATTTGTTCTTGTCTTTTTAGTGCTGACATTGCATGGCTAACAGTATAGTCATGCCCCTAATCTTTGTTTTCAGTTCACTCTCTCTCCACTAGGTGTCAGTCTTTCCCCACATTACAATTGGCAAGGGTAATGAATGACACTAAATAGCTTCCTCATCTTCTGCCTGACCTGCTGTGTGATCAGAATACACAATCTCCATTAGCTTGGAGGGGGAAAAAATACTAAGCAATCCTTCCAATTTTTGTTATGTTAAACAAGTGACAAGTACTGGGCAAATGGATTTCAGATTAATATAGTCTAACATTGAAAGGGATATTTGATATATTAATCTGCCTCTATGAATCCATAGGGGAATCATATGTGTGTTAGCTTCACTACCTCATTCTAGATGGGTCATCTAAACCCCCAGCCCCCCCCAAATTGCCCACCCCACCAATGTATCCCCCAACACATTATGACACATCAGATAGCATCAGATAACATCTCTGTCTCATCTCTTTCTGTCTCCCTCCCCCTTCTCTCCCATACGTCTTTTCTCCTCATCTCCCCCTCTCTCTCCCTATCTTCCCCCTCCTCTCACTTCACCCCCCCTCACTCCCCATCTCTAACCATCTCCTCTCGCTCTCTCCCCATCGTCCCCCTCTCTCTCCCCTCTTACCCAAACACTGATATGCTGGAGCCCCCCCCCCCCCCTGTTTACACTACCCCAGCCCCCAGCCACACAAACCTTAATTAAACGCTTACACGCTCTTGGTCCCCAGCCCTGGCCCTGTCTATCCTGGTCCCTGTCTCTGTTTGGGGGGTTTGGGGGGTTTAGGGGGGGGCGGCTAATCTGTTGATCGGGGAGCCTAGCGGATAGGGGAGGACAGCTGGCGCGGTAGAGGAGGGCTGAGGGAGAATAGGTCTGAGGCGGAGCGGTGTGCTCAGGCAGCCACGCCACGGATCCGAACGCGGTGTTGATTTAGTGGTTGGCCCGCGATCTGGGACCGGTGACCTTCTGGGGGGGGGGTCCCCGAGGAAATGAAATGACGCCCCCATAACTCAGATTTAATAGGCCCGGGAGATGAAGATGATGATGATGATGGTTGTAGTGGGGCTGCTGGTGGTGGGGATGAAGATGAAGATGATGATAGTGTTGATAATGATGCATTATGATGATGATGATGATGATGGTTGTAGTGGGGCTGCTGGTGGTGGTGCTGGTGGTGATGAAGATGATGATGATGATAGTGTTGATAATGATGTATGATGATACAGACTCTGATAAGTTGGCAAGCAGACAGGAGATATAGCTACGGGGCAAGGTCTCTCTCTCTCGGGACACATTTGTTTTAAATTACCCCAGCCCAGGGTGCTTGGCTACAGTACGTCTGTGACGAGGCTGGCTCGCGCCCCAATTGACATTAAACGGTAATGAAATGATGGATGCAGTAGAGGAGAGATTGTGATAACATTTACATGCCTCATCATCGCCTCTTCGTGAGCTTCGAATTATAAGGTTCTTCTATCTCCGTTTAGGGTAGTTCAGAGATATTGAGCGTCAATATTTTTACATTCCATTATGTTTTGTGAGATGGAACCTTTGTATTTTATGAATTTACTAACTCAAAAATGTCAACGTTTAAAAAATAACACCACACAGGCATTAATAAACACCTAATGGATCAGATTATGTAAAAAACTCAATTTTGACAAAAAATGGAGATAGAACCTTATCATTCTAACGTCACGATGTACATGCCTCATCATTGCCTCTCAGTTGCAACATCACCATGCTGAAGTGTGCAGAGAGAGAGGGCTGAAAGAATAGGCCTGATAATACACCATCTCTAGCATCTTGCCGTGGCTGGTGCAATGGTTAAATAACGAAAGTGTGTGGCCTGGGGTGGTCCAGTGGTCCAGCACCGTGGTTTACAGTGCACACATATGCCCATGTCGGCATGGGTTCGAATCCGGCCCATGCCCCGCTGACATGACCTCTCTCCTTACATTCATGTCAGTCTTCACTATATCTGTCCAATAACATGTGAGTGGGACTGACCCACTCAAAAAATAATAATATCATAACTAAAATGCATTTGTGACATAATGCAACAGATTACAATGACCAGGCGGTGATATCTATTTGGGTGATATTGTCCCATTTAATAATGATACTGATACAAACCAAAGGTACAAGATAACCTATTGGTGAGAGAGAGCAGATGTGATATGGCGGTGGCGGTGTCGCTAAGTAGTGTGTTGCATTGTTGTGGTAAAAAAAACTGTAGGTCTCTCGTCCTCTATGCGTCCCCCACTTCCTATATAGCTGTGACCTACGTAAACATTCACCTGCTGACCCCTCACCTGATGCACTGCTGTCTCTACTGGTCCTCTGTGGCTCAGTTGGTAGAGCATGGCACTAACAACCAGTCCTCAAGTTGTAAAAGAAAATCAGGGGGGGTGGTGGATTTTATCATAATGGGGGACAAATGTAGCCTCCCCACCGCGTCAGTGACTTCAGTGTCAGTGACTTGGTCAAAATGTCATTGCATGTGTGCGTGCCCCCTCGCCCACAGTATTTGACTCTATGCGCAAAACTAAATGTTGAAATAGCAGTAATACCACGTTCATTGATAAAATCACATAAGGGATGGAAAGGGAGTGGTGGCAGTTTTAGAAGGGGGATGACCGTTTTCATTTCAAGGGGGATGCCATCCCCCCTCATCCCCCCTCAACTCGAGTTCTGCTAACAACGCTTCGGTTGTCGGTTCGATTCCATATACACCGAAACGTATGCACTCATCGCGACGTAAGTCGCTTTTGGATAAAAGCGTCAACTAAACGGCATTATATCTAGCATATCTAGGTAGTAACGTAGCCACCCTGACAACAATGAACCAAACAGGCTCCTCACACACAATAAACCACCGTCCCCTCGCTCTCATGCACTCTCTCTTTTTGTTCATTCACACTCAGAGTCTCAAACTCTCACTCAAGCCTACTTCTACTCTCCTCACACACACACACACACGGACACCCTCTCTCTCTTTTCTCTCTCTCCCCACTCTCTCTCAGAGCTGATCTGTTGTGCCACAGCTCCAGTGAACTGGAGATAAGACCTCGTGTTTTCTCATGTAAATGGCGTCAGCGTGGAGGGGAAGGAGGGCGGCATTGTTAGCGTGGAGCTGCTCTGAGAGGGTTGTGAGGGGCTCTGCTGAGAGGGTTGGCGAGCTTGTCCCTTATCAGATGAAGAGCAGGCCTCCGAGAGAAGGGGGAGAAGAGGGAGAAGGGGATTCCGGGGGAGGGGGTGTCGGGGTGTGTAGGGGTAAGGGGGGTGGGGGAGGGGGGGGTGGCGACTGGAGAATAGAACAGCTGGCAGAGTCACGCGTGCAACCCCAAAACACACAGAGCCCCAGACGCACTGAGCACGGTGGGAATCCCAGACTCTGAGACGTCCACACACACACACACACACACACACACACACACACACACACACACTGCCTCTCTCTGTGTGACTGGGTTATTATCAGCCACCGGCCAGTGAGCCTGAGTACACACACCACGACACACAATCCCAAAATCATACACAATCACAGTGACACACACACACACACACACACACACGGTCTGAATGAAAATGGATCCAGCAGCCCATTTTCTTTCTCAGTCTCACTATTCATGTCTAGATAGGCGAGGGCCTCACATTGAGAGAGAGAGAGAGAGAGAGAGAGAGAGAGAGAGAGAGAGAGAGAGAGAGAGAGAGAGAGAGAGAGAGAGAGAGAGAGAGAGAGAGAGAGAGAGAGAGAGAGAGAGAGAGAGAGAGAGAGAGAGAGAGAGAGAGAGAGAGAGAGAGAGAGAGAGAGAGAGTGGAGGAGGGAGGGTCTGGCAAGACCCAAACCACCATGCTATTTGTTTAGGAGTTATGGAAAACACTCCGACAGCCAAAAGCAGTGTTATCAGCATCCCTCCATTTCTCAGATACTCTTTGAGGCTTTAGAACACAACAAGCCTGTATTCCAACTGTGGGATCTGATGTTGTTTGGACACCCCTTTCCTCACTCTAATCCGTCCTGTTAAACCACCCTCCATGGGGGCTTCAGTTCGATGGGGTTTTGCTCTTGTCTATCTAAGAGTTTCAGATCGTCGTGAAGGACCTTGATATCGTATCTCTCCGCTTCAGGTTTCTCAAAATGGTGGAAAGCAGTCGATTCACTGATTTCAGGTCCCTGGCTATTGGTTGAGTTGACTTTGGGTGGGACTTTGGGTTCTCAGGAAACCTCAATTGGAAAAGAAGAGAACGCACACCGCAGAAAACGTAGGCGAGGTGCTGGCGACGGAGCAGAATACTGTTGAATGGGCACTTAGGTGGCGTAGCGGGTTAAGTGTTGACCATGTAACAGCAGGGTCCCCAGTTCGATTCCGGCCGGGCACATATCCTGCATGTTATCCCTCCTCTCTCTCTCACCCATCCTTCCTGTCTAAATCTCTACTGTATCTGTCAATAAAATGAAAAATATGAGTGGGACTGCCCCACTCAGAAAAAAAAAGAATACTATTGAATGAAGTAGAAGCCCCACACTCTAGTTCCAGATGCTAAAGTGGTCGATTTTAATTAACAACGGTTTCGTCCGTAGCCTTTGTCAAGTCTTACTCAAGTCTTTCTCAGGAAACCTCCACAAGCTCTAGATCTAGGGTCACAGTGCAAAAGCATTAGGGAAGCAGTGATCCATGCAACGTATGTATGGCCGCTGTCCCCTGTCCCCTGTCCCCTGATACTGGTACAGTCTCTCTAACACAACGGCAGGTTATATAATGCTCTATATTGGTGGTGGATGAGGCAAATTAATTGGTGTGAGATAGATTTGTAAATATTTTTTTAATTGTCTTGTCAAGCTGTTCCGGAGTATTGAAGCTTTTTACACGAGAGAATGCAAACCGAAGGCGTGGCTGTGTACAGTATCAGTCTATCAGGCAATAGACCTATCGCTAAGCCACGGCCCTTTTGAAAACTCGGACAAACAAACAACGCTCGCTCAAATTCTTCACTGACAGTGACTGACTGACCGACCGTGACTGAATGATTTAATGACTGACAACGGCGGGAGTTAAAATTTCTGATTTACAAGTAAGTAATAGACATGTTTTTGATGTTTTAAAGATGACACAAATATTTCGTCTAGAAGCTTTTCACCATCAGAGGGGGGGGGGGGAGACGAGATCAAACCAACAAGATTTCCCATAAAAACACACTGATTCAGCTTTAATTGATGCGATTGCCATGACACACACACGCCTCCGGGCACAGATGCACTCTGGGATGACGGATCACTTCCAGCCATAACAGCATATTGCTGTGGTGTTGTGATGTCATTTATTCATGATGGATATATAGTATATACATATCATTTTTTAGTGGATGTTCTTTTCCCGTATGAGGAAAATGGAATTCACAACAGCCAGTGCGACACACGCCCCCCCCCCCCCCCCCCAAAGGAAAAACCCCCTGACATACCAATAGATAATAACATTCCACTCATATATATGCATGTATGCGTGTATATGCATAAGTCAGGGTTGGGGCATTAGCAGCTGAAACAGTAACACAGTAACACTTCCCTGCTTAAGAATGGGGCTCATGGACATTGGGCTCTTGTCAACCCCCATTCAGGTCAGTGTTAAACACACAAACTAGCATTCTAATGGGCAAATCCCTAGGGCAAGGCCACCTTTGTCCCTGCCCCCCCCCCCCCCCCCCGAGTGGATGTCTCTCTCTCTCTGGGCACAGGGTGACAACCACCAGGCTGCCTGGGCCCTGGACAACCAGCAGGGTTACTGTTACTAGCTACCCCAGGAGGGTTACTCCTCCTGGGGTAGCTAGCCCAACAGGGTTGCCCCTGGTTCCTGACGGCTATCTTGACGGCGCTTATCTGATTGGCGCGTGTCCTTGTTTCCTTGACTCTCTGGGATGCGCGGAGGGGGGGCGGGGGGTGGAGGATCTGCTAGCTGTCGGTCTCCCTCGTAAGTGAAAGTGGTGGTTGTGGCGCATGGTGGCTGTCCTGCAAGCGGGTGGTCCGTGTGAGCTACAAAGACCCCCGGCTGCTCTGATAGACTGTGCTTAGGGGAGGGTATGAGGTTCCTACTGCACACTCTTTGTGATGGTGGTGGGGGAATTGGAATTGATGTCAATTGGGGGGGGGGGGGCTCAGGAGTGGTGGTGATTCTGGGGTAGAGAGAGTGTGTGTGTGTGTGTGTGTGTGTGTGAGGGTTGTCGGCCGGTTGGTAGCAGTGGTCCCTGTGGACCGGCGCATTCCTCACCGCAAGGTGGAGAGCTGAGATAGAGATGGAGAGAGAGAGAGAGGGAGGGAGGGAGGAGCGGATTGAGTCAATAAATAGGTCATTCATTTGTTGTGTGTGGGCATACCGGAGTGCAAGGTGCAGGGAGGGGGCAGGGGGGGCTGTCCCCTTGGGGAATTAGAGAGCGTTGTACAGTTAAGCAGTAAGGCAAAAGAGAGGATGTGGGCGTGGTGCATCACCACTATATCACAGGCTACACCCTGCTAACTAGCTGTGATGTCTTCACCATAAACCACAGCCTCAGGTGCCTTATTAATAATAATAATAATAATAATAATAATAATAATAATAATACATTAGACTTATATAGCGCTTTTCTAGACACTCAAAGATGCTTTCCAAACTGAAAAGATTGAGTAGTAAAATAAATAAAAGAAAGTATAGGGGTGTAATTCATTTTTAGATGACTAAATCTAAATCGAAGTGTCTTTGTAGGACAATCTACTCTGTATACCGCAAGTATATCTAGATTCGGGCGGAGAAAGCGGCGAACAAGCGATGCCAGCGTCCTCTCTCGACCGGCATTTTTGGAAAATCAATAATATTACTTTTAGAAAAGCGTTCCTCAAACTGTAAATAACATTTCAAATGTTTCGTTTCTCCAAATAAACGTGGAAAAGGAACGCAGTCCATTCGCACTAAATCTAGCGAGCGACGTTCGTTGGCTAGTCCCCTAGTATGGCTACAGTTTACAATATAGAGAAGAAGAAGGAGAGATATATGGATTAACAGACAAATAGAGGGTAAGAACAAGACACAGAGAGAGAGGGAGAGGAGGTAGACAGAGAGAGGAGGACGGTAGCGTCGTTGCATGTGTGTGGTACGGTATTGCACGGAGTTGGTGGTATAGGAAAGTGAGATAATGATGATTTTAAACTCTTTTTTATCCCAGACCTGGTTCTGTCCTGTCTATGATGGAGAATGCTGGCTTCCTCCCAGACTCCGACCCTCATCTGTCTCTTCACCCTGGGGAGCAGGGCTGCACATAGCACCCAGTATCCACACACACACACACACACACACACACACACACACACACACACACACTCACACACACGCAAGCACACACATGCACACACTCACACACACACTCACACACACATGCACACACGCAAGCACACACTCACACACACATATACACACACACTCACACACTCACACACACACATGCACACACACACTCACACACACACATGCACACACGCAAGCAC
>NC_137679.1:9468207-9470707 GCF_963989245.1 Nansenia antarctica | reverse complement strand
CACACACACACACACACACACACACACACAGACAGACACACATACACACACATACACACAGAAAAGCACACACATACACACACACACACACACACACACACACACACACACACACACACACACACACACACACACACACACACACACACACACTGTCCCCGTCCCTCTGCTGGAATGATGCATCTGAGGATGCAGAGGCCAGATCAGTGTGGGTCTGTTCAGGGATGAATGTCTCAGTGGGTCACTGGCTAGGGGAGGGGGGGGGGACACTGTGGCTGGGGGGGGGGAGACACTGTGAGCCAGTGTGAGGAGGAGGCAAAGAGAGGGTCTGTAATCCCCACAGGCCAATGGGGACACATTGCCAAAGCCATGTCTGTCTAGGGACAAACTAGGGACATTTTTGTTCCACAAACAATACTAGTCTCACACACACACACACACACACACACACACACAGACAGACACACACACACACACACACACACACACACACACACTCACGCATTGCACATAGACACACACAAACACAACCATTACAGAAATCCCTCTGCTTCTGCTTGCTTCCAGTCGGGTAGTAATCCTCATTCTGTATTCTGGGTGAGTTTTTGTTGGGGGGGGGGGGGGCACACTGTGGACACTGGAGTTGACAGACAGAGTAGAGGGAGTAAAAAAGAGAGAGAGGGAGGGAATGAGGAGAAAAAGAAAGGGAAAAGGGACAGAAGACAAAAAGACTCCCCCCCCCCCCTCTCGGCTCCCCTGGCCGTCATTGGTTGATGACACAGGGGCTTTTCTTTTCCTTTTTGCTAATTGGCCACCCAGGCGTTGACTCGGAGCTCTCTCTCCCCCCAAAACACGTGCGGCGTCTCCCCCTCGCTCCCCTGGAATATACACCTCCCTCCACCTCCCCCTCGCTCCCCTGAAATACACCTCCCTCCACCTCCCCTCGCTCCCCTGGAATACACCTCCCTCCACCTCCCCTCGCTCCCCTGAAATACACCTCCCTCCACCTCCCCCATTCCACTGAAATACACCTCCCTCTCCCCTGAAATACACCTCCCCCAACATCCCCCTTTCCACTGAAATACACCTCCCTCCACCTCCCCCATTCCACTGAAATACACCTCCCTCCACCTCCCTCTCTCCCCTGATATACACCTCCCTCTCCTCTGAAATACACCTCCCTCCACCTCCCTCTCTCCTGAAATACACCTCCCTCCACCTCCCTCTCTCCTGAAATACACCTCCCTCCACCTCCCTCTCTCCTGAAATACACCTCCCTCCACCTCCCTCTCTCCTGAAATACACCTCCCTCCACCTCCCCCTCCCCTGAAATACACCTCCCTCCACCTCCCTCTCCTCTGAAATACACCTCCCTCCACCTCCCTCTCCCCTGAAATACACCTCCCTCCACCTCCCTCTCCCCTGAAATACACCTCCCTCCACCTCCCTCTCCTCTGAAATACACCTCCCTCCACCTCCCTCTCCCCTGAAATACACCTCCCTCCACCTCCCCCTCTCCCCTGAAATACACCTCCCTCCACCTCCCTCTCCCCTGAAATACACCTCCCTCCACCTCCCTTTCCTCTGAAATACACCTCCCTCCACCTCCCCCTTTCCCCAGAAATACACCTCCCTCCACCTCCCCCATTCCACTGAAATACACCTCCCTGGTCACTCTCCTCACCTTTCCATTTAAACCAATAGGGATCACAGGATGTTGCCATGACGAAGTGGATGGTGGATACACCGTAACCCTTGGTTACCACAGGTAAGCACCCACAAAGTCCTCTCATCAGCTAGGCTATTAGTCCACAATTGACCATACAGAAGCGCAACATTTATGAATCGAATATTGATCACGATGTCAAAGTGGTTATATCATTCTCGCTGCCTTGCATTTGTCAGAGAAGTGTTACGCTTACAGGTTGTCCATAACTGTAGCTTACATGCTCTGACTAGCAATGTAAGTGTGACAGTTGGATTATTTTCTTATCTGTGTCATATCTGACATGTACTGTTATGTACAGTATATGTCATTCTACTTGACTGTGTCATGCGATTATGTTACGCACATCCATTATTTAAAGGGCAGAGCAGTTATTGTAACGGAAGGCTGTTGAATGAATGTCTGCCCGGGCCTGGAGGGTCCTCACCTTTAGAGAGAGGACTTGCCCCCTGAATTAATTGGGGGTGATAGATGGGTTTGAGATGGATCTCATTATTTCATTAACTAATTAGGAATGGCGGAATTCGGTCACGTCCCCCGTGTGTGCCCGTCCCCGTCCCCCCCTGTCCCCCCCCACTCGGGGTAGAAAACTCACAGGGCTGTGATCATTGCTGAAAGAAAAAGAAAACAGGAGGAGGGAGGGAGGGAGGGAGGGAGGGAGGGGGGTGAGAGGAGAAGAGAAGAGAAAAGGTAATTCGATTGTCTGGAAGGTTCCATATGGTTCCATAGTGCGGTGGATCCACCCTGCCTCACTGCTAGCAGACTGGAGGCTTT
>NC_137679.1:9440707-9463207 GCF_963989245.1 Nansenia antarctica | reverse complement strand
TGCAACACGGACGACGCGGGTTTGAATATTTTTTGTGTAGGGTGTAGGGAGACAGTGTGAGGAGTGTGTAGGGTGGAGGGATGGGGTGAGAGGAGCCAGTATAGAGGATAGAGTAGGTGGGGCGGGAAGGGGGGTGGGGGGCGGAAAGGGGGGTGGGGGGTGGGGGTGGAGGGTTAGGCGACAGAGGTAACACGCCGGCACCAGGAATGTTTAATTAAATTCTGGAACAGACTCTGGGTTCTTGTGCTCTAAATGGGCCCTCCAGCTGAAAGGAGGGATTAACACAGACCACGGCCGGGCCTGAGGCAGCAGCACACTCATTACTGGAGAATAGAGAGAAGGAGATGGAGGGAGAGAGAGAGAGAGAGAGAGAGAGAGAGAGAGAGAGAGAGAGAGAGAGGGAGAGAGAGAGAGAGAGAGAGAGAGAGAGAGAGAGAGAGAGAGAGAACACACACACACACAACAGACAGACAGATAGACAGACAGACAGAGAGGGAGAGAAAGAGAGAGAGAGAGAAACACACACACACACACACACAGACAGACAGACAGAGAGGGAGAGAGAGAGAGAGAAAAGAGAGAGAGAGAGACACACACACACAGACAGACAGATAGAGAGGGAGAGAAAGAGAGAGAGAGAAAGGGTAAGGATGACTTGGTGGAGTTTTGAATGGAGAGACCAAATGAGGAGGAGGAAGGGAAGACGACTGAAGGAGGACTAAACGGAGAAAGAGGGAGTAGAGGAGAGATGTAAAGGAGGAGAGAGAGAGAGAGATAGAGAAAGGAAAAGGAGGAGAGAGAGAGAGAGAGGGAGGGAGAGAGGGATAGAGAGAGAGAGAGAGAAAGGAAAAAGAAGGAGAGAGAGGGAGAGAGAGAGGGATAGAAGAATAGAGAGAGGGATAGAAGAAAGAGAGAGAGGGATAGAAGAGAGAGAGAGAGAAAGGTAAAGGAGGAGAGAGAGGGAGAAGGAAAAGGAGGAGAGAGAGAGAGAGGGAGAGGAGGGAGGAGAGAGAGAGAGAGAGAGAGAGAGAGAGAGAGAGAGAGAGAGAGAGAGAAGAGAGAGAGAGAGAGAGAGGAGGCTGGCATGGCTAGGTCTAGAGGATTAGGGCTCCTCAATAAGAACAGGGGAGGAGAGTCACTCTCCCTGGAGTCTGGAGGACCAGGCCAGGGCTGGGGGGGTGGGGGGGGGGTTAGCTAAGCCAAGGCCCCCGTGCCCCGGCCATGTCCACATTACAGCCATGGCCAATCTGACTGTGCTCAGTGTCAACAACTCACACACACAGGACTCACAGGGGGGCTAGTTTGCTTCAAACCTGCTGAACTGAACAAGCCACAAGAGGCTCTGTTGACCCCTGTTGCTTGGGCTCTGTTGACCCTGTTGCTTGACGGAGCAAATATGCACTCCCCACTTCATTAAGCCGTGGGGTACATCGTGGTCGTAGTAGTAGTAGCTGTGTTTGTGTTTCAATACAAGTGCAACACAAATATGAACAAGCGCTTCTCTCTGTTCAACGTTATTGACGCGATGGGGCTGTTCTGTAGGGTTTAGTATGCAGAAAGGCTGTATACAGTATGTATATGTAAAAGGATGTAGGCTACATATGTGTGGATAGATGCAAGTGTATTATAAACACAGACAAATTGACTTGTCAGGAAATGAGAATAGAATAGGTGGACAGTGAGTGTGTGTGTGTGTGGGGAGTTCAAACGTTGCGTGGATATTGTCCCATTCATAGGTAAATCGTGTTTCCCTTAAGATGCCAGGAAGGATTACACAACAGCTACAATTTGAATGTGTCTGTTCTGGTCCGAGACTGAGGGAAACAGTCATCATTGTTGCTCATCATACATGGCTCTCATAGCTTATCATAGCTAACACCCCCCTGTCTATATAACCCCCTGTGAATAGGCCATATAGTGTATAGAAGTATATACGTTTCCATAATAGATACATTCTCCGATTCCTACCGATTACTTATCCCCCTATTTATATCCCCCCTATTTATGTCTATTTATGTCTCATTCTTGTTTTTTTATTATCTTAGGACTGTGTTTTATTATCTTAGGACAGTGTTGATTGTTAGCACCTTGGGTTTGCATTTCAATTCCGTTGTACCCGTACAATGACAATAAAGATCATTCATCCATTCATTCGTTCACTCATTCATTCATTCATTCATTCATTCATTTATTCATTTATTCATTCATTCATTCATTTATTCATTCATTTATTCATTCATTCATTCTATCCACATATCTCTTATCTCTAACTTAACTCTATATATCGTTGAAACTAGCAGCCACCCAACTGTCCACTTCAATTCAGTTTCGTACTATAAAACGACGGGGTTACACGAGGATCACTTCATAACCACGACATTTTGATTAACCACAACATCAAACCATATGGTCGTATAAAAACACGAAGGGCAGGATGTCATGTTGGCGGTGGTTCCGACAGTTAATATTGACATGTTTTACACGGCCCAGGGAGGCCCTGTGGTCTGGACATCACGTCTCATCCCCATCACTGCTGGTCTGTGTGTGGCAGCCCCAGAGGTAAAGGTCAGCCTACAAACACTCTTATCTCTGTTTACCTTTCTCCATCAAAGCCAATCCGAATCATACCCGTCGACGATTACAATGTATTCCCTGTGTGGACTGTCTGCGGCCACAACAGGGTCAACATTGTCAGGCAGATATATTGCCAGTGAACTTGTGTCCTTTGTCAATAAGTGACAGCGATCTGTTTGGCGACGAGGGGTGGAGGTTTAATTCAATTTCACACTGCCCCGAATACAAACTGTCTACAACTATACATAATACAAACATACTATATTACTGTATGTGGAAAAATATGAAATCCAACTATTTACATGCACTGTAAGTGTGCTTATCATCATCACTATTTCTTAGGACAAATACTTAAACATGAATAGCACAGACTACAAATACTAGACAAATGAATTCAAACTCGTTCAATATTGCCAACATATTGATAGCTGGCAGCGTCAAGCCATTATGGGAGCCAATTCTGCTCCTGCTCACATGGTCCACGGTTGAGTGCAGCTCTATGCACTGTGTGTGTACGGTATATGTGCTCGGGTTGTGAGCGCACAAGTGTGTTTGCCTGTGTGTGTGTATGTGTGTGTGTGTATGTGTGTGTGTGTGTGTGTGTGTGTGTGTGTTGGGGTTGCATTGGGGGGGATTTGGATCCAAATGAGTGGAGTGCTGGTGCATTAATGAGTAACACACAACCCTCATCTTCAACAATACCAACCCCCCCCCCCTCCCCCCCTTCCCCCATCCACCCACCCACCCACCCACCCCTCCTACCCACCCACCTCCCTCTCCTCCTCTCTCTATCCTCTGACATTTCCAGGCTCTGTTCTAAGGCAGAGGAGAAACTGCTTCATTTGGAGTGTGAGACAATGCAGGCAGGCAGGCCGCCTTCTTTGTGCCCCCTGACGTCCCGCCGAGGCACAATATGGCCCGTCAGGGATCACTGAGGACACACAATGGCCATTACCCACGGGGCCGTGCGGCAGGGCTCAGGGGCAGGGCCGGGATGGACAGCTTCCAGACTGTGGGGTGTCTGGGGGCCACACTGGGCGAGAGATGGAAGGATGAGAGGAGGAGAGAGGAGAGAGAAGGAGAGGGGATGAGGGAGAGGGGGGCGGGGGGTGGCAGGGGGAGAGAGGTGGAGAGGGAGAGAAGGGGTATATGGGGAGAAGGGGAGAAGACAGAGGAGAGAGGGATGGATGAGAGATGGGAAGGGGAGTGGGCGAGCGATAGAAAGGAGATAATGGGGAGAGAGAGAGAGAGAGAGAAAGACGGAGAGAGAGAAAGAGGGAGGAGGAGAAGCTTTGGGGAGCAAGAGCAGAAGAAAGGGGGAAGAAAGTTACGAAAGGGAGCGGGAGTGACAGAGAGAGAGAGTGAAAAGGGAAGAGTTAGAGGGTGTGCGGAAAAAGAAGAGAGTGGAGGAGAGAAAGGGGGGAGACTGGGGAGAGAGGACTTTCTGCCAGAGGGGGTGTGTGTGATGTGTGGTGTGTGAATGGGAGATGAGGACATTGAGCTAGGCTTCTGTCTCTCTGGGGAGAGGAAAGAGGGGGGGGGGGGTGTTTGTGGTAACGTTTATCTTGGAGCTGAACTTGGTTGCCTGATCACACATTGGAATGCAGGCGGCATAGAGGGCCTTGAGCAAACAAGGCCCGGAGAAAAGATACGTTTCACCTCTACCGCTGCTGTTTTGACCCCGGGTCGCTTTGAGTGGACACAGAGGGTGGACAGGGTCACACAATAGGCTGGACACGAAGGCCAGAGGGGGGTGGGCGGCCAGAAGGGGTGACCGGGGGGCCCCCGGGGAGGGGGTGAAACAGAGGGGGTGGATGTGGGTCAACGGACCGCCTGAACTTAACCATCAGTCAGTCTCCCATGGAAAAACTCTCCCCTCCTCTCAGTCATTCAGTCACTCTTCAGAAACCGACGCGACAAAACCACATTCGCTAGGCTAACGATCCGCCACAAGCAGGCGACCGGACCGTACCGTTAGGTAAGAGTTTGCAGGAGGGATATCATGACCCCCCCCCTGTGTTGTAGAACTTCAAATGAATGATCTCAATGTCAACAAAACCCATTCTAACGTGGCCTTGGGCAGCATTCAAGTTGAGGGGGGATGAGGGGAGATGGCATCCCCCCCTGAAATAAAAAACTGTCAAAATCATCCCCCTTCTAAAAACTGCCATCCCCCCTTTTCCATCCCTTATGTCATTTTATCAATGAACGTGGTGTTACTGCTATTTCAACATTTAGTTAGTTGCGCATATTGAGTAAAATCCTGTGGGCGAGGGGGCACGCACACATGCAATGACATTTTTACCAAGTCACTGACACTGAAGTCACTGACGCTGTGGGGATGATAAAATTGTCCCCATGTGATAAAAATCCACCATCCCCCCCTGATTTTCTTTTACAACTTGAGTACTGGCCTTGGGGTTCCTCGTTTTTCAGTTGAGAGGGCCACAGGCCAACGAGGTAGGAAGTCCTCCTGGGGCCACGCCATCTGAGGCATTCCTGCAGCTCCTGTCCAAACGTTTGCTCTCACCTTAGCGAGGGGGTCAGTACAAACCTGATTAAATGGGTCAGCGGCTCGCCTATTTTCGGCCCCTGCTGACAGGGAAATGCGTCGGGGACCGGGGTAATCTCAAAGCACTCCCGTGGAGAGAAGAGGGAGAGATAAAGGTGTTGCAGTGGAGTTTTTTTTACATTTCCCCCCCGCACCTTCTCACGGTTACACTATAAGGTGATAGTGGAGTAGTGGTGGTCTAGTGGATAGTGAGTTGGACTTGTGATCGGAAGGTTGTGAGTTCAAATCCCGCCTGAAACCACACCACTACTAGTGTGCCCTTGAGTAAGGCACTTAGCCCTCAGTTACTCCAGGGGGAATGTCCCTGTAATTCGTAATTGTACGTCGCTTTGGATTAAAAGCGTCTGCTAAATGGCAAAATTAAAATTTATAAAATTAGTTCTTATCTACGTGAAGACTTCCAATCCTGCGTTCGTTCTGTGATGTGTGATGTGTGATGTGTGATCTGCACTCTATCCCCCCCCCGTTTTCTCACAGTGGAGGGGTGAACACTGACAGATGGCTTAAAGTACAGCGTCGCCATTGTTTGTCGTTCCAGCGCTTCCTGGAGCTCCCCACGTCTGTCTTTTCGCTAATGTCGCGTCTGCGCGGAGAGATACGCCATATATCATCATGTTACCGCCAGTCTGTACCGTTTACGTATTTAATGTGGTGTGGAAAGTTCCCCGTCTGTATGGGATGTTTATGCCTAAGAGGTGTCTGCTTTAGACAATTATATTAGTGACGTGGTTATTCTGATACCTATTACTGCTAGCCAGCTCGTGGTTTTATTATGTGATTTTAACAGAGCGTATACAATAGGTGCCTCATTTTCCCAGGAGTTCAGTTCAGTTTGGACTCATTTGTTTTCTTGCTGCTGTAGCCTTGAATACCCCCACCTGTACGTCTGACAACTATAGTACATGCCTGTACTATTCATTTTTTACTAGGCATTTTTCGGTTGGTTTATTTGTTTGAAACAGTCTTTCGTCAAGTCGGTTATTATGTGCGTGAGTCATTTGTTGCTGGTGCCATCACTGTCCCTGGGAATACATATTCAGCTTCTTTTTCTTTTCTGTTTTACTACAACCTCCTCCCTACTGCGTAATCTCTGTCATTAAGTCACTGCTCCGTTCTACTTCCAACATTGTTAAAGACAAGGTAATAAAAAAAATAATGTTAGTATCATGTTGTTAGCTACGTTTTGCTCTGATCAGCACTATTCACTCGAGTCAATTGGGGCTCGCGGTCACGAATATTCCTGTCCTTTGGCAAAATAACACACAAAACTTAGACTCCTGCTGTGTGTCACCTTGTGAACTCTCTTCCCTCCCTCCTCTCTCCCTCCCTTCCTCCTTCCCTCCCTCCTTCCTTACCTTCGTCTGTCGGGCCCCCATATCTCCTGTCTTTCGCTCCACCCTGGACGCTGCCAGAGGTTTATTGAAGGCCCGGGAGCCTGCCCGTGTTGCAGAGCCAGTCTGAATGGACACTCACAACAGGTGGCGTCCCCCCTAGGAGCACACACCATCTGTCTGTCCACTCCAAGGTAACGAGGCTGCGCGCAGCGAAATCCCTGGGCAGGGTGATTGCACAGATGTGTGACCAAATATTCACACACATGAACACACATTCACACACACACAGAGAAGCAAACATGGAGACACGCACTTGCGTTTGATTTTTTGGGGGGGCTTTAGTTTAGGCTTCAACATCTCTAGGCATGCATTTTAAATGAGCGTTTAAAAAAAAAAGTGTTATAGAGGCATCAAAGGTCCAGTATGTAACGTTGGAGTTTTCTAATAGCGTCCTAATGGTTGTAAGGCTATGTTTAATCAGTATGTTTAATTCAGGGAATGAGGTCTCTGGAAATACATATTTCATTCACGAACACTGGTCAGGAATAAGTGCTTTAAAAAATGGAGTGTCCTATATCCGACACTCGGTTTGCATACAAACATGTTGTTACTTCCAGGGGTGTTCTGGGTCGGGGGGGGGGGGGGGACTCCTTTCTGTCTCTGTGGCTGCCTCCTCGAATCGAGCACGCGTGCACAAACACATCAGCTAATGTCCGACACTACCATGTCCATTTCGAGGGGTAATATCATCATTAGGGAGGAATGTTGTTTGTTTGGAACTTTGAAATGAATTTCTCTGCAGTAACGCAGAGGTGGCAGATTTCCAAGAAACATACAGCCTGCTCCAGACGCACATGGTGCATGTGATTCCATATGTAAAACCCTTCTGAAATATGATTGTCGATCAGGGAACGTTTAAATGTTCCGTTCTGACCCTGATATGGAGAATTCCTAAACAGATCTGATCTCGGAGCATTCTGCCGTTCTTCCATTCTACCATTCTACCATTCCGGGGGAGAGCTCAATGGCCATAAGCATGATGACCTTTTGGGGTCAGGAAATCATTTGTGTCCCGACCGTGGTCTGTGTGGTCTGGGGTGTATAATTGACATTTAATGAAGGCGTGCCTTAGCATGGGGCGATGAGGGGGACTGGGAAAGAGAGAGGTAGTGGAGAGAGAGAGAGAGGGGAAGGGGGGGGTGGGGGGGGGGGGTGAGGACAGGGGCGAGAGGAACAGACGCTGAGGACGGACAGCCTGTTGTCTCACCGCCAGCCCCATCTGTCTACTGGTTCACATCAGCGTCCACAGAGAGAGAGAGAGGGGAGGGAGGAGGATGGCTGGAATGCTTAATGCTTATTATGACCAAACACGTAATTCTGATAACCCATTGCATTGAGGATTATATCATGTTTATCTTTAGGATAACCTAATCACTCCATAGCATAATATCATGTCTGTCTTCCAGTGAATTTACAATGAAATACCTTTGGAATTAACGCACCAATCTGATTGGTTGACAGCCGTGGTGGTATTTTTTTTCCAGAAACCTATGCGCATTGGCAACTAAACAACGACTGACTTCCTCTTCCGTAGAAGAAAAAACTAGAGATTATGAATGTATCCCAGGTTCTCCGAAGAAGAAGAAGAAGAAGAAGAAGAAGAACATCAAAACAAGATACATATGGGGATGCTTGCACCCGGGCCTATATATAGGACCAAGAAAGGGCGTCCATTTTTATGTCCCTCATCTCCTTCAGAGAACCTGCTTTACATTTGTAACCTCTAGTTCCCTTTGAGTCGCCTCGGATCAACCCCTCAATATGGGAGCCTGCAAAGGCCCGATTGCCTGGTCCGAACTGGTCCGAACTGGTCCGAACTGGTCCGAACTGGTCCGCCTGGTCCGAACTGGAGACATGTATGGATCCACACATGTATATCTACATCATGCAGTCTCCAAACCAGACACTCACAACAGGTGGCATTGTCCCCACTACGAACACACACCATCTGTCTGTCCACTCCAAGGTACGATCCTGCGCACAGCAAAGCCGCAAATGCACAGATGTGTGACCGAATATTCACACACATGAACACACAGAGACACACACATAGAAACTCACACACACACACAGGACACGGATACATGGAGACACACTTCCATTTTTCCAAACTAGTACAAAGGACAGTGCATGTCACAAAGGGAACACAGTCACGTCCAGGCTGTGAAACCGTCGAAAGGTAAGTGGTCGAGTTGTCTGCAGAACCGTATTTCTGAAACAGAGACAACCTTGAACAGGGGTCACAACACCACCAACCTGTGGCTGCAATCCTAGGCAATGGACCTATCGCTAAGCCACGCCCCCTTTGAAAACTCAGACAAACAAACAACGCTTCACTGACAGTGACTGACTGACCGACCGTGACTGAATGACATTCAATGACTTACAATGGCGGGAGTTGGCAAATTTCTGATTTCTGATTTACCACAGCAAGTAATAGACATGTTTTTAAAAAGATGACAAGAATATTTCGCCTAGAAGCTTTTCACCATCAGATATTAGCAAGTTGTTTGTCCGAGTTTTCTGCCTGTCGTGACTTTCGCTGTGATATGATTGGACAATTTCTGTTTTGGGGCGTGGCTTAGCGATAGGTCGATTGTACTCCTCAACAACGGCCCCCACAATCCAGTGGGTGAGGCACTGTAGACCCATGGCAAGGTTTGCAAAGCAGACAGAAAAACTGATCACAAACCCGGACGACGGCATCCTAGCCATATGAACACACAGAGTGCATGAATTAATTCGAACATGATTTAAAAAAATAAATAAAACTAATAACGAAAAGTACAAGTATCACTGTTGGAAAGGGAGTAGGATGAAGCCTAAGCTTATCACGTCCTACCCCTATCCGTCACTTCCAAGTGAGAACAATAATACTTAAAATTATATAATCCATTAACCTCATAGGAGCCAACGGACCCCGATGGGCATCCGAAGTGATATAAAGAGTTTACCTCGATCAATTCTCTTCATCGATATCACATTTTTTTCACAATTTTGCATGCCACCATTTTTTTCCCGAGACGGTAAACACGGCCTAAGTCACATCCAGTTTTCTCCAACTGGAGAATGTGTCATGTCCGGTTTCAACGCCAAATTTCCATACCATTGGTCGGCCAATCCCAAAAAAAAGAAAAAAAAGAAAAAGAAATCTGATACATGAGAAAGGTCAAAGGTCAAAGATGGTGCCAAAATATCTCCAAATGGCCTAAACATATAGGTGTCCGCCTAAACATACCTGTACTAAAACAGGTTGCACTTGCTCACATTACTAGCATCGACTTTGGCACAAGTACTAATAAGACCCTGGAGTACTGATTCCTAGATGATTTGGGCTTGGTTATCAGGTTTCCAAGGTGATATTCACTGTAAAAGCTGGGGGGTTTTTTAGGCAGAGACTGAATTTGAGATGTTTTATAATGTTCTAGCTCTATTTGCTCTGACACAGTAACATATATTTTGATTCTGACACTTCTACAGCCACCCCACAGGTGTTAGCTTTCATTTGATAACAATATCATTATGAAGGCCCTTGTGATTGTGGAGATATTCTATATTCACTGTGGGCATGTCATTTCGAGCAGAAAACCAGAAAAATTAGGTGGATAAGAAGAGCTTTCCCTGGGATGTTGGCTAGCTTATTTCTTCCTTACAGGAATCCTGCTGATTTAGGCTTCACTATTACCCAGCGAAGTTCTCTAGTTTGGTTCATCAATAATTGAATTAGTCACTAGCCTAGCTACTTTCCCTCGTGTCATCCAGATGACTTGTGAGTTTTGTTCCTAGCTAGTGGGTTGACTCATTTGCTTGCATTGTGGGCCAAATCACTTTATGTGCTGGTGGCTAGTGGTCGACATGTTACACAAGTTTCGCTACTCAGCCCTCCTCCCTGTCTACTTGGCAGTGCAGACTAAGGAGCTGTGTAACTCCCTGTCCCTAGGGGCTAGGGTCAAGCATGAGAAATTGATGGAGCTCTCTAGAGGAAATGCTACATCTTGGCTCTTTTCAAGGACATCTCTGTTTCGGATATTTGTGCTGCCTGCAGGCAGTTTGGGCTTCATTTCACACTTTCATGACAACCGAGGTTACATACCTTTTACATTTTCCAGTTTATTTGTAATAAAATCAACATTTGAAGTGTTATTGACAGTTTGAGGAACTGTTTAATAAAAAACAACAAGGCACTTGAGGTTGTGGTATATCTGCTTTACCTCAAGCCTAACAACACCCTTTAGCTGTGGTAAATTCATACCATGGTCTTTCGTGCCTTGTTGTATATCTTCGCCTGAAGTTCCTCAGCAGACAACCTGGCCAACCCTTGGTGACTCACTTCAAATTCACTACATTTACTGTAGAAGGACATCAAACAGTGTATATGTTACGGTACATGTGGGAAGACGGTACATGTGGGAAAAATAGGGTTAGGGTTAGGTGCTAGGGTGCTAGGGGGTTAGGGTTAGGGTTAGGGTTAGGATTAGGGTTAAGGTAAGACATGCCAGCATGTACTAAGTCGACGTAGCACCTAACCCTAACCCTATTTTTCCCACATGTACCGTATTCCCACATGTACCGTAACATATAGACCAATGCTATGCCTTGCCTTGGCTGGGTATTCCAATTCCTTCAATCTCTTAACCAACACCGAGGTAAGGAATCTGTTCCCATGAAGTGGCTGTTATTATTCCCAGTGAAAGCCAACAGAAGTTGGACAGGTTTCAAAGTCTACCCTTGGGTAAAAACCCAAGATGTGCCATGGTGCTCCGCAAGAAGGGAAAAGCAAACAGAGTGTGACCGAAGATTAACTGAAGTGGTCGGTTGGTTATGATACCCTGCAGTAAAACAGCTTGAGGTTTACCTCAGACCAAACCATTATCACCTGATGACCACAGAGACCACAGAGATAAGCAACAGTGGTGAAGGAAGAACATTGATTAAGGGGCTTTATTCTGAAATGTATAGGTTTTTAAATGATTTATGATTTTGTAATGATGTTACATTGATTTATGATTTTTTAATGATATTACATTTCTGTTGGAAACGGCTGAATACTGTTCAAATCTTGTGCATGTCTAGTTTTTTTCCATGCACAAATCAAGCACATCGGTTTGAATGGGAGATACTAATCGTACTTTTGCAGTTGTCAGCATATGTTTTGCCCTTGGGTAGGGGTCTCCATGGATCCTTATAAGGCGTTCCGTTCTGTGATGCAATATGAACCTCCCCTCACGTTAGTGTTATGTCCCCATTATCGGCTCAATGCCAACACTTCTCCGTACGTCAAACGTTAACTAAAGTTCAGCTCGAGCGCCGTAAAAAATCAGTGATGAGCCCCAGCTATCTTTACGGCCTGAGAGATTCCTCCATAATTTCAGTATAATGTGTTTGTTTTATGTCCTCAAGACAAGATAGCAGAGGTACCGTATAGATATGACTGATATACGGCTCTGGAGAAGAGACCATAGAAACCGGTAAGGGCTCTTTCCCTCTTACCACAGACCCCTGTAATCACTGGTTCGA
This sequence comes from Nansenia antarctica, assembly GCF_963989245.1. Lineage (NCBI taxonomy): Eukaryota > Metazoa > Chordata > Actinopteri > Argentiniformes > Microstomatidae > Nansenia > Nansenia antarctica. Next base: position 9,451,150 of record NC_137679.1, on the reverse strand, counting down.
AACGAGCCCACATCCGGGGAATATTGCCCAACGATTCAATCTGATGTATGTCAAAATGGGGGCATAATGCGTTGCTCTTTATGGGAGCTGAGACTTGTTACAGTATAGGGCTAAGCCTTAGAGGACTGCTGGTTGGGAAACCGTTGGTGGTAAGGTTTCAGGATGGCCCCTACTGTAAAAAGGACAAACCTGATCCTCATCACGGCTGAGGCAATCACCCAGGAGGGCCGAGGAAACCCCATCACGCTAAGCACATACAGTAGATAACTGTCACGTATATGGCACGGCACTAAATGACAACGGTGTACGGAGATTGCTCTTGCATAGGATTGAGGATTTGTATGACCGTAAAAAAGAGAGCACAAGGCAGAAACACCAGACAAGGAAATGACATTGTATAGATGAGGAGCCCTTAGTTATTCGTGCTGTTTTTTAGTTTCGAGTGCGTTCTCCTCCTGTGCTTTTAGAGCCAATAATAGGTAGTGTGTGACACATACTGTAGCAGTCAGCTGGGAGGACAGGACAGGACTGCTGGAGCATGCGGAGAGCATAAGGCAGGTAGAAAACCATTAAACACACCTTCCCCTCTTTCTCTACGGTTTTTAAAACGCTCACTAAATTAGAGAGAGGTATGACAGCTTCCACCCTGAGGGGGGCTCTCAGAAAGGTCAGTCTTTTTCCTTTGGTGAAAAACAAACTTTATTTAGCACGATGTGCTCCTGTGCTTCACGTTCACCTCTCCTCCTCTCTTGGAGGATATTTATCATTATCTGTCATTCATTCTCCTTGTGATGATGCCGTCCCCTCTCCAAACTGGACATCTGATCTTGTATACAGTACAACTGAACAGAGTGCACAACCACATAAGCCTCCCCCTCTCTCTCTTTCTGTCTCTCTCTCTACCTTCTCTCTCTCTGTTTCTCTCTCTCCCTCTCCCTCTCTCTCTCTCTCTCTCTCTCTCTCTCTCTCTCTCTCTCTCTCTCTCTCTCTCTCTCTCTCTCTCTCTCTCACACACACACACACACACACACACATACACGCACGCTTGGTCCTGCCTAGATCTTTTTTACCCGTAACTCGTTGGCTAACTGCCAGCCTTGGGCCAGACAGATGAACGTCAGTTACGAGCAGTGGAGCACAAAAGCTCTCTCTACCTTCTCTCTCTCTCTCTGTTTCTCTCTCTCTCTCCCTATCTCTCTCTCTCTCTCTCTAACCCCCTCTCTCTTCTTTTCACTCTTTGCCCTTTCCATTAGATTGTATTCATGAGTGCTTCCTGGAGCTTCCACCCAGTAGAGGGATTGTAAGCAGGACTAGGTTAGGTTCTGCCCTAACTCTCTATACACTAGGGGCCCTTATTTCCAGCTGGCACAAAACGGATACAGGTCCAAACGCAGGCATGTATTGGCAATTGGTGTCAGCGGTGGGCTTTTTGTGTCAACAGTGTGGTAACGGCGGCTCTGTGCCTTAACAACAAACAACAAAAGAATAAATAATATCTCAGACAAACCCTGTAGCGTTTGCCAGAGTGTTAAGACTTGTTTTGACGTTAAAATGATGTTTGTTTGGAATGCTCTTCCAATACACGTCATTGCCATTGCCGTTGCTTAATCCCATGTATGCGATGGGATTAAGCAATCTGTAATCCTTACTTACTTTTCTATGCTCAGTAGATGATTGTCTACTTATTATGTTTTTAGGTTGTTTTGTTTTTAACTTATTATGTTTTTATGGTTGTTGTTTTTCTCTCTGTAGCACTCTGAGATTCTTTTGAATTAAAACTGCAATACAAATAAAATGCATTATTATTATTATTTATTATTATTATTGGAAGTGTGAATTCGCTCCAGTTTGTGATCTCAGCACACGTACAGTAGTCTTCAGTCTCCTCTGCTGTGGTGGCCGGTCCAGTGTCACCCCTCTCTGTCTCCCCTCTCTACTTCCCCCCTTTTCTCCCCCTCGACACGACAGCAGAGAGTAATGTCCTAGCTGGACTGGGGACCTGCTTACAGCCCAAGATTAATGGAGACAGTGTGTGTGTGTGCGTGTGTGTGTGTGTGTGTGTGTGTGTGCGTGCGTGCGTGCGTGCGTGCGCGCGTGCCCTGTCGGAGGTGAGGACAGAGGGAGAGAGGGATGGTGAAAGAGAGAGGGAAGAGGGTAGAGGAGGATAGCGTGTTAGGGTGAAGGGTGGCCAGAGATGCCTGTCAGAATGAGGTCTGAGGAGGAGACTTTCCTAGGCTAGGCAATGTCAGACATCAGACGGCAGTCATCTTGCGTTTGTCAGAACTCTGAGAGGAGCAGAAGACCGAGGGAAGAGAGAATAACGTAGCATAATTGGCAGCAGCTACTGTATACCTTCTGAGGTCAAATTCTGTCCTCAGGATGTCAGTCTTCGCTCTGTGTTTACAAACCATGTCGTGGATCATTCTAGAACATCCACTGTACTCTGAAAACCCAATGAATATTCCAAGTTACCTTGGAATACCCGACCTAGTCCCCCTCCACACCCCCTCCCGTTGCCTCAGGTTTGACGACCAAACCACCCTCAAGACCACCAGGACCAAGCTCCGGACCTGGGGTGATTTTCAGCAGGCAGCCCCGTCCCTTTGGAACGCCCTCCCCAACCACATCAGACAGGCCAACACCCTCCCAACTTAAACAGGCCCTCAAAACCCACCTCTTCAAGCTCACCTTCACCAGTTAACCCTCTCCCCCTCCCCTTCCCATTCATGTGTCCCCAGCACTACCTTAATTAGGCCCCTATACTTTTTTTTTTTATTTTTTTTTTTTTATTATTATTATTACTACTCGATCTTTTCAGTTTGTAAAGCGTCTTTGAGTGTCTAGAAAAGCGCTATAAGTCTAATGGATTATTATTATTATTATTATTATTACCTGTCTTAACTGTGTTCTTATACTGTTTTTTATGCTGTTTTATGATGCGATGTTTTGTTTTTATTCATTTTATGTTTTATACTGTGTGATGTTTTGTTTTATTAATTTTATGTTTCCATCGAGGACCACTTTGGAAATAAGTGTTGTAAATAATGCTTTCAAGTGCCATCCTCTGGACATTACTTAGTGTCATAATGTTTAAATGATGCTATTTGTAAATTCCTAATAAAAATCAAATCAAATCAAAATTAACCGAATCACCGAAAAAACTGCCTGCTCCGCCTCCACCACCGACCTCTTGAGTTCTACCAAGCCCTAAGGAGGCGTTTCTCCGCCCTGCCTGAATACAGGGATGGGTAAGGTGGAGGGACGCAGAGGAACAGTGCCGTGGGACCTGTCAAATCTCATCACACACACACACACACACACACACACAGGCACACGCACACACTCTCCTCTCCCTTCACTCTGTTTTCAGTCATTATTGTGTATTCCCCTATTCTCCCTCCTCCCTCCCTGCTCTTGCCAACATCACCCCTCACAAGTCACTACCATCCTTTCGGAGCCTGCATGGAGTGTGTGTGTGTGTGTGTGTGTGTGTGTACCCGCAGAGCAGTTAACCGTCGCTCTGGTGTGTTGTTGTGTGTGTGTGTGTGTGTGTGTGTGTCTAATATAAACAGAGTTGGAGACATTTGTCTGTCAGCAACCATACCTCCCAGACACTGGCAGAGGAACTCAGACTGATACACAACACACAAACATACACACACACTAGGGCTGGGTTCAAAAAATCGATTTCCCGATTCTGAATCGATCTTCATTCAAATGAGCGATTATCGATTCATAAATCCCGAGATCGTTTTTTTTTTTTTTTTTTTTGCTTGCAGCTTCAACCCGCAACGAGATCTCGTGGCCAGATCTCGCGCTACAATAATTTATCATATCTCACGCAACGTGAGGTCTCAACACTAAAATCTAAAAACATGGCGATGGCAGGGACACTCAAGTCACCACCAGGCTTAAAGTCAGATGTCTGGGTGCATTTTGGATTTAAAAAATGTGACGATAGAGATGAGCTGGACAAAAGCAAAGTCATATGTAAATAAAAAGTACATTCATGTAACTGCTTTGGAGTCAATTCATTGATATGTTTAACAATGCTACATGTTATAGGGTTCCTTGAACCATTTATAGCATTAGTTCAGAGAATCTCTTTCATATTCAAGCAAAAAATGTATATTGTAACTAGATCGAATCGGAATCGAATCGAATCGAATCGAATCGTGAATCGAATCGAATCGGGCTGTGAATCGAGCTGTGAATCGGAATCGAATCGTTTTGGGAAATCAGTGGCGATACCCAGCCCTAACACACACACACACACACACACACACACACACACACAGTGATAGATCTCTAAGTGAGCGTTATGGGAAGGCAGGTCTTGGAGGTGTACTTTTGAACCCTCTCCCAGTCATGGAGGTGGGCATGTAATAGTTTGTAATTGGGTGTCATGATTACCGAAAGCTCACAGCTATATTCCCAACCTGCGTGAGTCAATGATCCAGCACGCTATACTCTACAAGAGAGGCGTAGAGAGTGAAACTGAGGAAGACTGATGTTGTCAAAGTACACTATATACTCCCATGGTACGACAGTAAATCAAGATAGAAATGTGTGAGAATGTCCTCTATATAGAGTGGAGCACACACACACACAGAAAGACACACACACACACACACATACACACACACAGAAAGACACACACACACACACACAGAAAGACACACACACACACAGAAAGACACACACACAGAAAGACACACACACACACACACACAGAAAGACATACACACACACACACACACACACACACACACACACACAGGGAGAGGAGTCTACAGGGAATCTGTCTGTCAGGACCTATCATGTGTTCACAGAACCGGAGACGGAGCATGCAGAGCGCATACCTGTGTCCTCTAGCCCTCAGGTGAAGCTGTCAATCATCCTAAATTACAGCTCCGAGATCTCCACACATAAGACACACCAGAACCGCAAACTGTGCCACAGATTAGTGTTCGTGAGTTAGATAACACTCCTAATCCCTAATCATTACAAACCCACATTCATTCACATTACACAGTAGCCACTGTGTAAGGAAGACATAACAACAACGTTATTCGATGTCGAACTTGATGATCTAAATCATCTAAATAACCTATGATGATGATAGTGCCATTATTGCAATCCTGGTCATAATTGTTTAGCCTATAGCTATATGTTATTTGCACCCACTTTCAGTGGTTGCTGACTTTACACATGAGCATTGCTTGCCTGCTGGTCCATCTACATTGAATTCTATGTCTATACATATAATGGACTGCACTTATTATAGCGCCTTTATCCAAAACGGCCTCTCATTCACCCATTCACACACACACACGGCGGCAAACTACCATGCAAGGCGCCGGCCCGCTCACTGGGAGCAATTTGGGGTTCAGTGTCTTGCCCATGGACACTTCGACATGTGGCCAGCCAGGGCTCGGACCGCCGATCTACCAACCTTGCGATCATTAGACGGCAGCTCTACCTCCTGCGCCACAGCCGCCCCACATAGTATTGTATGTATAGTAAAATGGTTTGATACCGTTCCTCGTTCGTCTCCATGCATTACGACGAGCCTATCCTCCGATGTGTACCTCCAGCATCCTCCCCTGTTGCAGAGGTGCATGTGAGTAATAATAATAATAATAATAACTTTTATTTGTATAGCGCTTTTCCTGCAAACGTTGCAGCTCAAACAGTACTTCCTGAACAGACCCAGTCCCATTCAGGGACTGTTGTTATGAGTCAGCATGGCAGTTCGTGACGTTAGAATTATAAGGTTCTATCTCCATTTTTATCAAAATTTAGTTTTTTACGTAATCTGATCCATTAGGTGTTTATTAATGCCTGTGTGACATTTTTGAGTTAGTAATTAATCAAATACAAAGGTTTCATCTCACAAAACATAATGGAATGTAAAAACGTTGACGCTCAATGTCTCTGAACTACCCTAAACGGAGATTAGAATTAGAGAACCTTATCATTCTAAGCTCATGAGTTGAGGCTAGCACAGGCCTCGACACAGCCAGGTTCATTATGGGAGATAATGCACTTGCTGGGAGAAGGGTTACAGAGAACTGTTGGGATGACGACCGACCCCTGACCCCTGGCTGTTTGGTTGCTGTGGGCAGTATGGGCAGTTGTCAGGACTGTAACATCATTGCCAGTTTTTTTTTTCCCGTTATGACACCGACTCAGCCTCAAGACAATAAGGAACAGCGCCGGGGGGGTCAAAGGGCGACGTCTCTCTTATCGGCCGTGTTCCAGCAGAACACAGTGGCTCTGTGCAAACAGGAGTGGGACTGCGAGGAAGGAGGAATGCAGAGAGAAACAGGACCTGCCTGAGGGCCTCTGACGCATATACCCACTCTACCAAACCTCCCCGCTCCTTCTCTGCATTTTCTTCCCCTTTTGAACGCCCCCCACTACCCCCTCCCGCCCCGTCCTTATAGAAACTGGTCCTGACAGCATAATGCAATGGACTTGCCCAAGAGCAGCAGAGCAGGAGAGGAGGGAGGAAGACGTTTGGGGGAGGGGGGGGGGGGGGGGGGGGGGGGTTGAGCAGTGTCTTCATTCTCTCTCTTTTGCCTAGTTCTCCATCTCTTTCTCACAGACATCTGTCCACACTTCCAAAACAACACACATGAACACAAGACACATGGTGGTCTGGGGTGGTCCGGTGGTCTAGCACCACCACGGTCTACAGTGCACACATTATGCCCATGTCGGCATGGGTTCGAATCCGGCCCATGGCCTGCTGACATGCCCTCTCTCCTTACTTTCCTGTCTGTCTTCACTATATCTGTCCAATGGAAAATATGAGTGGGACTGCCTCACTCAGGATAAATTACTTAGAAAAAAAGTAAAAGACACATAATAAGCATACACCAAGATGAACACTGAGACACCGAAACCACATAAACAAAACACACCACCTCCGCCTTTTAAACACACATCTCTCCTTGTTCACTCTCTCCGTCACGTACGGCGCCAAGGGGGATAGAGCAATGACATGAGGCCATGATGTGATCATGTTTTTCCTTTAAAGTGATCTATTATCATGCAATCAGCAAGGGGTATAATCACGTTCAGGTTTGATATCAGGCCAGATCTGATCAAGCCAAGCCACGGGAGGGTAATTATCTTGGTAATGCTAATTTGACAGACAGGTAATTAAACTTGCCTCTACAATTTGACCTGTGAATCACCCGGCTGTGTGTTTTCCACAATGATCGGGTTGATACGGGTAACTGGTAACATCATCGACAGTTTAGTGTCATAAAAACGTTTTTTTCTTCTCAAACTTGGTATACATCTCAAAGTGTTTCGAAGTAGTTGTGTGTTCCCAGTTTGTGTTCTTCAACGTTCTACTGCTACATGATTGTGTTCCGATCGGGGTTTACCTTTATCAATACTGTCATCTCACTGTTGCCAATGCTGTTAATGATGTTATCCTACCGTTATCATTATTGGCACTAACACATTGGATGCAACCTCAGCAAATATGTTCAAGTCAAGACTAAAAACCCATCTTTTTAATATTGGCTTTACTGATTACTAAATAATACAATTATGATTATATAATGATTGGAGCACTTTGAGCTGCAACGTTTGCAGGAAAAGCGCTATACAAATAAAAGCTATTATTATTATTATTATTATTATTATTATTATTATTATTATTATAGTAGTAAGTTCAGACATAAGCTCCAGTAGTACTGTAGGTAGTATAGTAGTATAGTACAGAAGTAGATGAGTAGGCTAACTCCCACCGTGGAGGAGTGCACAGGGAGGGGGCCCAAGGAGTGTGTGGTTGGAGTAGGAGGTCCTGGTCTCAGAGCAGGAGAGGGGAGTGAGCCTGCGTCACACACCTCAGTATGTGTTCGTTGTTCCCCTCGTCTTAACACTAGAACAGCCATGAGGGGTCATTTAACCTTGTGAGTAAAAACAATGTTTAGATCTTTGCACTCGATCAAATTGCAGGACCCTCCGTTCATGACTTTTCCCAGATATGTGCGTTCTACTGCCCAGTATCCTTACATTTTCAAAATCACAGCTAGTATAAAGCTATTATGCAGTTTTTCCTGTGTAAAAGGCAGGCTAATTTACAAGGCGGCCAACTAGTGGTCGTTGTGTGTAAGTAGCAGCTTCCCATTGTAAAGAATATGGGCATTTGACCCCCCGAGGCGGCTCTTATAGTAGATAAAAAAGGCACGGCTGTTCTAGTGTTAAACGTCTGACCACAATTTCCAAAGATTCCACAGTAAATGACCGTGCATTGGCCCAAGCAGTCACCCTCTACTGACTTCCTGTCACTCCTTCTACTCGTCCTCGTCTGTGTCCTTCTTCCTCTCTCTCTCTCTCTCTCTCTCTCTCTCTCTCTCTCTCTCTCTCTCTCTACCTCCCTCCCTCTCTCCCTCTCTCCCTCCCTCCCTCCCTCTCTCTCTCTCTCTCTCTCTCCCTCCCTCCCTCTCTCTCTCTCTCTCCCTCTCTCTCTCCCTCCCTCCCTCCCTCTCTCTCTCCCTCCCTCCCTCCCTCTCTCTCCCTCCCTCTCTCTCCCTCCCTCTCTCTCTCTCTCCCATCCTGGGGAGTTGGTTCTGTTGTAACAGTAGAGGCTCCTGGAGGCTCCAGGTTTCCTGCTCTAATGAAGTGTGTGTGCTCCTCCTTTCCCTTATCTGACTGTTCATCTCCCCATGAACCTTGAGAAAGAGGGCACACACACACACACACACACACGCATGCACTCACTCACACACACACACACACACACACGCATGCACCCACCCACACAGACACACACACATGTGCATGCACACACATGCGCACACACACACACATGTGCATACACACACACACACACACACATGTGCATACACACACACACACACACACACACATACACATAACTGTCAGCATTAATATACAAATTATATAGGTGTCTTTGTTCGAAACCTGTTTGGATTTGACTTGCAAACTATCATCTTTGTGCGTGTGTGTGTGTGTGTGTGTGTGTGTGTGTGTGCATGCATGTGTGTGTGCATGTGCATGTGTGTGTGTGCGTGCCTGCGTATGCATGTGTGCATGTGCATGTGCGTGTGTGTGTCTGTGCGTGCCTGCCTGCATGTGCATGCATGTGTGTGTGTGTGTGTGTGCACATTTAGGGTGGGGGTACCCAGAGGTAGCGGGGGGGGGGGGGGGGGGATAGCCAGCAGCTTTCTCTTGTGCTTCACGGAGCTGTCAGACTGCATCACTGTACGCCCTCCTTTGAGAGAACGGAGGGCACACATTCCTACATCAGAGAAGAAGGAGAAGAAGAGACCTCGGAGGTGTCTTTATACAACGGGACAGACTGAGAGAAAGACAGACAGACAGCCACTGAGGGGGGCATAAAGAAACTGACAGTGCGAGTCAGTGGACTTGGGTTTCTTTCGAAAGCCCCAGTGAACTAGTGTCCCTACCATTATTCACCGGGATGAACTGTTGGAGGAGTAGTGTGTCAAAGCACAGCACACGCACAGTGTTCCTATAACTCACATCACATCATTTATGCCGGAGACACAGAACACAGAACGCGATTCTGTGTTTAGAACGAATGTCCTAGAATGTCTTGATGGGATACTGTTAGGGAGTCTTTTCGGGGGTTAAAGACACTCACACACAAACTTACGAGCACACACGTACACACACCCCACTCGTATATGCACACACTCCCCCCCCCCCCCCCCCCCACACACACACACCCTTCACCTTCCATCCAACCCGAGTCATCCAATGCTCAAGGCAACATCACTCCCCTCCCAAAAGGTAGACATGAGGAGACCTGTCCGCCACATCCCACACAACATTTTGGTGGGAAAAAAGCGTGTGTGTGTGTGTGTGTGTGTGTGTGTGTGTATGTGTGAGCATGGATTCGTGCCTGTGTGCATACGTGTGTGTGTGGGAGGACACACATTTCATCTGAGAAACACACATTTCATCTGTGAAACACACATTTCACCTGAGGTTCAGAATGATCAATCTAACCTGCACATACTTTCATTCATGTATTTATTCAAGAGACAGTGCATATTAATAAAAACCTAAATAAATTGTAAATACGTCAGAGTTTAGCCCGAAAGCTAGTTTTCATCCGCAGTCCCTATGCCATGATGTTGTATATACGGCTCCCTGGAGGAAAAAACGTACATTTAAAAGATCAAATATAAGTAGACCTAGGCACAAACAAGTAGACAGGACAAGCATTTAGCTTCAGGGCATAACATAGGGGGTTAAAAGTAGTACAGGAATTTTTCCATCTCCTTCTATCGCCCAAAGGTCTTGAATCCTAAACGTGTCCTCCAGGTTTCGGAATACTTTCCTTGATGTATTTTCATTGCGATATTCCATATCCCATAAATATCATATAGCACAAAGTTGCCTGAATGCATTGGATTTGGGGTCAAATTG
>NC_137679.1:9421455-9428955 GCF_963989245.1 Nansenia antarctica | reverse complement strand
ATTCACACACCAATGGCGGCAAGCTACCATGCAAGGCGCCGGCCCCGCTCATTGGGAGCGAATTGGGGGTTCAGTGTCTTGCCCAAGGACGCTTCGACATGTGGTCAGCCGGGGTTCGAACCGCCGATCTGCCAACCTTGCGATCATTAGACGCCGGCTCTACCTCCTGCGCCACAGTCTCCCCCATTCTCATATTCCTACTGACCTTTAAGGTCGATACGGTCGCTGAGGAGAGATGTCTAGAATGTCTGTTTGCTTAGAACGACCTAAGAAACAATTCTGTTCATTGTCATACTGTGTCATAAAAAATGTTAATGTTATTGGGGAACAATGAAATTTTTTCTACACACAGCATTGCATGTCAACACTTAGTTCCAACATGCATGACATCCCCAGTCCCACCACATAACAATAGTCCCCTTCTCCCCTCCCCCCATCTGTGTTTGTCCAATACAGTAAAAAAAAAAAAATGTAGGAAAAACAGCCTGGCATTCCCCTGTAATCCCATTGTGATGTAACTATCACCGGAATGGATCAATGGGGAAAGAATCCAGCCTATAGAATAAGAACTCATTCTAAATCTAAATTCTCTCATTTGAGTTGATTGATCTGTGAACAAATGGGACATATTCCCCCTGCCTCCTTTCTCTGTAGAGACTTCCATCTGAATGGCTAACTCAATTGGTTTCCTGAGGCTCATTGCTGCTTCAGTCAAGCTCTGATTGAGTGGCTGCTGGTGTGGTTTCAGTAGCCGTGGTGCTACTATCTGTACTACTGTATCTGCGGATCTGTGGATCTGTCTCAGTGGCGTTTGAATGCAGACCCCCCAGTAGAAGAGAAGGCAGATCACACATTCCTGTGTCTACAACGAGATTACTTATCACTCCTGTGACACTATATCCTTCTAGGTTACCACACACACGCACATCAGGAGACACACACACACACGCACACACACACACACGCACACACACACACACACACACACCTGGACAGACAATTTCACACTATGCCTCTTACTAAAACACACACACACACACACACTCACACACACACACACAGATATGTAGACATGATTGCAATGCGTTCAGGCTGAAAAGGCAAGCTCAGGTGGTTGTCTTGTGTCAGTCAGTAAACGTATAGCCAACACCTCACCGACCAAAGAAACACCCCCATTAAGATATTATACCTGAACACACATTGTAATTATCCCCGATGACAACTTTGTGCCACGGGGAGAAGTTAACTCTCCACGCACCACTTCATCCCAATCAATAGGTTTGGCTGTAACAATACGCCACGGCATGCTAGCAGAGTGATCTACAACCCAGGAGCTGGGCCTCGATCCAGGAGGGAAAGAGAGATAAATGCTTTTGGGTGATTTGAAAGTGGGCGTTAGCGGCTCTCCTAACTCAATGCCCTCCCTACGTTTTATGAGATCTCTCCTGGCTCGATGGGAGAAAAACAGAGACAGCGCTAGACAGTTTAACAACTTCTCAATACTTCTCATGTGAATGTGTTCAATCAAATTCATTTCGAAACAGGTTATTATTCAAATCGAAATCCATGGGAAAGGCACCTGACCTATTTCGACTGTAAACCGCGACAGAGACCGAACCCTGGGATGGGGGCGGGTCGCTGGGTTGCTCACCGTTAGCCTCGGAGCTCTCCTACACACACACACACACACACACACACACACACACACACACACACACACACACACACAGACACACACACACACACACACACACACATTGCAACTGCACCTATTACATTAACGATGGTAATTACAACGGGTGTGCGTGCTGCTAGATGTTATAAAAAGTCAATTTTGGCTTAGATATTATTAAAACCAACAAACGACTCTCCGCTGCTGTGCCCGACACAACCTAAGCGTTGTTAGCGCCATGCTCTCACACACAGACACACACACACACACACACTCCGACCCCGTTATATAGTGTTTTTTTTATGACAGGAACTCGTTACCACCTCTGGCTGTGCAGGTGTAGGTAGGTACGTGTCTAGTCCATCGCGGGCTGGGACTTATTATTAGGCATAAGTGGGACCTGAGCAGTGTCACTTGATAAGGTCAGCGTGGTGCTTGTGTATGTGTACACTGGGAGGGAGTCCACACGCCCAGCCGGGGCGTGGTCAGGCACCGGGGAGTCCCCCAGGTCCCTGCACCTGTTGGAGCTATATATGGGTACTTCCTGGTTCTACTACCTGGTCTTCCAGGAGGGGCCGGCCTCCCAGTAAACAAAGAGTCCAAAAGACGTCCTCAGGCGAAGCTGGGAATGTGGGTTCAGACGACGTCTTTCTAGGACGTCCAGATGATGTCTTTAGGACGTCTTTTAATTTTTTTCAGTTATTTTTTCTGAATGGGGCAGTCACACTCATATTTTTCCTTTTTAATGACAGACACAGTAGAGATTATGACAGGAAGGATGGGTGAGAGAGAGAGAGAAGGGATGACATGCAGGATATGTCCGCGGCTGGAATCGAACCGGGATCCCTGCGGTACATGGTCAGCGCTTAATCCACTACGCCACCTAAGCGCCCCAGTCTTTAGGGCGTCTTAAGACGATTCTGTAGTCGTTAATAAGACGTTATCTGGACATCCTAGAAAGACGTCATCTGGACATCCTAGAAAGACGTCATCTGGACATCCTAGAAAGACTTCACCTGGACGTCCTAGAAAGACGTCATCTGGACGTCCTAGAAAGACGTCATCTGGACATCCTAGAAAGACGTCATCTGGACGTCCTAGAAAGACGTCATCTGAACCCACATTCCGGCTTCCCCGAGGACGTCTTTTGGACTCTTTGTTTACTGGGATTCAGGTGGGGGTTTTTCCTCAGAGAGAAAAACCCCCACACACCAAAGCAGTAAACAGCACTAAAAGTCAAAGCCGCACTATTAAATAGGGGAAGTTAATGGATGTGGCCAGAGGGTGGCGCTATCCCTGCCTGCCAGCTCCTTGAGCTCCAGCCTGGACTCTGCCCAGGGCCCCCAGGTGTGGGAAATGGAGGGAAAACAAGGGTTGCATCGTTTATTACCCAGAGAGACCCAGGAGTGGAGACACTCGTCCGCAGTAAAAGGCACTCGACACCTGCCGTGTTGTTGACTTAAAATCCCTCTCCACAATATCTAATCACTCACCCCCTCCCTCTGACGAATGGTCTCATGTAGGAATTTTTTCCCTCCAACTATATAGCCATGCTAAACACACAGGTCGTTATCCACCACGGGGTGAAGGTAGGTGTGTGTATGTGTGTGTGTGTGTGTGTGTGTGTGTGTGTGTGTGTGCATGTAAGGGGGCAGTGGGTGGCCTGGTTAATGCTTAAACAGTGTGTGTGTGGTGTGTGTGTGTGTGTGTGTGTGTGTGTGTGTGTGTGTGTGTGTGTGCGTGTGTGTGCGTGTGTGCGTGCGTGTATGTATGTGTATGTCTGTGCGTGCGTGCGTGTGTGCGTATGTGTGTGTGTGTGTGTGCGTATGTGTGTGTGTGTGTGCGTATGTGCGTGTGTGTGCGTATGTGTGTGTGTGTGTGCGTATGTGTGCGTGTGTGCGTGCGTGTGTGTATGTATGTGTATGTCTGTGTGTGCGTGTGTGCGTGCGTGCGTGCGTGTGTGTGTATGTGTGCGTATGTATGTGCGTGTGTGTGCGTATGTGTGTGTGTGCGTATGTGTGTGTGTGTGTGTGCGTATGTGTGTGTGTGTGTGTATGTGTGCACGTTATAGGGGTAGCCTGGGTGTGCCTGTAGCTGGGGAGCTCGTGCCATCGGGACATAAAGAGGCCCAGCAGGTGGTTATCTAACAGGGTGATTAATGCCAGACACAGGAGACCTGGCTCACAGACCTGCTGCCACATGCCACACAACCAGACACCGCAGCACACACACACACACACACACACACACACACACACACACACACACACATACACACACACACACACACACACACACACACACACACATACACACACACACACACACACACACACACACACACACACACACACACACATTGTTTACTTATACTGCTTGACTGACTTTCTTTCTTTCATTCTTTCTTTTTTTTCTCTCGTGCTCCCTGTCTTTTGTTGTTGGACATCTAACATCATCTATGACAATGTTAAATAATAATTAGATAATAATAATACTAAGAGGCCTATGCAGTCTCATGTTCATAAACAGAAATGTTCACCGAATTTCCCAAGTGCTGCATTGTCAATGAGGCAGCATTCTAAAGATTTGTCCCCTTATCCGAAAGGGCACGGGCCAAATGCCTTTAGGTCATTAAATACATGTGGGATATAAAACACGAGAGCAGTGACACACTTCAAAGTGTCAGGATGACACCCTTTGATTCATCTAACACCCAGGAGTCGGGTGACAAGAGCTGCCCGTCCAGTTCTGTCACTCACTGCCAAAGACGTGCCAGACACTGTTACCTCCGGCAACGAAAAGAGTGAAAACATACACAAAATCCAGCCTCCATCTGTCTGTCACCAAATAGTAATTCTGTAACTCTGTACCCTCCTACCGACTGCATTTCACCTGGCTGCTAATGAACTACATGAAAAACGTTGGGATTCAAAGAAAGCAATGGTTTCAGTCATAAAGAGTAAGAATAGATTCAATCAATCTATCTATCAATCAAATTGTATCTACTTTTTCCACCATTCCATTTTGTCAATGTTTATTCCGGATCATTCCTCTGTGTAAGTTTCTCATTTGAGCGTCCTGTTTAAAATATATATATATATATATATATATATATACTGTATATATATGCCTGGGGTGGTCCGGTGGTCTAGCACCGCGGTCTACAGTGCACACATTATGCCCATGTGGGCATGGGTTTGAATCTCCTTACTTTCCTGTCTGTCTTCACTATATCTGTCCACTAAAATGAACAGAAAACATAACTTATAATAAACTATAGCATGTAATGTCGTACACATGTGCATCTCCCAATCACATCTCTGATGTTTGGACTTTTTCTCGAAGGAATACTTTAAATGTATCGTGATATTACTTACTTAGAGTTACAGTTCTCGTAATATGTGGTGGTTATTTTTTTTGCATGTGTATGGCCATAAACACGAAGAAGCACGCCTCAAACAACCCCGTGTTATGGACCAATATTTACAATAAAGAGGTCAGAGCTGAGGTGCTGACAGTAATTGTGATGGGTTATGTCACAGGGTCAGGGTAGGAACTGAGAAGAGATGTAGAGAGGAAGGCCTTGAGGATCTGTAGGGCCCACCTGAGACAGGCTATGTGTGTTGAACCTCTTCATATTGTGTTAGCGTTCCCTCAACAACATAGCGCCTCTGGAGAGAGAGACAGAGAGGCAGAGAAGTGGTAAGTCCCATTGACAACAATACTGTTTACATACATACACTCTCAAGTACACTCAGAGCCATGTAAAGACGAGGAAGGTAAACAGTTACAGGGAAGCAATCAGAGAGACGTTGAAGTCATGGCTATACCACATGGCCATGGGGAGAACTGCAGGGCATGTGTCCCCATTGAAACCTATGGTGAACTGTTACGGATTGGGGGTCACACTCCCAAGTGCGGCCTCTAGGTGTCTCCCTCCAGCCGTTCACTGTGCCGCCTCGATCACAGACTTGTCCCCTGCACCTGTGTGTAACCGTCACTTAAGCGTTATGGGACGAGAAGCCGTGGTATATCGTGGATATCGGCACAGCTAGCGGGGTGGTTAGGCACGAGTGCCGTTATATATACACCCCCTTGCTGTGCCGATATCCACGATATACCATGGCTTCGAGTTCTATAACGCTTGTATATATGGTACTAGACCACTGGACCACCCCAGGCCACAAGTAAAGATCCTTTTGTTTGGTGCAGGCTACCTACTCATCTGACAAGTGACTCCCTTTATCTGCCCCGCACCTGGGTCCCTTTACTATACTAAAACGTTACTATGATGTTCTCTGGTAACATCTAGCTAAACCATGTCAATAAAGTTCATCAAAGAAAGAGGCGTAGAGTGGCTTTTCAAATCAGGTATATTGAACTGGTAAAAACTGCAAGACAAACAGCACAAAACATGTTTCAACAGGATGTAAACAAACAGTGGTTAGCTAGAAAGTCCGCATTTTTGTGGTAACAATCTAGCTACAAAATAATAACAAAAAACATAATATTCCCAACAAATGATGACTAATATATAAAGCTACCAATCCAACACTTGATATTTCGTACTTACAACATTGCTTTGTGTAAATCTGCATTGGATGTTGGATGATGAATGGAGAACACACATAACGTCTCGGTCTCTCTCTGGCAAAGGATGAACTCCCAAACCGAAAGTAGATTTGCGGTAAACCGGAAGTGGTGTCACTACATCAAATATTAACTAAAATATGTATATACATTGTTATCAAATATGAACTCTTTAACTTTTTCTAAAGAAAATAAAGAAAGTGTTGCTGGACAACACAATTATGTTTATATGTTTTTTGTTTTTTGTTTCATTCCGAATTGAAGGTACAACACGATAATACACGCACGTCCAAGGCATGAGTTTGTGAACCTGATGCAGGTCAGAAAAACCCTGAAATGCACCTCTAACTTTAGCAACGGACTGGGCCTGCGTTGGTGCCAATATGTTTATGCCACAAATCAGATGTTACTAAGAATGCTATGTCAGCGGCCGTTAACTGCATTTCCTGGATTCACTGTGCCTATCCCATCTCTCATAGGGAGACATCTACTACCTCCCACCCCGAGCACTGCGTCTCCTGAGACACCTGCTTTCCCCCTATACCGTGTCCCCTAAGACTTCTACTGCCCCCCTTGTACTGTTTCTCTGTTTCTCCAGTGTCTATATATTTGATTTATTTTTCTTCTATCACGGAGACTGCCAATGGCCCCTGGCCTGAGCTCGATTACTCTTCCTGCTGCAACTGGTGAACTGATGATTCACTTGCTTAGTCAAATGTATTGATTGTAAGTCGCTTTGGAATAAGGCGTCTGCTAAACGCCCAAAATGTAAATGTCATAGGAATCCATTGGGTGGTCAGTAGTTAGCAGTATCTAGATATACATACTGTATATGTACAGTATATATCAATGATACCATATTCAGTATTACTGTATATACAGTCATCTAGGTCTACCTAGTTTCATCCCTGTTTTAATTCCTAATGCATGACATTTACCTTCTTAACGCCTCCTATAACACGCATGCAGAGACAGTGTCCCTAGGATACGAGTGATATCCTTCATATAGCTGCTCCTTTGGCTCTATCCCTCTGGACAAACACTCGTGACCCGCACCTGTCACTAAAGGACTTCACTCTCCCCATAAATAAATCACTCTCCTTTACAACGTCTTTTATAGTCATTACCAGATCAACAAAGGTTGGATTAAAATGACATTTTCACTTCGGGATGACTTTATTGTATACTTTAATGGGCGCCGGCAATACAATTCGATGACATTACTCACCCACCAACGC
>NC_137679.1:9381455-9413955 GCF_963989245.1 Nansenia antarctica | reverse complement strand
GTGTCTCCCCCCGAGCAGTGACTATTCACAACGCGCCACGGCCAGCCAGAGTGGAAGTAAGCGGGCAAAAGGGCCCTGGCTCCGAAAAAAAAGCACCCAAACTTGTGCAGTACAATGGCCCATGCAAATGACTGCCCCTCTCTCTACCTCCCCCCCCTTACCCCCCTTACCCCCCCCCCCCGGCGCATTTAGCCCTGTGCTGGGGCCCTCCTCCTCCCCTAGGTCGTCTGAAGTTTAGGGCCTATTCAGACACACAGTGAAGTGTCAGTTAAAAGTGTTGGGGTGCGAGCTTTTCAAACTTTTTTTTTCCTTTTTTTTTTCTCCCTTCTCCTTCTTTTTTCGAAAAGAGAAAGATTTTTTTTTTTTTTAAGATAGAAGAAAAAACACGAGTCCGATGACTGACTTTTTTGTCGACTCGGCGGCTCGGAGCAGGGGAGGGAGGACGCCTATTTAAGACTTTTTTGGTTGTGGGAGGAAAGAGGATTTTCCAAACACACTGGAGTGGCCTCCTCCTGACATTAACTTGCATGAGAGAGAAAAGATAAAATGAAATCTGATGGGCTCCATTTGGCACGGAGAAAACCATTGTGTGTGTTTTGTATAAAAGAGCCAGGTACCCATTCCTAAGAAACATGTGCACAATATGGCTCAGGGCATTGAGCGACTTTGCCACTGAATCCCCCTGTATTGAAACGAAACTCTCTCTCTCTTGGCTCTCGCAGGTGGAGAGAAATAAATGGAATTTATCTGGACCGCTGGATGGCGACGAGTGTTAGAGGATAAAAGAAATGTCCGCTAGCCAGACCTAGGCTGCTTCTTTATCGCATTTAACAGACATTTTTGGAAATGCTCTCACTTATTCCAGAAGAAGGCACTTTGGAATAAGCCTTAAAGGGACACTTCACCATTTTAGTTCACCTCATATTCATCATCTCAACATACTGGATGTGAAAACAGAGATTGTCTACATTCTATAGTAAAAAAAAAAAAGGGAAAAAAAGCTAAGAGCAAATATCCTAAGGAAATGACCCGCTATGATGTCATTGTGGGTAAAAAAATACATTTTTACTTGCAATGGTTTTCGGAGTTCCCAGCCAGAGGGAGAACTTTTGTGGTTGTAGTTTTTTAGAAAAACTACAACTGACTACATAACTTCAAGCCAATCATAATTTTCACATACAGTATGTAACCACTGGTATGATGCTGGAGATAATGAGTATGTGGTCTAATCAAAAAAGGTGACGTACCCCTTTAAATGTAGGGGCAAATACCAAGTACCCCTGTAACTGGTGACGTAACCGGCGCCCCCCTCCCCTCTCTGGAAGAGCTGTACAACACACGCTGTCTCAGGAAGGCCTCCAAGATCTCCAGGGACCCAACCCACCCTGGGTACGAACACTTTACCCGGCTGCCCTCGAAAAGGCGGTACAGGACCATGGCCGCAAGGACAAACAGACTGAAGAACAGCTTCTACCCCAGGGCCATCCAGGCCCTGAACACAGCAAAGACCTAGGTTCTGGGCCCTGGACAGTCTGGACGGATTGATGGCAGCTGCTGGACTGAAAAAATCAGGTGTAGTGCTGAGGCACAAATATGTACATTTCAAGCCTGCAAACTGCGACACTTTAAATGAATGTGCAATAACACTATGTGCAATATGACAACCCTAGTCGTCTATCTGTACAGTATAGTATAGTGGATAGTGTACATAGCCTTTATTTATGTAAACCAGCTCCTTCCCTTCTTGTGTTTTTTTTTTTTTTTTTTTTTTCTTTCCTAGCACCAGGGGAGCCACCCCTCCTAAAATGTCGTTGTTTGGTACCTGTACTATAGCAATGACAATAAAGACCATTAATTCATTCAACTATTCCGTGCTTCCCCCTACGCATAACATATATTGCTGTGAGCGCTCCATAAGCATATTAACATTAGTCCAGCCCACGTTTTAAGGCACTTTAGAGGGTCAGGGTCACTTGTCACTGATACGAAAGGTTCCGCTTTCCCAAAGCCAGGCCCTTATAAGGATAAGGCAGGACAAGAAAACCAGATGTGAGCAGTATACCATAAACCACGATAGTCTTTACAGTATCCACTGACCTTCAAACACGGTCTCTCTATAGTCATCACTCTTCCATCGCCCCCCCCTTGTCCAACCTCTCTGGCTATGTTTGTACAGACAGACAGACGGACAGACGGAGCAATGTGTTGCAATGGCATCCGCACATTACAAATGAGCCTACCGCTAATTGATTGTGTGTTTGTTGTCCTTTCATGTGTATGCCGTTTCTGTCGCTCTTGCTTAAAGATTAACAACTGTGTAAGCACCGGCCAAGGTTGTGTCTCCATCTCTCCATGCATTTAACTTAATCTCCCCTCTCTTCATGTCTCCCTATATGTGTCTATCGCATATCTCCTCCCCTGTCTATTCTCGCTCGCACCTATTCCTCTCTCGTGTTAGCTAAACGGTGATGCATAGCATCCACTCAGTAGATATTTGTCTGCTCTAACTTTACATCTAAATTATGGAGCAATTAAGTCTCATTTTTATCATCTTTATATACAGTATGTAGCACTATCCAATGCACTGTTGTCTGTCATGTGTTGTCCTGTTTTTTACATTTGTTTTTGTATACACGTGAAAAAAGTATAAACGCACTTACTGTAATGCCAAAGCAAATTCCTACATGTGTATGCATAATGGCAATAAACGTTATCTGAATCTGAATCTGAATCATCGGGCAAACCTTATCCAACGATGTCCTTATCACTTTATCTCAGAGGTCATTGTAAGCCACTTCCATGCCTATTTCGCTCAGGTTTTTTTAAAGTATATGGAATCAAATATTGCCTAAAAGGCCAGACAAACAGGAGACAGGTGGGCCTTGTTGTCTGAGGAAATGGCAGTGCGTGCCAAGACAAAGTCCACTTTCACCATTTTTACAAGCACAGTGTCTGAATTATTACTCTGGGGGCTTACCTTTAACGCCAACCCTCCACCTCTCACCTGCAGACGGGTGTGATCGGGTGAAGGGGGCTTGCTCTGTGACACTGATCTGATCCTCGTTTTTGACCTTTCACAGGTAGGCCGGACACCTTGGAGATAGTCAGTCACCCTATTCAACAGGTGCCATTTATACCCATTCAGGTCTGTTGATGAGCATACTGAAATATACATAAATCATTCATAGTATTTTGAAGGAGATTTTAAAATGAATGCAAGATGGTGAATGCAGATATGAAAGCATTTTGCCCACAGGTAAAGTTAAGACTCCTAGAATAGATGTATATTACGGTACATGTGGGAATGCGGTACATGTGGGAAAAATAGGGTTAGGGTTAGGTGCTAGGGTGCTACGGTTAGGGTTAGGGTTAGGGGTAGGGGTAGGGTTAGACATGCCAGCACGTAGTCAACGTAGCACCTAACCCTAACCCATTTTTCCCACATGTACCGTATTCCCACATGTACCGTAACATATACATGGGAATAAAGAGTCAAGGGCAAGGGTAAGAGTTATACGTGTGTATAAGTGAAAAATAACGTTTTTAATGCACTTAAGTTAAATTAAAGTGAGCGATATGACTGTAGAACTATTTTGGTAGCTTGCATTCAACCATTCAGTTATCAAAGCACTTTAAAAAAGACCCTTATGGCACACAGACAGTGATAAAGTGTTTGCCTTTGAAAGGATTAATGTTGTGAAATACAAACACGAATACGCCGTTATTGCCTACAGTGCCATAACAAAATTGTATAAAGCAAAAACAAGGTTGTTGGACGGAAGTTCAGCAATAGCCTACACCTCCTCCACTACAGTTTATTTAGCTACAATTTCTTTTCTGCCTTGATCTTCAGGATAACGACGTTCATTTCGCATTCAATTAAAGCAAGACGGGCCCTATAGCTCTGAGGAGCGCACAGATCTCTACTTATTGAGGGCAACAGATTAACCTCTGCCGGTGTCTACGGGGTCATTATCTGGGCCAATTTACCCCGATATTATGTTTATGGTAAAAGCGCAGCCGGGAATGGAACGGTTTGTGCATACATCAAAGGTTTATGCAGAAAATGCCCTTGTGTGAATAGGTTGTCTTTGATTGATTGGTCAGTATTTGATTACCCCAACATGAATATTACCCCCTTTGCATTGTGAGGGTGAAAATCACCCCACCGCTCAAATGACATGAATAAATCTCTTTATTCTCCCCCTTTTTATGGACCTCGAGTAAATTGCATGTCCATGGTAGGACCAGACCAACGCAAGCATAAGACATTTCGACTTGCACTTGAAAATAGCATTTCACGCATGTAATAATGGACCAGCGGGGTTTTTCTCGCCAACATTGGTTTGTCTATTCAATCGCTGGGACGTGGGAGGTTATATAAAGATATGAGTAATTGATGTCATTTATCACTTGTTAGATTTTGTTTCTGTCCCAACAGACAGGACTATAGCCTACTAGACGGACGCGAGCCATTGGCCAATTGGATTGCTGAGCGCTTTGTCATTGAGTGCAGGCACGTGGCTTACACCTGCAAACAGAAAACTCTTTTATGGCGCATAGGCGTCAGAGAGAGAGGGGGGGGGGGGGGGGCGGGAGGGGACCTTGTGTGCGTGTGTGTGTGTGTGTGTGTGTGTGTGTGTGTGTGTGTGTGTGTGTGTGTGTGTGTGTGTGTTGTGTGTGTGTGTGTGTGTGTGTGTGTGTGTGTCTGTGTGTGTGTGTGTGTGTGTGTGTGTTGTGTGTGTGTGTGTGTGTGTGTGTGTGTGTGTGTGTGTCAAGGCAGCAAGTAAGCATAATATCATTATAGGCCTATATTCTCATTGATATTTAAGTATTTCATCTTGCAACGTGTGGATAATGTTGGTTAGGCTATCCGACTCTTTTAAAGCAAAACTCCCCCCTGTCCCCAATTGTTCCACTGTCGGAAACATTATTTCCATGACCTATTATCAATCAGTCAATGATTGCCATATAGCCAACCTCAATCATAACCTACGGGATAGCGCCTGCATATGAGGTTCATTCCATTCACGAGCAGGGCACCAGGTTGAAATTAAACTCGTAATTTCTCTTTGTCCTTCGTTGGATTTGGCATCGATCTTTATTTACAAAGGATAACACGCATAATGAGGCGCAACGACGCACACATTTATATTGGGCACAATGGGGTGTTGTGCTCCCCATTTCGCATGAGATGGGCTTTTTGATTGGCTTGTGTGTGTGCCCTGAAAAACACAGTCGGGGATACAAGTCGTCTACAAGCCTAGGTTTTATTTAGATTGATCTCAATCGGCCAATACGTATTTTGACCCGCTGTATTGTCTTCCTGACTTTCCCCCTGGTCCCCTGGTCGTATTTCAAAGTGACTATACCCTTTGAGGAGAGTGGATTGTATATACCCCCCCCTCCCCTCTCACCCACCCCTCTAGCTCTAGGCCCTGTAGCTTATTGGGCAAAGAGCGAGCATGAACACGAAACAATGCAATGCATCATGAAACGTAATATTAATCTCCCTGTTCTCAATGCAGACAAAGCGCAAGGAAAGGTGCACGTCTTTTACCTAATGGTTATTGAGTGTCCACACAGCTGCGCAGTTTTCCTAATAATGTGCCAAAACTACTCGGGGAAAGGTCAGACTGAAGGTCTGTGTAGTAGAGGACTCAGAGTAGAAGTCCCCATAGAGACACATTATGACATAATCATGTATAGAATATTATTCTAAAGAGATTGATACCCCAACACCACAACATTTAATATAAATAGATTCATCTTTATTTATAAAAAACCTGTTTTACACAAAATATATCTGTTAAAATCGCATATTTACATTTTAGGTTACGGAAAACGGAGAACAAGTGCATACATTGATAAATGTCTCCATACCACATAGAAACCTTCAATCTTTCACAGGAAGCAGTAGTAGCCTACACCTATCTTATATTGCCGACCAATCGCACACCATAGGCCAATATGCCATTCACTGTCAACTGGGATCAACAGTTATGACTCTCTCCAATTGGTTACCATGCGCCCTCACTGTCAGGAAAGTGGCAGTGTTCCAGTTTTTGTTGATCTCAATGTACAAAAATAAGTCTTCATAGCAAACAATGCACTGTAGGCCTATGATACAATTTCAATTTCAAGGGGAAAAAAAAATACACCAAACAAGTTCAAAGATGGGGCATCAGCTTCGCTCCAAACAGATGCGGCAGTTGAGGAGGGCTTGCGCTCATCTGAAACTGATGTGAGAAAAAAAAAAAAAAAGAAGTCCTCAGGAACTATACAGCCGAGCACTTCTGATGGATAACAGTGCAATCTCCGCAGATCCCGTGTCGCGTAGTATAATTGCACTTATTCGAACATCGATGTAGAATTATTTAATTCCACGCGTCAAACTGGCAGTCCCCTCGTCCTTGCATGGGACACTTTGTCCAGCACAGCTCGCACAGTCACTTTCTCCCCCGTGTTGTTCCAAGAGGGACTCTAGGCTCGCTGCAGCCTATGGCATTCTCTCCCGTAGCATAGCAACGGTGACCAAAGCCCTCTCTGCTTTTACTTTCTTCTCTCGCTATTGCTTCTTTGCACCTGCAAAACCCGCCTGGAGAGGAGGGGAGGGAGAGAGTCAGTGCCAAGCGCACAGAGAGCGCTTTCACGGGGTGCATGGCTTGTCTTTTCTGCAGAGCGAGTCGAATAACGTCATCAAATATCAAATGTCATTCAACTATGGGCTTCAGATCAGAAGTAGCTTACACACACACACACACACACACAAGTGCTGTGTGATAGACAGTGATGCCATTTAGTCTAAATTGTTAGACTACCTGTAAGCTATAGCTCAGTCAGTACCTGTCGAACCAAGTGGTAAAGTCCAGCAGCTCCTGTTCCTCGGAGCTCAGGGGCTCGTAGCTCCCCTCGTCCGACGAGTAGGTGGAGCGCGGCGACTCCGGCGGCTCCGCCGAGTAGGCGTTGGAGACGGCGGGGGACGGCGGCACGCCGCTCTGGAAGGCCGCCGACACCGCGTCGTGCTCGTCCAGGAGATGCTGCAGGGCCCTGATGTACTCCACGGCGGACCTCAGCGTCTCCACTTTGCTCATCTTCTTGTTGGCCGCGCCGTTGGGCACGTGCTGACGCAGCGTCTGGAAGCCCATGTTGACCTGCTTGACCCGGTTCCTCTCGCGTTCGTTCCGCCGCGCCACGGTCACCGGCTGCTGCTGGGGCACGGAGTAACCCAGGCCGTTGAAGCTGAGTCGCCGCTTGCAGCGCAGGAGCTCCGGCGAGCTGGAGCGCTGTCTTTTCAGCACCTTGTTGGTCTTGCTTTGGTAAGCGGCGGCCGCGGTGGTGGTGTTGTTGGCGTGGGCTGTGGGTGGGAGTCCTGCACAGTCCTGGGCCGGTGCGTGCAAGGTGATCGTGGCGTGCCTCTCTGTCATTCCAAAGGGGCACGCGTTCTGTGTCAGTTGCGTGGTGGTGATGGTGGTGGTAGTCGTTTCCATCTCGTCCGGTGGATGATGAGACAGAGCTAATGATGCGATAGACTGCGTAAACTGGCGGACAGGAGCGCACTGAGTCTCACACTCAGTGGAAGAGGAGAGGAAGAAACAGAGGGTTGGCGAGCGCACCGCTCTCGTGTCCTTGGCGTGGGGACCGTGTGTGGCTATAGCTGGAGCGCGCAGTGGCTATCTGGGGGTGTCCAAGTCTTTCTTGACTGCATGTGCCTTGCTTGCTTACTCCACGAGCCCGATCTGATCTGACCCAAACTTTGGCAGCACTCCTCTTTTTCAACACGCGCCTGCACACACCCCCACCCCTTTGGAGAGACGCACGCTTCCCCGCCAGGCCCCGCCCCCGCTGGGTGATTCAGCCAGGCGCGTGGCTCCGGGAGCTCAATAAACAATCCCGAGCTTTCACTGCGCCCGGGAGGGAGCACGCGCTGGGCTCATTTACATTCCAATGTTTCCAACTTTGAAAGCCCATTGGTGGATTCAAACGGGCCCTGCAAACCGGGCGAAAAGAAAGAAAGAAAGAAAGACGGAGAGAAAGGAAAAAATAGGAGAGAGAATGAAAAAAAGAAAGTGAATGGTTTGGTTCTTTGAAATGCCTTTTGAATTTGACAATGTACCCCTGGCAATGTCTTCAAATTATCAGTCTCCCCCCCCCCCCGTCCACCCTTCTCTCGGTCTTTTAAAAATCTCAAATACCAAAGGACGCTTTCTTCGGTATCCAGGCTACAAGTCTAAGAGAAGAAAAATAAATGGCAAGCGTGTCTCTGTATAGAATAATTGGCCATTATAAAACCTTGCATAGAAACACGATTAATTTAAGGTAAACATAATGTTTATGACGTGTGGTATGTCTGAAAGGGCATAACACTGCCGTGCGTAATGACCCTTAGAATGAGTGCGCTACAGGTGCACATTGTGTCTGCACCGAAATGTTAGACTCCCTTGCCAGCCTGTCCACTGGCAGATTTCGTTCTGTTGGGACTCTGTGCCATTCCATCACGCAAACGAAAGCCCCGTTTTGGTTCATATTATTTAAGTTTTATCAAACGTATTCTCAATGCACGCCAGATTTTAGTTACCAATGTGTCATTCAACAGTATTTCTTAAACCAGCTATTACGCACACGGCAAAAGTGGTCTATCATAACTTAGAAGGCATAAGTTGCCTTATGACAAGTTTCATCCAAGTCATCTATGGTGGATCATTCTTTTCAGCACCACATTTGGTTGGACAGCGTAACAATTCAGGGACGTATCGTGTTTTCTTCGCTGAAATGCCCAACGGCAATGTCAAGAGCGGTGTCTTTAAAAAAAAAAAAAAGGCAATATTCATAATCTCAATCGAATCAAAGCTGATTCCTCTCTCTCATTTTTTCTGACATGCTTCACAGGCTACGCAATAACAGTCCAGTCTGGAACAGCAGCCTACTGCTTGTATGTACCTGCCACACACCCTCTATTATCAACCCACTCCTTCACTTTTATCTTAGGATTTCACATTTTCTGTTTTACTCTCCGGTGTCCTATGTCATAAATGCAAAACACTCCCAAACGCAATATATCTTGTCAAGGCACTTTCCTTACCGAATAAAACTAAGCATGTACTGACCTCTGGCGGTTAAAATAAGTAATCACACGGCACACTATCTCATTATCAAAAGCACCATTACAGACGGGGAGCTTTCGTTTAAAGCTGGGCAGAGCAGCAGTCGTGACGTTAGAATTATAAGGTTCTATCTCCATTTTTGTCAAAATTGAGTTTTCTACATAATCTGATCCTTTAGGTGTCTATTAATGCCTGTGTGGTGTTATTTTAAAAATGTTGACATTTTTTAGTTAGTAATTAATAAAATACAAAGTTTCCATCTCACAAAACATAATGGAATGTAAAAACGTTGACGCTCAATATCTCTGAACTACCTACTGCGGCAACAAGAATGACACAGAAAGAACATACATTTTGGATACAATATCTCAACCATCATAGCCTCTATCTTCAGCTAACAACAAGACCAATTATGTATTATTAGTATTGAATCATTTATTTTCCAAAGAGGACATTCTTACAACAATGTAGGGTAAAATAACACATAGGGTCACTGGATCAACCGCAGTTACAGGATATTACAGTATAGTCAGATCATACTGTGTGTCACACAGTGGAACATGTGGAAATACATACAAGCAGATAAAAAGGCACATGTAGTATCAGGTCCGGGGCTGGTAGAAACTACGTTCACCTGATAATGCAACACCTTCCTCTACACATAGATAAACATACCCTCCTTGGAGTTGAACAACTTTATGGTGGTTCTCATGCCAAGGTCTCAGAGTGAGTAAAGTACTGCACCAGCATACTCTAGCCTGCCCTCCTCTGGCCATACATCTAACTTGCTACCCCATTTGTTAGAGGGGCAATGATGCTCCTTTGGTCAGAAGCAGCACAAGTGGATGTCACTATCTGATATCCAATGTGTTAAGCATTGAGGAGGAGCGACTAACTGTTGCTGCCTGCCTTTATCAATAATCCATAAGCAAAAAAATACACCAGATGTTGACTCTCACAAATAAATGGTGACGAAAGGCAACATGTACAGTCTGTTTAATCACACAAAAGGAGCCCAATGTGTTGATAGATAGATAGATAGATAGATAGTAGGTAGGTAGGTACTTTATTGATAGATAGATATACTCAGCACTCGAGTTGAGGGGGGATGGCATAAAAACTGTAAAAATCATCCCCCTTCTAAAACTGCCATCCCCCTTTCCATCCCTTATGTCATTTTATCATTGAATGTGGTATTACTGCTATTTCAACATTTAGTTTTACGCATATTGAGTAAAATACTGTGGGCGAGGGGGCACGCACACATGCAATGACATTTTTACCAAGTCACTGACACTGAAGTCACTGACGCTGTGGGGATGCTAAAATTGTCCCCATATGATAAAATCGACCATCCCCCCTGATTTTCTTTTACAACTTGAGTACTGGGTATACTGTAGTATTCAGGCCCTTTCTTCGTTAGTCAGAGTGGCTTTTATTCATTCTTTGCCTTGTCCTGAGGCTCCATGGCTCACCAGCTCAGAGGCCCAGCTCTCTGGCAGTCTGACCCAGGATGCGTGCACTCTCCTGCAGCCCTCGAGCCTCCGTGTCTCTCAGCGGCAGGTTGAGGACTCCACACACCCCACCCCAGCCCAGCACACAGGGCAGACTGAGGAACACCTCCTCCTCCACCCCATACATGCCCTGGAAGACAACACAGACAACATGCTATATACTGTACATGTGACTTTTTGCTGACTTACTTACTTAATACAGGGAGTGCATACATTTTTGAGTGTATACATTTTTGAGTGCATACATTTTTGAGTGTATACATTTTTGAGTGCATACATTTTTTAGGGGATACATTTTTGAGTGCATACATTTTTTAGGGGATACATTTTTGAGTGCATACATTTTTTGGTCCCAGGGAGAAACAAACCCCCAATATCAGCATTGCTAGCCCCATTACTCTACCAACTGATCCCCACCACACTACACACAGAACATACATTATTCAGAGTATATTCTGAATATTCTACTCGTGTCCACTATACTTAATAGGCTAAATGGAGTAACATAAACATACAGTATAATATTCATGACTATAATCAGTATATCATATCAAACCCAGCTGCTGAGTGGTCATTTAGTGAGCAGTGCTGGCCCCTAGTGGAGACCTACGGTACTGTACCTTAATGAGGGTGGACACAGGGTGGACAGTGCGTAGGTTCTTCAGCATGGCCTGGGCCAGGCTGGACACACTCAGACCGATGGCCCAGGAGGTGTACCCCTTCAGACGGATCACCTCATAAGCACTAAGGAACATTGAGACATCACCTTACAGGAATGTCACCTCAGATGTCAGTTGTTTGTTCCTCGGGAAAACTCAGAACATTCCCACATCAATCTCCTGGAGATGGCATCCAATAAGCTAGGTGCACGATCTCACTACTTCCTGAAAGGCAGCTGGTATGAACATATCCGGACTCACTCTATTGGTTTAATTGATTAATCAGCTGTGCACTGTGTGTTCCAACGGTTTACCGCACAGCTGATTAATCAATTAAACCAATAGAGTGAGACAGGATATGTTCATACCAGCTGCCTTTCAGGAAGTAGTGAGATCGTGCACCTAGCCTATTGGTTGATTCAGAGACAGCTCAGAGAGGGAAACTCAATAGACCTATCGCTAAGCCACGCCCCAAAATAGAAATTGTCCAATCATATCACAAGTCACTACAGGCAGAAAACTCGGACAAACAACTCGCTAATATCTGATGGTGAAAAGCGAATATTGAATAGTGAATATTCTTGTCATCTTTAAAAAAACATATCTATTACTTACTTGTAAATCAGAAATTTGAACTCCTGCCATTGTAAGTCATTGAATGTCATTCAGTCACGGTCGGTCAGTCAGTCACTGTCAGTGAAGAATTTGAGCGAGCATTGTTTGTTTGTCCAGGGGTTTTCAAAGGGGCCGTGGCTTTGCGATAGGTCCATTGGAGCACTTGAAGTGCAGCATTGCTACATACAGTACAGAGGCAATTCATCCATCAGATTTCATACTACATGGAAATGCATATCTAGTAGGATATCCTGCCATTATATATACTACATTTCAGTACATTTCTACTAATCTTTCTATTCTTTCTTCATACTGAAAAAGCCTCCTAGGTAGTTTGCAGTATGAGCATTCGGTTAGAGCATATTCCCCTGAGCAGGATAATGTCGTTCATCACCAGTTACCTTTCCACCACTGTCTGGTGTACGTCAGCCCATCTCTCTGACTCAGGCCCCGCCCCTCTCTTCAGACCAGTGGTGAGGCTCTCCAAATTGACCCCTGCCACATTGGCCCCGCTCCACACTGCCACTGTGTGGACAGAAGAAGAAGTGCAATGAGGGAACTGTTTTGTAGTGAGGTAGGGCTGTTTTCCTAGTCTGCTAGTTCTGGATTAAATAACATTTTCCTTAGAAAATTCCCATTGAAGATGTAGAGGATTAGATGTAATCGGTGTGGATTACACCTAATCCTCTACATCTTCAATGGGAATCATCTAAGGAGAATGTTATTTAATCCAGAACTAGGCCTAATCTGTTTACAGTTAACCAAACCGTAGTCCCCTAGTCAAACCGATCATGCATAGGCCTATCTAACAAACACAACACACAGTGTACAATGCATTATTATACATTACAGCTAGAAAGTGAGGCTGTATTCTATATTGATTCAGTCGGGTTGTTGTTACCGCTGGAGTCTCCGTGTTCTCCTATGATGTGTCCGTGTACACTACCAGGGTGGATCTGCAGTCTCTCTCCCATCAGGTAGCGGTAACGTGCTGAGTCCAGGTTGGTGCCGCTACCCAGAACCCTCTCCTGGGGGAACCCGCTTAGCTTCCAGGCCACGTACGTTAGCACATCCACTGAACCAGCAACACCAGTAGATGGTTTCATGGAGGTTAGGTCACAATAGGTCAGTCACCAACAAGGATAACAAGGAAACCTCCACCACTCACTCCACTCCCATCTGCTAGTACAGGCAAGATATCTCCTCCACTGTTTCCCCAATAAATTTTTTCATTTTCACTGCCATAACAGATTGCGTTGAATTGTAAAAACATGAACCGTTTATGTATAATGTAAGGAACAAGCTATGCCAAGGCTAAGGACGCTCTTTTTAAGGAGACAGTCTGAGATTTGGAACTTTACAAAAACTACAACATATTTCCACCCAAAAAAGTATTTTTGGATTAAAATCATCATAGAACATCGTGGAGAAGCACAATGATTCGTTTTGCAGCTCGAAAAGTTGACATATCCCTCTACTGGGCCTTTGAAAGTCATTGTAGCTGTTAAGTCGGACTTGTGCGACTGTTGGAGTTTGTTTGTTTTGTTTTGAACAGGGTTTCCACACCTTCTGAAACATCAAATTCAAGCACCTTTCAAGGACTTTCAAGACTCAATTCCCTCATATTCAAGGACCCAACACAGCATAGTTTGAGACAGATCTAGATGAGAATTTATAGGAACTATCCGCTCACAGACAACAATTAAAAAGAGAGGCTTGAATGTGTGAACACTAGATGGTCTCTTGCCTTCTCTACCACAGCACAGCAAAACAATATATTGTGAAATATGTGTATAGTGAAGCAATACAGAGACTTATTTACTAGTTGACGAGCTAAGTAAAAAAAGAAAAAAAAATATATACTGTATATATTTTTTAGAGAGAGAGAGATGGGAATTCAAGCACTTTTAATGACCCATGTCTATTTTCAAAAACTTTTAAGACCTTGATTTCTTTTTGTCAAATTCACAAACTTTCAAGGATTTCAAGGACCCGTGGGAACCCTGTTTGAATGTAATAGTAGGCAGTAGTACAGCAGAGTGTTTTACCAGGGTTGGACACCACGAGGAGGATGGCGTCTGGGCTGTGCTGGGCCAGAGGTGGGATGATCTGTTTAAACACCTCCGTGTTCCTCTGGACCAGGTCCAGACGACTCTCGCCCTGCCTCTGACGCACCCCCGCAGTGATCACACACAGCCTGGAGTTGGCCGTGTCCGCGTAGTCTGCAAAGAAACCAGACGTGACAGGCAGGGTTCAAACCTCGGTCCCCCACCATGGAAGACAGAAGCATTTATCATTAGGCCAAGAGGACATGCTCAAGACTACCTCGTCACGAGAGTGTGATTCCAAATCACCTCTGCTACAGTGAAATAGTGCAACATGTACAGTATGTTGTATGTATGGAACATGTGTAGGAGAAAGCTCTGGTTTGAGAACATGTCATAGTACAGACATGACGACCAGGTATTAGTGGGGCATTACTGCTTTGCTTAAGAGATTCACCAAATCATGCTCCATTTGTGATAAATGATAAGTAAGTATTATAAACCCCAAATCCAGACAGTTTGGCATTACTGCAAGAAGTACATATGTGACACAGTCTGACCCTTTGGTCCGCATGTCGGCAACCGATCAAAATGTTCAGACTTTTCTTTTGAAACACGGAACTACGTTTCAACATTGTTGAGGATCACAACACAAACTCGCTAGTCAAGCCAAAATACTGCAACGAAATGGATTGGGCGAGTAATCCCCACTGCTACCTAGTTAACTATAACACTACTTTACATTGTTAGCAGGCTCACAAAACAAGCTGTGTTAGTTGACTAGCGATGTGTCATTGATTTTCAACAACGCAGAAATGTATTCACATTTTTCGAAAGAAAAGTCTGATCATTACATCAGATCCTGACATGAGGACCAAAGCGTTAGAATGTGTCAAACATTTCCTCCTTGTATCCTATTCACAGAGAGGACAGG
Organism: Nansenia antarctica; assembly: GCF_963989245.1. Classification (NCBI taxonomy): domain Eukaryota; kingdom Metazoa; phylum Chordata; class Actinopteri; order Argentiniformes; family Microstomatidae; genus Nansenia; species Nansenia antarctica. Next base: position 9,399,084 of record NC_137679.1, on the reverse strand, counting down.
AAACCCTTCACCAAATCTCAAAAGTCTTTCCTTGATTCCTCTTGTCCTTCCTATCCTTGCCTCTTCCTCAAAGTTCATTGGAGGAGGAAGTGTCAGTCTCCACCTCTTACCTCTGGCGGCGGTGATCTTGGGGGTGTTCAGGAACAGACTAGCGTGCTGCAGGTCCAGGACCTCCCCCAGCAGTTTGTCCTGCATGGTGTCTATCAGGGTGACGTCATCAGCCACCCCCTTTACAGCAAGACAGATGTAGCCTAGATCATTTGTGTTTGTAGGTACTTGTATAGACAGACTGCTATGCCCTTTTCATACTACTGAACCATACTGAGGTGAGCCAAGCTGAGCTGTACTATGCTTGCCTCTGGAACAGCATCGCCATGTCCATCAGATTTGCCCCTTCTAGCGAGTCCTTTAAATCTAAGCTCCAAACCCACTTGTATTCCTTAGCGTTCCCTGACTAAAGGCCTTTACTCTGACTCTTGTCTTGTTTTGTTTTGACGTGTTGTTCTGTTCCTCTGTTGCTTCTGTTGGTTGTTTATTTTCTGTTTTCTGTACACTTTAGGTGTACTTTTACTGTAAAGCACTTTGGTTGACAAGTGTCATGTTTAAATGTGCTAAATAAATGTGATTGATCGATTCATTGATTGATTGATTGCCTGGTTAGGCGTCCATCACAGTTACTGTAACAGTGCTGAAAAGGTGAAAAGTGAACAGAAAAGACGGTATCTGGGCTAGCACAGTATGGTACGGTTCAGCCCTGCAGTGTGTAAAGCCCCTTACAGTTCTGATGCTGCAAAAGTTACGCTGCACTGCACAGGACCGCAGAGTGGCTGTAACTGAACCCACCCTTTGTCAGGGGGAATATCTTTTAAATGTAGGCTTCTGGAGTTGCAATTGTATATATGAATGAATGGATGAATGGAATGAATGAATGGACTTTATTGGACAAAATATACACTATATGGACAAAAGTATTGGGACACCTGAACATCACACCCATATGTGCTTGTTGAAGTTCTCATTCCAAAACCATGGGCATTAATATGGAGTTGGTCCCACCGTTGCTGCTATAACAGCTTCCACTCTTCTGGGGAAGACTTTCTACTAGATTGGGCGAGAAGGACTGGCTCGCAGTCGGCGTTCCAACTCATCCCAAAGCACTGTGTGCAGGCCAGTCACGTTCTCCCAGACCAAACTTGGCAAACCATGTCATTATGGACCTCACTTTGTGTATGGGGGCATTGTCATGCTGAAACTGGAAAGGGCCTTCCCTAAACTGTTGTGCCACAAAGTTGGAAGCATACAATTCTCTAGAATCTCATTGTATGCTGTAGCATTAAGATTTCCCTTCACTGGGACTAAGGGGCCTAGCCCAAACCATAAAAACAGCCCCAGACCATAATTGTGTCCACATACATTTGTCCATATGATGTTTTAGTTCCGATTAGATTCAATTTTATTGTTTAACTATAATTGTAACTTGTTAAATTGTGCACTCAAGGCGTTGATGGTTATTTTCATTCAGTTAAAAGCACTTTGTGATGTGCCTCAGCTATGACCAACATTTATATTTTACAAAAGGACATTTTTTTATTGGTATACTACTGTACACTTTTTTATGCACTTTGAGATGACTTTTGACGTGCCTGTGTCAGATGTTACCTAATTTAAAAGGAAAACTATAAATAAACTGCTTGTATTTCATTAAGCCTACATTTGTGTTGGTTTGAAATGTGTCATTACCTGGTGCCTAGGCTACTGGCCGCTGAAAATGTCTGGCCCAGCAAAATGTCTTGGTTTTCAAATCTGGCCCAACTGAATTTGTAATTGAATACCCTATATGAGATCCGTTAGCAGCTCCACCATTAGAGTTAACTCGCTTGGTATTGTGGTTAGCGCGGCCGGCGGTTATGCGGGAGATCGGGGTTCGACCCCCGCATGGGGTTACACTATTCAGGGCTGCACCAACCCCCCCGAGGTCCGTTAACAGCTCCACCAAGGGAGTTAACTCTCTTGGTGTTGTGGTTAGCGCGGTTATGCGGGAGATCGGGGTTTGACCCCCCGCATGGGGCGAGTTACACTACCAAGTTCCCGTTCGCTACAATATTAACAACACACACGCCTACAGTCTTATGCAGCGACCCCCAGTGGTACAACAACAGTTTTGATTTTCCTCTTGGTGTAGACACGGCAGGACAAGCTGGGATATATAATGGCAAGTCAAAAGCTATAATGGCGCTCTCAGAGATGCATGATAGGACTCACTGATTGTAAGATGCTGAGGACACATGCCATGCCCACGTTACCCACACCCACGACGGTCACCTTGATGTTCCCTCCCCCCTCTGGTCTGGGAGTGAGGTGGTGGAGGAGCTTGTCTCTCACTGTTGCCATGGTATCTGTTTAGAATAGGATAGAACATAATATATACAAATAATAGAATACAGTACAATGTGACTGTAGGCCTACTGTCCATCCAAGGAAGAAATTGCTTATAGCCTCACCATGCAACATTTTAAAAACATTTTTAAAAACAAAACAAACAAAAAATCATATCATATTTAAAACACATTATCCTCATATCTTCACATCATACACTGAAGAAGGGGTATGATGTTCCAACTCAGCATTAGAGTAGGAGGCAAGTCCGCCAAGCCTGTACACAATGATAGAATATATTTTTCCACAGCCACTCTTTTAGAAGTCCTAACGACATCAGTCTAATCATTATTAGTTGTCCATTGAGATTTATTCATCCATACGGTTGAATAAAACACTCACCGCAGAAGGTAAACGTGCGCTAGTCTATTGATAACCAAATTACAATCAGATACAAAGTTTACCATTTAGTTTCAGAGAAGGAGATCATACAGTGTGTCAATCCAAAAATGTGTGCCACCTGTCACGCAACGAGTCCAGGTCAACGTCCCCGAGGTCGTGGAAAGGCTGAGAACCTAAAAAAGACAAGTGAATAGCTGCATTTTAACACTAGATGGCAGGAAATTCATACCTAAAAGTGTCCATGGGAACCTTTGGGAAACTGCGATGACGCTATGGGCTCTTGGATTTCACACACGAGGAGAGCGTGGTCACTGCCTGGTCAATATGTGCGCTCGGATTGCGCACGGAGGGGAGATCAATGATATCATGCGTGAGCGCAGACGCCTCGGACCAGCTAGTGCATGGTGGTGGTGCTGCACGATAGTTTGCAATTGCATCGATAGTGTGGATGTTGTTGAGGGTGAGTAACTTTTCTCACGAATCGCACACACACACTTAGCGGTCGCCTGGAACCATGCGACTCTCTCATTGCCTTTGGGATGCAGCGAAGTGAAAGTGCGGGATCATGGAATTACCGCTATTTGTGTTGATCAACAACAATGCCGTAGCTTACTTTGGGACGGAAACAACTTGAATAAGTTTGTCCTGGGTATAAGTGAAGACGTGTTTTGTTTTGGGGACTGGTGCGTGGACCTATATTTGTTCAGGATGGAGAAGATGATGTACCGTTTTACAGCTTTTGGAGCAGTATCCAGTATAGTGCGATCATATTGACTCAAAACATTTCCCGTAGTTTATTCTGAACGCAACTTTTTCTCCCACAGGAGCGAGAGTGGAGCTGAAATCGAAATCCCCGTCCAGCTCTTCAATGCATAGCAGTATGTGTCTCATCAATTCATATTAACCACATTGTGTGTGTGTGTGTGTGTGTGTGTGTGTGTGTGTGTGTGTGTGTGTGTTTGTCATGACAAGAAAACAGACTCCAGTCCACGGGGGTCCACCTCTCTGACAGTGCTGGTGTGATTTACAAGGTGGGTTTCTCCAGCCTTGGGACTCATGGGACTGGAAGCCTTCAGTGTTAAACCCTATGGACTGAACCAATCACCTCATCGCATCTCTTCACTGGGTTCAAATCCTATTACCGACAATGAAGACAAGGCATTGCTGGCATCCCTAGTGACCACTGACCACCATGCTCCAAAGGCCAGAGGCACCAGACAGGACCCCAGAACCAGTGTCCCTTGTTGCTGCATCCCACTCCTGGGCTGAGACTGAAAACACAGAGCTGTGGTTGACCTGCTCTTTTTACCACACTCTTAACCGTACCAGGTAAACCATAACAGGTTAACCATACCAGACTCTAACCTTACCTGGTCTCTCTGAACAGACTGTAACCTTACCAGACCTTAACCCTACCACTTGTACCTTACCAGGCAGACATTACATGATGATACACTCTACTGTAGGCGTGGGTAGACACTATGCTTGACCACACCACCTGACTGACACCGGCACAGCCTCCAAACACAACAGGGAAGGGAAGTGTCATGTGTAAAGGATCCGGATTTCAAGGATCCCTCTCTCCCTCAGGGATTACTGTGTAATTATATTGGATACTGCAGAGTTGGGCCTGAGGAGGAGAAAGTCTTCATGTAACGTATCTCTGCCCGCCAGACCAATGGCCAGGATTGGTTTGGTTTTTGTTCTTAAAAAGTGCAATCTATATTTCAAACTTAACTATAACAAAGCAGGCTCCCCCACCACTTTTTTTTTTAAACAGATGAAAGATCGGGCTGGAGAAATGCACTCTCAATTGCGTAGACAGAGCGACGGATCAAGATGATAGTTTTATCCGTGTTTTGAAACTGTACAGTGTTTGTTTACAATTGCAAAACAATGGAGTAAAACCAGCATCTATGTTGGGTTCTGATGGGGTAAGACACTTGAACTAATCTCATGAGGCATTTCTGAGAAGTTATCTTCTTCAAGAATCAAGGCCTTATATAATAATTCATTTAAAAAGTCCAAAAAGGTGATGTACCTATTACAGATGACCCCTTTAAGACCCTCATCAGAGCATCCCGTCTGAACTGGGCGGCTGAGGAGCAGAGAGAGGAAGTATCTGACTGGCGCTAAGCTCCTGAGATGGAAGTCAAGAGCTGTCCATTCTGAATGATCATCCCTCGGGGGAAGAGGTTGATCAACCCAAGTCTTGCGGGAGGAAGGAAGGGGAAGTACAGAATCACATGTGAAGGATCAGGGGGATCATTCTCCTCTCCCTCAGGGATTATTGTGTATGCTGGGTGATACTACGGAGCTGGGGATAAAGAGAAGAGAAGGAGTGAGATGGAACCAGGGGCTGCGGAGGCGACCCAGAGCCACCATCATCATCATCATCAGAGGAGGAAGACTGTCGCACACGCGCTGGACGACCAGAGGAAGGTAAGAGGAGTCCCACTTAATTGCAGGGTTCCCGCGCTGGTCTTAAAAAGCCTTAAAGTCTAAGATCCAGCAATCTGATTTATAAGGCCTAAAAAGAGCTTAAATGGAAGGTTTTTATTTTATTTTATTGGGTCTAAAGAATGAGGTGCTAGGTCTTAAAAACTCTTTCTACAGTTAAGTGTTAATGTTAATAAATTTACTTTTGAGTAATTATTGGATTTATTTATTTTATATGAATTATCCTTCAGACTTATTTGTCTGTATGACAGTGAAATTCCTAATTTCATCACCTCGAGGATGACAAAAAGCTCTCATATGGTGTCGCGAATAGGTCAAAAATTATATTCAAAGAGGTCTAAAAAAGGACCAAAAAGGTATTAAATTTGACTTGTTGAAACTTGTAGGAACCCTGTAATTGAAAAAGAAGAGAACCCACACTGCAGAAAACTAGGTGCTGGCGACAGAGCAGAATACTATTAAAAGAAGTAGAAGCTGCACACTCTAGTTCCAGATGCAAAACGAGTAGATTTTAATTGACAACTCATCAGGTGTTACATATTCAATCTAGCCTACCTGTCTATTTAATGGCTGTCGTGCACTATGTTGTTTGTAAGACTTGACAAAGGCTACGGCCGAAACCGTTGTCAATTAAAATCGACTCTTTTCGCATCTGGAACTAGAGTGTGCGGCTTCTACTTCTTTTAAGAGGAGTCCCACTGCCATGGCCTCAGCCAGGGATGACATTAACGAAGGTCAAAGTCTAAAGGGACCTGAACTGAGCAAAGAAACGCTAAACTAAAAGAATAATCTACATCATGATTTTTTTGGGTCTTTAACCAGAGTTTTAGTAAACGGCCCGAAAGTGCACTGGACATCATGCAAATGCTAGTTGCGGTATTCTAAACTCCCATTGAATTATCTATGTCTCATCACATCTTTGCTCATTGCTAATTGGTGCCATAACTAACTGACCTCAAGCCCTATTTTAGGGTAGGGTTGTTGAGTTCATCATGACTCAAACGAGGAGCTCAGAGTTGCTCTTAAAACTCGCACCTTGTGTTGATATGTCGGCACATAGACTTCATTTATTTAAGTTTGAAACTGAATCGGATGGAACAGGTTGAGTGACGCGACTGTAAAAGTACATGTGATTAAAAGAAATCTTGAAATGCTATTGAACAGCTATTGTCCATAATAACAAATGTAGCCTGAGCTTCTGCATACGTGTCTATACAATGTGCATACATACTGTATGCAAAGTTGCTTATGCATGTTTTATGAGAGAGCTTGTTATTGGGGGACCACGTCCCCCCATCTGTTAGCTTTTTTGGAAACCAGGATGTTGTACGTGGGCCTGCCGGGGTTCTAGTGACTGGGGGTGTCCCCCTCACGGCCCCCACCGCCTCATCCCTCCCACGGCTGGCAGCTGGGCCAGCATCATATTGGTCACGCTTGGCTATGGTCTCGAACGCTGAACTGTAGGGCTGTCGTAGAGATTAGCTAATTTGCCTTGATAAATCCGTGGGATTGGGTCTAATGACTAGCCCAGCGAAAGTCTCTCCCCTTTGAACAGAGAGGCGCTCAGAGTTGAGTCCTAACACAGAAGCTCATTCACACTCACTCACGCCTTATGTCAACCTAATTGCTTCGTCCTAATCGTCCTACCTAATTACCCCCTCTGCTTCTCCGTTGGCTCTCCTTTGCCCCAATGTTTATTGAAATGATCCTGTTTTTTGTTTTTTTTTAGCTCAGGTGGGTTTTTATAACTTCATGGGCTGGAGTTGATCATATCCCAGTTTGGGTTTTGTTCAGACTAAGGTACAAGGCAAGTGAAGGGAGTTAGAACACACACAGACCTAAACCTCAAATAACCCCCCCCCTCCTCTTGTTAAATAATGTATACGGTCAAGGAGCAGTGAGTTGCACATCTCTGATTGTGATGATGGTAGTATCATTAATTAATGGAAAAACAACTCAACATCTCAGAGACCAGTGATTCTCCCAGCGCACCATAATTGTCGGTAAGTAATTCATCTTTTACAGCCATTGGCTACATACAAACGCACAGTGAAGTGGCCTAGTAGATTTAATATCGTGCTGCATATAGCTGTAGTAAGACTATTGAATAGTCGTGTTCGATTGGCTGTTGTACTCTTTTTTCACAACGCCTCTGTGTGTTAGCCGTGTACCCCTGAATTCGAGTGTCGCTTGTCACTTTTTGCCACTGTCTTTGAGACGTAGAAAGTTGTTACAGACTCAGTATCACATTGTGTTAGGGTCAGGGCTGTTTTCCTGATCGGATAGTGTACTGTACTGTCTGTAGAATACTTTGGTTTCATTCTTTTCAACACTGTACTACAAGTACTTACAACCAGGGCAGTGGGGTGAACTTTAAGTGGATGTGATGTCCCGTGCTGATCTCAAGTGTTGGCTTGCGTCTCCTCCTCCCCGCGCTGCCCGGGTAACTTTCCCATGGATGAGTGGAGGACTTGTGCGTGGACTAGGGTCCTGTCAGCTAGATTAGCCGTAGCCTGTGAACCTAATCAGTTTACAGGGCCTGGAGAGAATAGTGGAACGTCTAGAGTTATGGAAGGCCATCAAGTGATGTTGTCAGAAGACATTAGGCTCTACTACGACTCAGCCAGGGTTTTAGAGCTTTAGCTAACTTTGTGATATTAGGTGAACAGCATTAGGTTCCTTAACAAGTATTAGGCTTTTTTTCATTTTGATATCCCTCTTTTGGCTGTTGTTGTAACCATTTTAGGAGGAGTACCGTTTAAGACGGATGGTCAGATTTGTTTATTTCTATTCAATCATCGTATCGTATTATCGTAGACTCTTCAATACGAACGATCCTCCAGTTTTGTGGCTAGCTTAGTTGTATTTAGATGACATGTAAAGTTCCCATGCAAAGGGCAAAGGAGTGGTGTATATAGATTTTGTTTTTAAATGGAGATGCAGTGGATCTTTGTACACGTGTCTTTCGAAAGTACAGTAGGGAGCTTAGTAGGTGTCATTTATCAATGCCTGTCTTTTTTCAGTGTAAATGTAGACATGAACATATTGTGTTACGTTATCATCCATTCATCCACTCAGGCAAATATATAGTGATAGCCTTTTGAGTTTCTAGGGAAATGGTGTGATTGATTGATGAAAACTTTAATTTACCTTTCCCGCTTTCTCTAATTCCCTACATTTGGATTTATTCAATACATTTTAAAAAAAAGGCTACAAATCATGCGTCTCTCATCAATGCTTCAGTTGTAAGGCACACACAGAGGGCAGGGATAACCATGAAGTCATTGTAACTGAGGCTTCTCCTGGGGCCAGTGTAAGCAGCACTCGAGTTGAGGGGGGATGAGGGGGGGATGGCATCCCCCCTGAAATAAAAACGGTCAAAATCATCCTCCTTCTAAAACTGCCATCCCCCCCTTTCCATCCCTTATGTCATTTTTATCAATGAACGTGGTGTTACTGCTATTTCAACATTTAGTTTTGCGCATATTGAGTAAAATACTGTGGGCGAGGGGGCACGCACACATGCAATGACATTTTTTACCAAGTCACTGACACTGAAGTCACTGACGCTGTGGGGATGCAAACATTTTCCCCATATGATAAAATCCACCATCCCACCTGATTTTCTTTTACACCTTGAGTACTGACTGTAAGGCACAGAGAGGCCGGAGCAAGCAGGCCACTGAATGTACGCTGTGGAATGGAGAGGAAGGCAGACTGGAGGATGGAGACTCGGGGCGCTGTTTGCAATCAGGACTTCCTCCTACAGAGACCTCTGTTCCATCTGCCACTACGGCAATCTCTGTCTCTCTTTCTTTCTTCTCTGTACTGAGGTTGAGGATTGTGCTGTTTTCAGAGGAGCACTGCTATGGCCAGATCAGATCATTGAGAGAGAAAGAGTGTGATAGATTCTTCCCCCCAATCCTACAGTTGTACCCCCCCCCACACTGGTCTCCTCTCACAGAGGGTCCAAGCTGTCACTGGCAACACTCTGTTGAGTAAAGCCTGTGCATGGCTTTATTAAAGGAGGACAGCTTGGGCATTCCTAGTGTTTGTATACCCATGTATGTTATGAATTTGAATGATTTATTATGAAATGAAATGCTGAAAATTGTGTTGTTTCATTATGCTGTTTGACTGTGTTTTGAGTCAGGGATTCCAGAGAAATAATTTCTTATCTATTCTAAACCACCTTTTAATAGAAATACAGTAGCTTTGACGTCTCTGTGATGGTATATATCGATTTAATGTTTGATGAGTAGTTTGGTTAATTTATAATGTTAGTCTTCTGGTACATGCTTATAATGCTGAGTGACGTAAATCGGAATTCAAATGTTTAGGTAATGGAGATGCATTCTGGGTGTTTCTCAGCAGGTGGTACTTCTGCTTGAAGGAGCAGGGAGATAGGGGTGAGATGAAGAGAGCCAGGGGTGATAGAGAGGGGGAACAGGGCAGTCCCTGCTTACCCAGGCGAACCTGCCGACGTAGACCTGTCTGGCCTTCCCTCTAAAGGGCCTCAGATTATACTATGCTTTACTATGCTTTGCTGTAAAGAAAAATGTTCATCCTCATCATCATAATAATAGTAATACATTAGACTTATATAGAGCTTTTCTAGACACTCAAAGACGCTTTACAAATTGAAAAGATCGAGTAGTAATAATAGAAAGAAACAAAAGGTAAATAGAAGAAAGTATAGGGGCCTAATTGAGGTAGTGCTGGGGACACATGGGAAGGGGAGGGGGAGAGGGTTAACTGGTGACGGCGAGCTTGAAGAGGTGGGTTACATCATCATCATGTAATGAGGTTCCGCTAACGATCCTACAAGAAACACTTCATTCGGTGGTCTTTTTTTAGGTTTATCTTGGTACCTTCACCAGTGACAGCTTTATGGTATTACAACTAAATGGACAGTGTAAAGGGCTCTGCACACAGCGTGCGATTTCTGTTGCGCATCAACATTCCATTTTGAAGTTTGAATGGAAGTCTATGAGAACATCGCATTTCAACACACACGGCCCCGATTTTAATCGCACGGCGAAAATTCGATTCCATTCATTTTGAATGGGAAAAAGCACAAATTTGACAGTGCGACAAAACTCGCACGCCGTGTGCTTTGTCCCATTCAAAATGAATGGAATCGAATTTTCGCTGTGCGATTAAAATCGGGGCCGTGTGCATTGCGATGCGATGTTCTCATAGACTTCCATTCAAACTTCAAAATGGAATGTTGACGCGCAACAGAAATCGCACGCTGTGTGCAGAGCCCTTAACAATTCTAAGTGTTCTGAAATATGTATTTTAACCGCGCCACGATCTTGTACCCGCCCCCAACTTATTGACAACATATTAGAGTACTTTCTTCTCTTTATAATGTGCTGGTATTGACGTGGTTTAGGAAGCAGGGTGTCTGACTACTGATGTAGGCTATTCACCGGGGAGGAAAGCTACATTATCTGAGTGCTAGGCTATATAACTCTTTGTCTCCAGAAAGTCTTGTAGTCACTCTTCAGTAATAGTGATCGTAAAAAACAGCTTTTCATCTAAGTGCCAGTGGCGGCACACGATTCCATTAAAGGTAAAATGGCCATTTTAAGGATTGTTATTGACATCATTGATTTTCTGATTATTGAATGATGTACTGTGTGTCTTTTGTCTGAAACCTGAGCTGTAAGTCTAAACCGTAGTGACTACGAACTCAATAATCACTATTTTCATGAGGGTTTCTGATTCAAGAAGTAGAATTTAAATATCTGTTCCTGAAGGCAAATTACCCAGTAGCTTATGGCAGACGATGCAGTGAATCCAATCCACAAATTCTAAGTAATTATTTATCCTAAAACTGTTGTTTGTTATATCGAGTGGGCACATCAACACTTAAACTTTCGTTTATGCTTTATTTTTAATTTTTTAAGAAGCTTTTTGGGCATTTGCGCGACTTGAGAATTGCCGGCATGAGACCCTTCTCACCAGACCGTGTCACAAATGTGATACAAAAACGAACATCTCATATGGAAATATGGCTGATCATTTGCATTAAAAACAAATAATACAAGAAAGACAAGAAACATGCCGCCACCCTATTGGTTGGTGGTGAAGCCTCATGCCTGTTCCCAGATGGTGATTTAATTCCTAAATCCTAAAGAACCAGTTTGGCACATACCCAAAGCTAATCTATTAGCCCGCAGTCTTTGGAATATCATTAATATTTATAGCTGACCATCTCACTGCAAAGGGTAAGTAGCATCATGTGAATGAATTAATTTGTGCTTAATTGATTTCCTCTTCTGAGGTTCACTTTCACTCTGGCTTTAGCACCAATGGTGAGTGATCAGCAAATATAAGCAAACTTATCAATCACATTGTATGAGTCAGATCCCTGGCCTGTTATACTGTATCCTCATGTGACTCAAACCCATTGATATAATCTCATCCAAAGCCCTTCCTGCATGTGTTTGTATTGTATGATGTTATTGTAGATAGATAGATAGATAGATAGATAGATAGAGATCTTTATTTAGTCAGGACAGTGCACGTTAATGAACAGTCACTTTTACAAAGTATGGTGACAGTAAATATGCCGGATTTAGCTGTGAGCTCATTTGCATCCGTAGTTCTTTATGACATAAAATCGTACAATAGATAAAAATAAAAATAAAGAATAATGGGCAACATCACAACAGAATACAATAGGACATCAAACAATGAGTATGTGACCATCGGGACATACATCGGTGCAGTAGAAAATAAAGTGCATAGGTTAAAAGTGCAAAATAAGACATAAGAAAATATGGTAGTGCAATTGTGAAGTGTTTTGAAGACCAGACAGGACCGGAGAGAGGACATTGTCGAGGAACTGAAGCCTCCGACGTTGACTCTCTTATACTTGTGTCATGAGACGTAACGATAAAACTGGAAACTTGGTGTCAGATTTAGAAAAGCAGTGAGGCAAACCAGCTGATACCAGATGGGCCTGACCAGAGTTACTGTACCTGGGTAGGATTGCTGCAGCGATGGAAACTAAACTCTCGTCGCCAGATGTCGAGGAGGATCTGGTCAGATCACCGGGGCAAGATGGTGACGAAGAGAAATGTAGAGCCCTGGACTCCTCACCCACATCTGCACGGAAAAACGATGCCTGGCTACACCTTGAACACACCTGCTTTCAAGAAAAGCTTTTTCCTCAGTTCCGCTTACTTAACTTACACCTAACTGTGTGGTGAAGCGCAGCTTGTCTTTGTTGTGCGTTGTTACCGTTATGTAACGCTCATATTTCCTGCCCTCCGTAACCTGAAATAAGATAGTGGAGGCTTTTAATCCCGGCTTCATACTCCAATACACAACGTCATCCTTACAGAGGTCTCCCTTGTTTCAACCTTTCCCCCTGCCTCTCATCTCGCCCTGTCCATTCTGTGCTAGTGGAGGATGCCTGCTAGGTTGGGGGTTATTGATGACTAGCAGGAGCCAATTAAGGTGGTAACAGGGTATTAACGAATGATTATGTCCATCTTGAGACCAGAAATAATTTAATTGTGACATCCTGGTGAACCTGAAATCCCCCCACAGATAGTGGGGAAACGAAGTCAGGAATGGAAAGCAGAGACTTATGGGTAAAGTCATGCCACGTCATAGCGCTACAACAGTCATTTGCTTTAGGACACACTACTGTAGGGCTGACCCAAAGCACCCTGTGCTGGCTCAGACAATTTCCTTTCACATTGTCCTTTCCAGCACTGTCCAGCACCGGCAACTACTGTACAGTGGATAATAATAATAATAATAATAATACATTAGACTTTATATAGCGCTGTTCTAGACACTCAAAGACGCTTTACAAACTGAGAAGATCGAGTAGTAACAATAAAAAGAAACAAAAAGTAAATAAAAGAAAGTATAGGGGCCTAATTAAGGTAGTGCTGGGGACACATGGGAAGGGGAGGGGGAGAAGGTTAACTGGTGAAGGCGAGCTTGAAGAGGTGGGTTTGTGAGGGCCTGTTTAAATGTCGGGAGGGCGTTGGCTGCCACATAACAAACTCATCCCAGTAACAGCTCAGCTCTGTTCGGCTCAGCAATGTGAATCAGGGTGAAGTCCCTGTACTTGTACCTGATTATTCAGGTGTGATGACAATTCCCTTCGTAAGCTCGCCTCCTGCCTTTGCCTTAGAGTTCCCCATTACTCCAGTACAATAGATGAGCAGTGTAGGTGTCCCATCCGAAAGATGACTCAAAGTAATGCAATATACAGTAGTAGTATTCCCTGTACACGAACCGGTAACCACTCTCGGTCTCGCCTGTTAGAATTCTAGAGGGGTGAGGTCAGACTCGGTTATCACACACAGTCTTGTCATTCCTTCCGGCTGTGTTAGCGAGGCAGCTACAATTTTCCTCCCTACAGGCGGAACAGTACTCTTGTCACTTTAGCGCTGACCTCCATTTACAGCTTTGACGAGAGGGAAGCCTCAGCCTCGCCACGGAAGAGAGCAGAGCGGCGGGAACATTGTAGAGTGACATCATCTCTATGAATATTGCAACGAGAGTAGTGAAGCCCATATTCGCATGATTATGTCGTCGTAAATTCAGTCGGGCTTGCTCATGCAGTTGCGCCGTGATGGTTGGCTCCCACTGGACGGGCTATGGTTTAACGGGAGTGTTCTTCAGTCAAACAGTACATACAGTGAACAGTGATTACGGAATAGATGTTTTCAACTTTAAAACATCGGAGATTTTTCGGTTTCTCACAGTGGCTGTCTGTCTGCGTAACAATAGGAAGGCTTGGGGTGTTGTGGACTTCCTCATACGATTTCAAGTGAAACCGTTGCAGGAACTTGATAGCTCCTATGTGTGCCAGCCAGCCAGCCAGCCAGCCAGCCAGCCATCCTTCAGTACTCATTTACTCTGTCTGTGGCCTCTATCCTCCTCCCCTCTCTCTCTCTCTCTCCACGCTCTCATTCTTCCTGTCTCTCTCCCGCTCTCTCTCCTCTTGTCATGCAAATCAGTCTCCTCCTTTCTCTACTGCAGGAGATTAGCACAGAGGGGTTGTGGCCTATTGACCAGCTGTTCTGTGTGTGTGTGAGTGTGCGCGTTCCTGTGTAGGTTGCATAATATCGCAAGAACATACAGTATTACAAGATAGACTAGACTAGTCGTCTGCCAGTCTTAGCCAGAACCCTGATGCAGTCATCACCACCAGTGAGTCTACTGTCTGTATGCCTGAGTGCTAGGCAGACGCTGGCAGTGATGTCAGCCAAGAGTTTCAGTGTAACAGGCTAATCCCCAATTCCTCAGCTCCTCTCCTCTCCTCATGGTTCTCTCTGGCAGGAGGCTGTCAGCTGGACATCACTGACCACGGCGGCTCGGGAAGCTTTGAGCTCTGAGAGGGACAGGTGGAGGCAGGCGGAGCAGGCTGAGCGGGTACCGTCGTTAACCCTTTACTCACTCACACTGCCTTGCCACTGGTTGAATGGAGTGTTGCCTATTGCTAGAACATTAGTATGAATGAATGAATGAATGAATCTTTATTTCGAACATGATTTGTTTGGAAAAAATACAAACGAAGAACTAATAACGAAAAATACAGGTATCACTGTTTGAAAGGGAGTAGGATGAAGCCTAAGCTTATCAGTATCTTATCTATGATCTTAGAACATAACAGTATCTTATCCACTGGCTCCTTGCCAAAGGTACACAGGCAAGATCATCTCACCTGTAAAAATAACACAATATATCCCCACAGACGCTATATTATATGACATTATCTACCTTCCAGAGAGATAAAACATAACAGCACAGTGGTTAAATGAGTTTATGGTCTTTTTAATGTTAACTCTCACTATCTAGCCTCCTCACGTTCCTGAGTGTGGGGCTGCAAGACTATGTTTGTGTTCACACCATACTGTACCTTCATTACCTGTCAAACCTCATATACACAAACACTATATTATAATATTATAGTCTGTGTTTTGCTGGGAGGGAGGGGTAGGAACCAGGAAGCCACCCACATTCGGGGATCAGGGCCTGCACTGCAAAAAGTAAATCGAAGTCAAATTAAATAGCTTAAATCAGGGCAAAATATGCTTGTTTTTTGTCTTACGGCAGTAGTTTTAAGACATCTTTCACTCGTTTTGGAAAAAATCTTGGGTGAAATTGAGTGAAGTGGATATAAGTGTCGGCAGATATTTTGCTTATTTTAAGTAATATGTCCCCCATTTTACAGCTTTTTTCTTGTTTTCGAGAACTGAGTTTTTGCAGTGTGAGTGTCAGAAGGACCGTGGATTAGGGCTATAATCTACTAGATTGGCTCATGTTATGTCTGGTCATCTGTGGTGTTGGCTATATGACCTAGCATTGACATAACTGCTTGCCTACTCCGGGCCCAGGAGGCTGTAATCCCTGGTCCAGCTGCACTGGACACCGCTACTGCAGTCGTAGGCTGACCTACTCTCCCAGAAACAGAGCCTGGAGGTTGGATGTTGGATCTGTTCCACTGGTCCGATTGTTCTGGTTCATGGAGATGTTCTATTGAGGTCTTCTACAGGGATGTTCTTAATTCTAGAACTTTTTCTCAATTCCATAAGCCTGATTTGGTCAAATACTTGAATATGACCAAAGCTACAAGCTTTCTTCTTAGAGTAGGTAGGCCATTTTAGCTGTATCTCTGTTATATTGTAACACTTGAATCTGGCTGCTTTACTCCAACGGTTTAACGTGGTCTTCCCTTATTGACAGCATAATTAGCCTTTTGAGGAGACAATTAACATGGTTTTGCTTATTTTGTTTGGGAAAACCCCCAATAATTCACTTGCATCTTTCTGCTACAATGTAATGACATTAAAAATACCATAATGACATTTTCCTATTCTATTTAGGGAATGTTCTCTCATGTAAATTGATATGCAAAGACAAATATCTGAATTGTTCAAATCTGAAAATGCAGAATGTACTATTCCCCATGTACTGCCATTGTCTTCTGGTAAAGTAAATGTTACAAGGAATCCTTATAGGTTACATGTCCCCTATGGGGTTACGTAGAGGCCTTTACAGATCTCTCTCTCTCTCTCTCTCTCTCTCTCTCTCTCTCTCTCTCTCTCTCTCTCTCTCTCTCTCTCTCTCTCTCTCTCTCTCTCTCTCTCTCTCAGGGCAGGATAGTTAAACTCATGGAAATGGACTATCCTGGTGATCTTCATATTCCTTTCTCTCTCTCTGTTACTCCTTTTCTTTCCCTCTGTCTCTACCTCTGGGCTGAGCTGTGTGAGCTCTGTAGCGCCAGGCTGTTGTGATGTGATCAGAGCAGACTGGTGTCGAGGTAGGCAGGTCATGCCAAGGCTGTGCCCCTCTCCCCTCGCCTTCAGTATAGAGACGTGTCTCACCTCACACCTTGCCCTGTCACTTCACATTTTGGGGGAATGTTTCGACTTTTTCGACCGCTGACTCCAATATTTCCATATTCCTTGTAAGGAGAACTACTATACACTTCTACACTATCAAGATATTGCTGTGTAGAATGTGTTCAAAGTCTACAAGCCCCTGGCCCTAGCATAGATTGCCTTTTTCTTGTTATGACTGATGGATAGATCACTATTGTTCTAAGTCACTTTGGATAAAGGTGTCTGCTAAATGCAAAACATTTAAATGGAGAGAGAGAGAGAGAGAGAGAGAGAGAGAGAGAGAGAGAGAGAGAGAGAGAGAGAGAGAGAGAGAGAGAGAGAGAGAGAGAGAGAGAGAGAGAGAGAGAGAGAGAGAGAGAGAGAGAGAGAGAGAGAGAGAGAGAGAGAGAGAGAGAGAGAGAGAGAGAGAGAGAGAGAGAGAGAGAGAGAGAGAGAGAGAGAGAGAGAGAGAGAGAGAGAGAGAGAGAGAGAGAGAGAGACCCCGGAGTGCCCTGAGTGCCCGTCGTTTGTCCACTTGTGAGTGAGAAAGAGGGAGAGGTGTCGTGTGTGTCTCTAGGGGTTCTGGTGAGAGCTTTTTTTTTTTAATGTTGTTCCTTAGCCAAGGGTGTGTGACAATGTGAGTCACGTTTGGTGTGACCCAAAAATACCGGTGAAGGCGTTCTCCCACTAAGCGAGCACTGTGAAAGTCTGACCGAATATTCCTCAATGGCTTTTTTCTTCGTACGCAATGTTGGGTTAGCTATCGTGGCCATGATCACTGTGCTCAGTGAGTAAAGATAACTCGTTTTAGTTGCTTCAGCTACCTTCATTCAATTGACTCAACGACAGTGGCAGTTCTGGGTTACCCATTAGTTCACAGTGAAACTGCTCGTAACGTCCACACAGACTTGTCTTGTTGCAGACATTCCCTCACTCAACCTTTACTTCAACTCTTTTGTAATTTTCAGGAAATGTGAGAGAGGAGAGAGGGGCGGGGGGGGGCGAGGGAGAGGGGGTGATGGAGAGAG
>NC_137679.1:9341455-9378955 GCF_963989245.1 Nansenia antarctica | reverse complement strand
CTGTAAGTTATAACCTTAGAGTTAGAGTTTAGAGTAGTTCTTCCCTCATCAAAGGGGTTTCTGTGTTTTACTGAAGAGACAAGCTGTGGTCTTTGGCACAGCCAAGTGATTGCAGCTCGACTTATCTTGTGGGTGACTCAGGTGGTCTGACAGTCCCATTACATTATTGAGGTGACAGGGTATCTGCTCTCTCAGTAGAGGTGCAAGAGAGGAAGACAGGGTACTTGTTGTGCCAATAGCATTGGACTGAGAGGGGAAAGAATAGGGGTTTTACAGTTGTCTGACATTGGTCAAGACAACTGTAAAGTGTGACATTGAGAGTGTCGAGGTAAGTGTCTGTTCTCTCAGTGACATTGAGAGTGTAGGGGTAAGCGTCTGTTGTCCCAGTGACATTGAGAGTGTAGGGTAAGTGTCTGTTCTTCCAGTGACCTTGAGAGTGTAGGGCTAAGCGTCTGTTCTTCCAGTGACATTGAGAGTGTAGGGTAAGTGTCTGTTCTTCCAGTGACATTGAGAGTGTAGGGGTAAGTGTCTGTTCTTCCAGTGACATTGAGAGTGTAGGGGTAAGTGTCTGTTCTTCCAGTGACATTGAGAGTGTAGGGGTAAGCGTCTGTTCTTCCAGTGACATTGAGAGTGTAGGGCTAAGCGTCTGTTGTCCCAGTGACATTGAGAGTGTAGGATAAGTGTCTGTTCTTCCAGTGACATTGAGAGTGTAGGGGTAAGTGTCTGTTCTTCCAGTGACATTGAGAGTGTAGGGGTAAGTGTCTGTTCTTCCAGTGACATTGAGAGTGTAGGGGTAAGTGTCTGTTCTCTCAGTGACCTTGAGAGTGTAGGGGTAAGTGTCTGTTCTTCCAGTGACATTGAGAGTGTAGGGGTAAGTGTCTGTTCTTCCAGTGACATTGAGAGTGTAGGGCTAAGCGTCTGTTCTTCCAGTGACATTGAGAGTGTCGGGGTAAGTGTCTATTCTCCCAGTGACGTTGAGAGTGTAGGGGTAAGCGTCTGTTGTCCCAGTGACATTGAGAGTGTATGGTAAGTGTCTGTTCTTCCAGTGACCTTGAGAGTGTAGGGCTAAGCGTCTGTTCTTCCAGTGACATTGAGAGTGTAGGGTAAGTGTCTGTTCTTCCAGTGACATTGAGAGTGTAAGGGTAAGTGTCTGTTCTTCCAGTGACCTTGAGAGTGTAGGGCTAAGTGTCTGTTCCTCCAATGACATTGAGAGTGTAGGGGTAAGTGTGTGTTCTTCCAGTGACATTGAGAGTGTCGGGGTAAGTGTCTGTTCTTCCAGTGACATTGAGAGTGTAGGGCTAAGTGTATGCTCACTCAGTGACTTTGAGAGTGTAGGGGTAAGTGTCTGTTCTTCCAGTGACATTGAGAGTGTAGGGTAAGTGTCTGTTCTTCCAGTGACATTGAGAGTGTCGGGGTAAGTGTGTGTTGTTCCAGTGACATTGAGAGTGTAGGGGTAAGTGTGTGTTCTTCCAGTGACATTGAGAGTGTAGGGTAAGTGTGTGTTCTTCCAGTGACATTGAGAGTGTAGGGGTGTCTGTCTGTTCTCTCAGTGACATTGAGAGTGTAGGGGTAAGTGTCTGTTCTTCCAGTGACATTGCGAGTGTATAGGTAAGTGTCTGTTCTGTGTTCTCTCAGTGACATAGAGTGTAGGGCTAAGCGTCTGTTCTCTCAGTGACATTGAGAGTGTCGGGGTAAGTGTCTGTTCTTCCAGTGACATTGAGAGTGTAGGGGTAAGTGTCTGTTCTCTCAGTGACATTGAGAGTGTAGGGCTAAGCGTCTGTTCTTCCAGTGACATTGAGAGTGTAGGGGTAAGTGTCTGTTCTTCCAGTGACATTGAGAGTGTCGGGGTAAGTGTGTGTTGTTCCAGTGACATTGAGAGTGTAGGGGTAAGTGTGTGTTCTTCCAGTGACATTGAGAGTGTCGGGGTAAGTGTCTGTTCTTCCAGTGACATTGAGAGTGTAGGGTAAGCGTCTGTTCTTCCAGTGACATTGAGGGCCCTATTATGCACTTCATAAGTCTTAAGCAATAAGACGAGGCGGTAGATCTAAACTTAAGACGTGGAGGCGTGGTCAAGGCCACTTTGCTATTATGCGTGCGGTAGTGGGCGCCTAAGACCCGGCGCTAAGCCCAGAAATTAGTCATGGGTGTGTTTTGGGCGTCTTCTCAATCAACCCAATCAGCGTGCCAGGTGCCATTCCCTTTAAGAACCGGCTGCGTTAAGTCATAAGCGCTATGCTATTATGCAGTTCATAGGCGCTAGACTTCATGCACGTTTTGAAACACGAGCGCGCCTCCGCGGTTTGCGCATGCGCGCTGACCCACTTCTTAAGAAGTCGGTCGGCGCGCATGCGCAAACCGCGGAGGCGCGCTCGTGTTTCAAAACGTGCATGAAGTCTAGCGCCTAAGAACTTTTCAAACCACTTCTTAGCGCTAGGCGCAAAGTCAGATCGCATAATAGCAGGGGCGCCTAGCGCACTTCATTAACATATGAACACTCCCACAATGAGTAATATATGCACGGGAGTCTTACGTCTTATGTGTGGGCGCCTAGCGACACCTGCATAATAGCAGTAGCGCGTATGAAGCTCATAATAAGGGTGGCGGTAGGTCTTAACCTGGCGGTGCGTCTTAATTAAGACTTAAGACGGCAAGTTAAGAAGTGCATAATAGGGCCCTCAGAGTGTCGGGTGGCTGTCTGATAGGGAAGGCAGAGATGAATCTTTTGTGTACCAGTGACACTGCTTCTAAGAGCGGAAGGACGGATATTTCTTCCCTTGCTGACCCTGGTCTAAGAGGGGGAAGTCAGGGCTCCCACGGGTCCTTGGAATCCTTGAAAGTTTGCGAATTTGAGGGAAAAAAAATCAAGGTCTTAAAAGTTTTTGACCTCTCTCTCTCTAAAAAGAATAATTATTATAATATAATATAATATTATTATTATTATATATTTTTTTACTTAGCTCGTCAACTAGTAAATAAGTCTCTGTATTGCTTAACTTTACGCATATTTCGCAATATATTGTTTTGCTGTGCTGTGGTAGAGACGGCAAGAGACCATCTAGTGTTCACACATTCAAGCCTCCCTTTTTAATTGTTGTCTGTGAGCGGATAGTTCCTATCATATAAATTCTCATCTAGATCTGTCTCAAACTATGCCGTGTTGGGTCCTTGAATTTGAGGGAATTGAGTCTTGAAAGTTGTTGAAAGGTGCTTGAATTGGATGTTTCAGAAGGTGTGGGAACCCTGGTAAGGTTGGGCAGGCCAGGGTCTTCTGTTTCTCACACGCCTGCTTCCTCTCGCCTGCTGCTGTCTGGCGTGCCACCATAATACCCTCCTACACCTAGGCCTATTTTTAAACCAACTTTATCGACAGCACTCGTGGCTGCTGAAGGCTCCCTGGCTGCTGCTCCTGACCTGAACCAGCGCAGGAAGGAATGCGGACCACAATGCACTGGGGGCGTCAAGTCATCAAAGGACCTCCTCCTGGTGTCATAGGCACAGATGAATCGGTTTAAACTGTCGTCTGTGAAACTGACCACAGTGTTGTTTTAATGCGTGTTTAAGCTATCTGATGATCTGATCCACTTATTATTTGTATGATATGTCATTGAATTGTCTGATCCACTGGCCGCTTTCTCCTTGCCATTTTGGATATTCTCCAGCTCAGCTTGAGGGCACTTACTTAAATGGTAAATGGATTACACTTATATAGCGCCGGATTCCAAAGTGCTTTACAATGGCCTCTCATTCACCCATCCACACACACACATTCACACACCAATGGCGGCAAGCTACCATACAAGGCGCCGGCCCGCTCATTGGGAGTCCAAGGACACTTCGACATGTGGCCAGCCAGGGCTCGAACCACCAATCTGCCAACCTTGCGATCATTAGACGCCGGCTCTACCTCCTGCGCCACAGCTGTCCCTTGTTACTTGTTTTTATGCGTCTGTAGAAGCCTCTCAGTTGGAGCTGAATGTCCAGGTCCCTGGACCCTGACATAGCTGATGCTACTCGTAAAAAACATGTTTAATATTCCTCGATTAGTACACATTTTTCATTCACGTAACGAAATATCGGACATAAGCCTCCTCATTAGGAGCAGTTTGGTAAGACTGCTTACCGTTCAAACCTAACGGTGCGTTTTAAGCGCTCCTTGTGAAACAGAGCTTCCCACTTGGCAGCAACTCTTCAAACGATCCACCATTGTCTTGAACGCACCATAACACACAATGCTTAGCAGTGCATTGACTGTCCGACGGAATGAGGTTTGACTGAAAGTGGAGAGTGAGGGTGAGTCTCTGAGTGGTTGAGGGAGAGAGTTCCAGAGGCGGGGTGCAGCTCGTGAAAAGGCACGGTCTCTGAAACCTTTGAGTTTCGAGGGTGGGACAGTGAGGGGAACAGTGGATGAGGATCGGAGGGCACGGGTAGGGCGGTGGGGCAGAAGGAGGTCAGTCATGTATAGATGTGATAGATGTGTGCTTGGCTCTAAGCCTTCACCTAGAGTACTTATCTTAGCTGTCGGATGTATAGTAATCGTGTGTGAGTAAGGTGACCATTGCGCTGCAGACCAAAGCGAAGAGAGATGGGGAGGGGGGGGGTCTCTGCACTCAGTTGCAAGACCCTCACTATGACTATGTTGATAGAGCATAAGCTTTCTTCGTCTGGTATGTTCATCTCTATCCTCCCTTGTTTTCAACGCATCTGAGGCTGACATATCGCTGTGCCAAAACAATGACTTAGGCCTACCATATAAGCCTTTTGGTCTGTTAAAAATCTGCTCGTAAACCAGTTGATGGCCACCAGCTAAAAAGTTGGACATGAGGCATTACTCTGTAATGGTGCTGATGTGGATATAAATCTAAATGGAGCGTATCGTATCCCCCATATCCCCTGCCTGTGGTAATACGCTGTCGTATAAGTTATGGTGTGTCGATCTATGTTCGCTAACTGCTCTCCTTACACTATACACAAGACAGGCCTAGACGTATAGCTGAAGCCCACCCAGGTGTGTAGAGCGGAACGTTGACGATGAGATGACCGTCAGAGAAGAGACGAGTGGTGGATGGCTTTTGGCCAGAGAGTCAGAGAGTTTGGCCAGCGTCAAAGCTCGATGAAATGTTGATGCCTTTGACCTGTTATACGCAGTGTGGCTCTGGTGGTGACTAGCTTGAAGCGTGTACTGTAGGCTGTCACAGAGTTGATGAGCTGTGGAGGCACCGGAGAGCTTGGGGCCTCGTGTACTGACCCGGTGGTACTGTAAAGCAAGCAGCAGCCTACCTGTCTGAGACTGACCCGACGGTAGAGCGAACGCCACCTGGTGGTGTGGCAGAGCATTGCGCCAGCCAGCCCTCCGCCGCCGTCTATCTGATCCTTTAAAGGGGATTGTTTGTCATCTAATAATGGGATTTTTTTTACAGAGAAAGGAATACACATCGCTGACCTCCTGCTGTCTGCTGTCTCTGCTGTCGTATACATTTTACATTTACATTTTTGCTGTTTAGCAGGCGCCTTATTCCAAAGCGACTTACAATCGATACATTTGACTAAGCAAGTGAATCATCAATTCACCAGTTCTAGCAGGAAGAGTAATCTAGCTCAGGCCAGGGGCCATTGGCAGTCGTTGTGATAGAAGAAGATTTTTTTTATTTGATTTGATTAATAGACACTAATAGACATTGGAGCAAGGGGGCCAGTTTGATGTTTATTTCTCTTTTATAAAGCCACAGTCGTGTGGCAGCCCTGTCCTTAACACAGACAGGCTCACAGTGTTGTACAGCCTTGATATCTGCTTCTTGTCTGTTACTGTTTGGCTTCTGTGTAACATCATCGAGGGTGCTGCATTTATCACTGGTACACGCTGTGCTGCTGTGGAACACTAAGCGTGTGTGTGTGTGTGTGTGTGTGTGTGTGTGTGTATGTTCCTGGGGTGTGTGTGTGTGTGTGTGTGTGTGTGTGTGTATGTTCCTGGGGTGTGTGTGTGTGTTCCTGGTGTGTGTGTGTGTCTGTGTCTGTGTGCATGTGTGTTCGTGTGTGTGTTCCTGGTGTGTGCGTGTGTGTGTGTGTTCCTGGTGTGTGTCTGTGTGTGTTCGTGTGTGTGTTCCTGGTGTGTGTGTGTGTGTGTGTGTGTGTGTGTGTGTGTGTGCGCGTGTTTGTGTGTGTGTGTGCTCAGAACAGGATATAGCCTGGTTGATAGCACTATCACTGTAGGGCTTCTAACACCAAAAGGGTCAATAGGGCTTCCTCTTCAGAGAGAAAAGGAAATAGATTAAACACAGACTCGTGCATGCATTCAAATATTATTTCTTTATTTATTCATGTTTTTATTTATGCTTTTTTGGGACGGAGGCAGTAGAGATTGACAGGAAGAACGGTTGGCCGGAATCAAACCACCTTTTTACAACCTGTCACCTTCTTGTTTCCTCTCTGTAAACGCTGGCCATAGTGGACAATATTTAGGCCTAATGTGTAAAGAAATACAGCCGGTGATGAGCACAGTTCCAATGTATGTTAGTTTCTATGATCTCCCCTTCCAATATTACAATGGATAGAAGAAGCTGAAGTCGACATCTCGTGACGTTAGAATTATAAGGTTCTATCTCCATTTTTGTCAAAATTGAGTTTTTGACATAATCTGATCCATTTGGTGTTTATTAATGCCTGTGTGGTGTTATTTTTAAAATGTTGACATTTTTTAGTTAATAATTCATAAAATACTAAGGTTCCATCTCACAAAACATAATAGAATGTAAAAACTTTGACGCTCAATATCTCTGAACTGCCCCAAACGGAGATAGAACCTTATAATTCTAAACTCACGATGGATAGAAGAAGCTGAAGTCGACATCTTTCAGGATGATTCTATCAACCACATTTTAGTGAATGCGTAAACATTTTCCAAATGTATTTTCTATGAAGTACCATATATCCAGGGGTGCACATAACTGGTGCGCCAGTGCGCATGCGTCGCCAAAATGCATGCTGCGCGGCAGATCAGCCGCATGAGGGCGCTTTTGCGCACCAAAAAAATAAAAAATAAAATAAAAAAAAGTTGATCACAAAAAAAACATCCTCTACCATGGTTGAAATTGAGGACAGTGATAATTTACAGCAGTCAAGAGAGCAGTGATGATGACGATTAAGCTTGTAGCATAAATAAATGCTTAGGCTGTAACTTTTTGTTGAAAAGTTGATTTCAGTGTTTACAGAACAGAGCAGTGCTTAAAGAGATGTCAGTTGATTTCATTGTGTTTAAAGGAGTCTGACAGACTTTCATGCTTAAAGAGCAGTCATTTGATTTTGCATTTGTTTATTTTGTTTTGCACACAATCATTTGTTCGTTCATCTTTATTTATGAATAAATGTCGTTTTGCTAATATAAGTTATCCATGTATCCCTTTTTCATCCATCCTGTGGGACGGGTCGTGACTCGCGAGCTCGGGGAGCACCAAGCAGCATCCCTAGGTGCTCCTCTGAGCACTGGCCCCAAAAAGTTATGTGCACCCCTGCATATATCCCTGTAATCTGTACAGTAGACAATGTTTAACATACTCCTATTTGATTTGATACCCTGTCAAAGACACACGCACGGTCGTATGATTTCGTTAGTTTGATCGATTGTTTGCAACATTGGTCGTCCGTGTTTTAGGAAATTATAGCATACAGAATTTCCTAATGCGAGAATAAACACTAGGCCTTCCTCCATACATTTTGTAGAGGATGTAGCTTAGTTGATGGTATGAAAGATTATCCGCAACAACCGCTTTGCTCGATATGATCAAATAAGTGTTTATTTTCCGCCTGTACTGTAGTTAATTGTTAACATTGAATGGATGAATGCCCAACCCCGCTGAACACTCCCGTTTACAGCTCTGACGTTTGTGTCTTTAGGGACAGGCGTACTTGGTGGTGAAACCAAATTCCCAAACCCCGGACTTTGCACTTGTTTTTATTGCTATTCTATAGCGGAAGCCAGCACATATGCCCCCCCCCCCCCACAGCTCTGGCTCTGTAACCCTGTTACATTTGTGTTACATTGTCATTCTTCTGATGACTGTATTTAGATAACACATGATCCAAGATAACACGGGCCACCGGTTCTGTGTAGGGAGAGCGTACTGAGAGAGTGCACCCTATTGTTGTCACTTCCGATTACAGTATACGAGACTATACTGTAGTAGGTGACCCCGACTTGGGCTCAGTGATTTACCCTGTTGTTTCTCTCCGTTCTACGACCTTTGATTTGTCTACTAACAACCTCTACTAAACCCTCAACAGTGTCAGAGAAGGATATAGTGTCCTTCTGGAGGAATTAAAGCCCCTCTCTCGCCCGCCCTATAGATTGTTCCAGTTAAACCAGCACAGCGAGCAGTCTTTGACCGCCGCGGCGAGCGGGTGTTTGAGTAGCACCCAACATGGATTACAAGGTTCAGTCCACAGGGTTTGCGGAACTGCTGCCCCAGCACTATTCCCTAACCCCCTCAAAGCCGCTCGGTGGGCCTCGCTCTGAATAATAACACTGTCACATATCTACAGTAGTACCCTGGACTCGGGTTGGGTTGCTAGGCTGGCCGCTAATGCTGCCTCCTGCAACGTTTTTGCACAACAGAATCACGTCAACTTTACAGACTTTAAAAAGAGCGTTGAGAACTGGGTTTTTTTCCGATTAGGTTAATGTTATGTTGACAGGGTTCCCACGGGTCCTTGAAATCGTTGAAAGTTTGTGAGTTGGAGAAAAAGAAATCAAGGTGTTAAAAGTTTTGAAAATAGACATGGGTCATTGAATGCTTGAATTCCCCCCCCTCTCTCTCTCTCTATTTTTTTTAAATATATATAAAAAAAAATTTTACTTAGCTCGTCAACTAGTAAATAAGTCTCTGTATTGCTTAACTTTACACATATTTCACAATATATAGTTTTGCTGTGATGTGGTCGAGAAGGCAAGAGACCATCTAGTGTTCACACATTCAAGCCTCTCTTTTTAATTGTTGTCTGTGAGCGGATAGTTCCTATTATATAAATTCTCATCTAGATCTGTCTCAAACTATGCCGTGTTGGGTCCTTGAATTTGAGGGAATTGAGTCTTGAAAGTCCTTGAAAGGTGCTTGAATTGGATGTTTCAGAAGGTGTGGGAACCCTGTGTTGAGCTTTATGTAGGCTGCATCGCTATGTGTCCTCATACAATTATTGTTTGTGTTGTCTGTTTTGTCGAGATCGGGGGTGGGCGGTGGGGGGGGGGGCAGAAGGTTGCGAGATGCAGAGATCAGCAGAACACAGCACCCCTCCAGTACAGTGCCATAGAGAGAATGTTGTACAGCGGGCCAATTAGGACTACACACTCTGAACAACAGAGTTAGGTAGAGCTCCTCTTCCACTGTATTATCATCAGTGTGTTCTCCTTACAGTCAGCTGAGGAGAGAGGGGTTGTGTGTGTGTGTGTGTGTGTGTGTGTGTGTGTGTCTCTCTCTCTCTATTTCACTCTCTCTCTCTCACTCAGAGAGAGAGAGAGAGACACAGAGAGAGAGAGAGAGAGAGAGAGAGAGAGAGAGAGAGAGAGAGAGAGAGAGAGAGAGAGAGAGAGAGAGAGAGAGAGAGAGAGAGAGACAGAGAGAGAGAGAGAGAGGAGGGGCTGGGAAAAAGCTTGCGTTAGTGATGCTGTGTGTGTGTGTGTGTGTGTGTGTGTGTGTGTTCATGTGTGTGTGTGTGTGTGTGTGTGTGCGCGCTGTGATGACTGCATCGGCTGCGCAGTCGGGCTGTCTACATTAATTGACTCCTCTACAGGCAGAGGGAGGGAGGAGGATATATCCAGCTATACTGGGCTCTGCAGGCTGCCACTCCAATAGTGTTAGTTAGTCATTAGAGCCCCTAAGACACATCTGCTGCCTGCCTGCCTGCCTGCCTGCCTGTCTGTCTGTCTGTCTGTCTGCGTGCTGGGCTGACCATCAGAGTAGGTCTCTGACAAGAGCGCAGCCTTCATTCGCCAGCACTGCAACAGCTCTGAGGAGAGGGGCAAACATTTTTCAAATCCTTTTTCCATCTTTCTTTACCTTTGTTGTTGTTGTTGTTGTTGTTGTTGTTGTTGTTGTTGTTTTTTCTCCTTTTTTGTCTGTTCCTGGATCTGTTGTGAAGCTTGGGGATATTCCTCTGTGAGTGATAAGGGGCTAACGACTAGCACTCTAACACTCAGTGGGAACGTTTTTGCGGGGGTTGCGGGGGGGGGGGGGCGGTGGACCACTGGATCAGGGAACACTGTAGTGATTCTATAGGAGTTCTCCTGAGGTGAACCCAGGAATGCTGCAGTGACGGTGTCCTCCTGGAGCAGGGAACAGGTGGGAGCAGGGACCAGAACCAGAACCCCACCACCGCAGCGGAGGACTGTTCACTGTTGAAGGAACGTTGTTACAGCGCAGAGGGACGTGATCTAGAGGGCTGTCAGGGGAACGTGTTCTCTTCACGGGCTACTTGAGTTTTGGACTATTTGTGAGTGTGTGTGTGTGTGTGTGTGTGTGTGTGTGTGTGTGTGTGAGTGTGTGTGTGTGTGTGTGTCTGTCTGTGTGTGTGTGTCTGTATGTGTAGCAAGCAAGCCTGCTCCAGCTGTTGAACCTCTCTCTGTGTGTGTGTGTGTGTGTGTGTGTGTGTGTGTGTGTGTGTGTGTGTGTGCGTGTGTGTGTGTGTGTGTGTGTGTGCGCGTGAGTGCGTGCGTGCATGCATATGTCTGTGTGTGCGTGCGTGCATGTGTGTCTGTATGTGTAGCAAGCAAGCCTGCTCCAGCTGTTGAACGTCTGTGTGTGTGTGTATGTATGTGTGTGCGTGCCTGTGGCATACCCTCTAAAGGGCAGGAGGCAGAGAGAAAGAAGACTTGCTTGTATGTGTGTGTGTGTGTGAGTGTGTGTGAGCGCAGCCGTGTGTGAGTGTGTGTGTCTGGTGTGTGTGTGTGTGTGTGTGTGTGTGTGTGTGTGTGTGTGTGTGTGTGTGTGGAGTGGTTTCGGGGGGGACATGCTGGGGGGAAAGCCGAGAGCAGAAGATGCCGGCCATTCTGGTCGCGTCTAAGATGAAGTCGGGACTACCCAAACCGGTGCACAGCGCCCTCCCCATCCCACAGCAGCACCCTGCCTCTCCACCCTGCCGGACCACCAGCCCACCCCCCCAGAGAGGGGGGTGCAGCCCACACAGACACATCCCCCTGAAAGCCCCCCTCAGGCCCCCCCAGGGAGAGGGGCAGGGGCAGAGCGGGGGGACAACGCACCTGAGGAAGAGCATCTCAGGCACGGAGAGCGGAGAGAACCCTCAGGTTAGAACTACTGTCAACTGTAAACTGTCAACTGTCAACTGTCGTCTCTTTCTCAACGTTGATATTCTCGGTAGCTGTGTGCGAGCTAACGCTAAGACCTCTGCTAACCATCACAGCTCCGGTTCGTGGAACTCGTATAGGGGCTTTTTCTAGGATCCAAAGACGCTGAATATCTAGGATATCTACTACCACTACCACAGCGTGACAGTGATCGCTATTGGCGTTTTGCATCCGTGTTGCCGCCGGTGCTGCTGGCTTTGAGTTTGAGTGCTCAGCAGGTAGCAGGTAGCTGTATCGAGGATCGATATTAGAGATACTGTATTTGCGTGTGTATGCATGTGTCTGTGTGGGTTAGCTAACCAACGGTGCACGGTAAAGCTTCGGTCTGATGTTGTTAACGCTGAGAGGGAAGGAGTTGGGATATGGTCTTATCGGAGGAGTGACAGAGTGATACAGGTACGGGATATGAACCTTCCCTCTGGTGACTTTAGCTCCCCTTACAGTCATCGTTCATTCTGGACCTTTCACGTAAACTATTCTTTGAAATGGGATATCATTTGAGTCTTTTGACTTTGGGGTATATATCCATTCCGATTAATGTTTTTAATATTCAAGACGGTCTGAAGTCAAAGCCACGTTTGCTGTGCGGTTGTAGTGTGATGGTGGTCTGCAGTGAAAATAGCATACTGCAGCAGACTCTGGCCATATGGTGGATGCTGGTGAGGGTCTGTGTGTGTGCGAGAGAGCGGGCGAAGAAAGAGAGAGAAGGGGGGGGAGCAGATGGAGAGAAAGGGTTAGAGAGAGTGAGAGTGGGAGAGAGAGAGGGGGATAGAGAGAGAGAGAGGGGTGAGTCTAATTACCCCGTAGACTTCTGTTGGTGTGTGTGATCACCAGACAGATAGGCTTACAAGGATTCAGACCTGCTCTGGATGTGTGTGTGTGTGTAGGGATATGATCTGTGTGTGTGTGTGTGTGTGTGTGTGTGTGTGTGTGTGTGTGTCTCTCTCACTCTCAGAGAGAGAGAGAGAGAGAGAGACACAGAGAGAGAGAGAGAGTGTGTGCACTGGTTTTAACTCATCCATTTCCATAGATTAGCACATTTCTACAAAGACCAAAAATCTAAAGTTCCAAAAATAGTTCCAAAGTAAATGAATAGATATCCATCTATACACCCTGGGTCCGCATGTAAAAGTATTTCTGTCCCCGGGGCCATGTGTATCGTATGTGTATGTGATGTGTAGCTCCCAGAACCACAACCGTTTTTTTTCCCCCCAGTTTTGTCCCAAGGGCCCAGCAGTCGTTCATGTGTGTGTTGAGGAGCTCCCCGCTTTCATGTGGCGGAGAGGATGAAAGACGGCGGTGGCCGCTCGGGCCCCTATCATTACTGAATTAGGGGTGAACGGCGGTGAGCGAGGGGACCCGGTGGTCAGGGCTGGTTCTCCTGCTGCTTCTCTGTTTGGAGTGGCAGAGAGAACCGGCAGCCTAGCACTGGGCGGTGGCTCCCGCTGGCTGGCTGGCTCGGTAGCTAGCTCCGGTTCTGGTCTGTGGATGTCTGTTCCTCCAGTGGGTTGAGGCTCGGCTCCCCTAGTCTGCCATGCAGAGCTCCTACTGGCTCCCGCCTCCCGGCATGCTGTGAGTGTGATGGGTCATTTACCTTCAACATTTTTGGGGCATTTTTAGGCAGCAGATGACACCACAGCCTTTATCCCGAAGCGACTTACAACGAATATTTGTCTAAGTAAGTGAATTGTCTCTGCCGTCTCTCTGTCAGTCACCGTGAGAAGAAGTAGTTGTGCTAGGGGGCCAGGGGCCGTTGGCGGTCATGATGCTAGAAGAAGAAGGAAGAATTAGGAAGATTGTTTTGATTGTTTACAGTAGAGAAACTACTGTAGGATTCTGGTTGTACTGTACTGGATGTGCTGGTCTGTTTCTGTGCTGAGCTGGTCTGGTCTGGTCTGGTCTGGTCTGTGCTTGTCTTGTCTGGTCTGGTTTGTACTGGTCTGTAGTGGTCTGTGCTGTACCGGTCTGTGCTGAGCTGGTCTGTAGTGGTCTGTGCTGTACCGGTCTGTGCTGAGCTGGTCTGTGCTGGTCTGTACTGGTCTGGTCTGGTCTGTGCTGCTCTGGTCTGGTCTGGTCTGGTCTGTACTGTTCTGTACTGTACCGGGCTGAGCTGGTCTGTGCTGGTCTGGTCTGTACTGAGCTGGTCTGGTCTGTGCTGGTCTGTGCTGGTCTAGTCTGGTCTGGTCTGGTCTGGTCTGGTCTGGTCTGGTCTGGTCTGTGCTGGTCTGGTCTGGTCTGTACTAGTCTGTTCTGGTCTGGTCTGGTCTGGTCTGGTCTGGTCTGTGCCGGTCTGGTCTGGTCTGGTCTGTGCTGGTCTGGTCTGGTCTGTACTAGTCTGTTCTGGTCTGGTCTGTTCTGGTCTGGTCTGGTCTGGTCTGGTCTGTGCTGAGCTGGTCTGTACTGGTTTGTACTGGTCTGGTCTGGTCTGCTCTATGCTGGTCTGGTCTGGTCTGTGCTGGTCTGTGCTGAGCTGGTCTGTACTGGTCTGGTCTGGTCTGAGCTGGTCTGTGCCGATCTGGTCTGGTCTGGTCTGGTCTGGTCTGGTCTGGTCTGGTCTGATCTGCTCTATGCTGGTCTGGTCTGGTCTGGTCTGTGCTGGTCTGGTCTGGTCTGGTCTGTGCTGGTCTGTGCTGAGCTGGTCTGGTCTGGTCTGTACTAGTCTGGTCTGGTCTAGTCTGTCCTGGTCTGGTCTGTGCTGGTCTGGTCTGGTTTGGTCTGGTCTGGTCTGGTCTGGTCTGTGCTGGTCTGGTCTATGCTGGTCTGGTCTGTACTGGTCTGGTCTGGTCTGGTCTGGTCTAGTCTGTCCTGGTCTGGTCTGGTCTATGCTGGTCTGGTCTGTACTGGTCTGGTCTATGCTGGTCTGGTCTGTACTGGTCTGGTCTGGTCTGGTCTGGTCTGGTCTGTGATAGTTTGTGGTTCAGTGTGCGCTCCCCATTCTGCAGAGTTCAGAGAGCGGCATACACAGTCACATGAGGCCCACTGGAAAGGAAAGGGGAACACACAAGCATAGAATAATATTGTTTTATTTCATATTTCCCTCTTTATTTTGTTGGCATACATACCTTAATAGGGGGCATATGGGGAAAGAATAGAAAGAAAGAATAGACCTCTTTGTGAAAAATCTTAAATGGCATTACAAGAATAACAAGGACTTTGCCAGTGCAGTATTTAGTGGCTTTGGACCGTGAAGTTAATGGTAGGATGAAGTTAATGATATTGGACGTTTTTTAACGGACTTTTGTACATTTTTACGCATTTCGAAATACGCAGTGAGTGATTCACGGCAGTCAGCAGAGGCTAGTCACAGTTCCTTCACTTACGTACCACACCTGCTGCAGGCTTCTGATATAACATGGGCAGGGTTCCCGTGTCTAGATTTAGCCACCGTGTCCTAGACTAAAAACCATTTCCATTAACACTAGAACAGCCCCGAGGGGTCATTTTGACCCCTGTGAGTAAAGAACAATGTTATATCTTTGCACTCGATCAAATTTCAGGACCCTCCTTTCATGACTTTTCCTAGATATGTGCGTTCTACCACCCAGTATCCTTTACATTTTCAAAATCACATCAGGATAAGCTAATATAAAGCTATTTGACCGTTTTTCTGTGTAGGAAAAGGCAGGCTAATTCACAAACGGCCAACTAGTGGCCGTTGTGTGTAAATAGCAGCTTCCCATTGTAAAGAGGGAGCCCAGCCCATCCCAGAACCAGCCCAACCCAGCCCAGCACTTTGCTACAGTAAACACACATCCATGTAGCTGGCCCTTTCCGACTCCCAGCCAAACATCACCACACACAGGGCTCCATACCACCAGGCTGGGTATGACTGCATACACAACAACACAAGGTCCTGTGCTCTGCGGTGGCGTGTCTACCACCATACCAACACCATAGGTCCTGTGCTCTGCGGTGGCGTGTGGTGTCTGATGCATGGAGGAGGTGGGAGATGATGCGATCACGCGATGTGGCCCTCTGTTGCTGTCTGCCCTCAGCTTTTTAGTGAAATAATCAATCAATCAAAAGCAGGATCTCAGTGTAAATGACCTTTCTGTGTGTGTGTGTGTGTGTGTGTGTGTGTGTGTGTGTGTGAGTGTGAGTGTGAGTGTGAGTGTGAGTGTGAGTGTGAGTGTGAGTGTGAGTGTGAGTGTGAGTGTGAGTGTGTGAGTGTGTGAGTGTGTGTGTGCGTGCGTGCGTGTATGCACTATCCACCCCTGTTCATTCCCGTTCAAACCTAACGACATGAAAAATGTAACACAGTGGCCTTGAAGCGAGGGAGAAGCAGAGGGGGAGGTGAGGAGGTGGAGGAGGGTGACGGGGGGGGTGACGAGGGGGCAGCAGCAGTAATGTGATGTGTCAGATGACCTCTGGCACACTGACACAGTCAGGCCAGACCATAGAGATCACCTCTCTGCTGCCCCCTAGTGTCGGTACGGCTCATCGACACAGGGACGAATGTTGATGTGTGATGTGATGAATGCTCTCTAATGGACAACCCAGATGGACAAGCCAATGTATATACAATGTATGCTCTGGTTTAATGGCGTTTTGATGAGTGCTTGATGACTGTTTGATGACAGTTTAACGACCGCTCTAGGTCGACGTCTGGCTTCACGCACCGTGCTGTGCTGTGTTGTCGGTGACCCAGACAGTTACGATGGATCCGTTATCAAAACATATCATGTGAGAAACAGGTGACAGCGGTGCTCATGTCTCTTATAATTGTTGTCTATCTCAACATATATTAAGCGTGTTCATATATATCGAGTAGAAACCCGAGTTGGCATGAAAGGTAATAGGAGCACGTTACAGTATGATTAGGTTCCATATGATTGTTTTCTCTCTGTCTGAGGTACTTAGTCGAAGGTGTTTCTTGGCTCTCCCTGGGCCAGTATCTGGTGTCCCGAAAACGTGGGAACGGTTGATGTTGCTCTCTCTCCTTTTTGGTTGGAATTAGGTAATTAATGCCTCGAACCTTTTTGTTTTTAGAGCGGGGTTGCTTTAGGAATTTCAAGTTGTTAGGGTTGTTATAGCAATGGAAGGCTGATATTAAATATAAGTCCACATGTTCTACACGTTTTTACACTTTCGGAAGCACCACTTAGTGCAAGTTTGTTCTTATTTGTCTCTTATTGCTCTCTCCTTTTTGGTTGGAATTAGGTAATTAATGCCTTGAACCTTTTTGTTTTTATAGCGGGTTGCTTTTGGAATTTCGAGTTGTTAGAGCAAATGGAAGGCTGATATAAATATATATAATAGAAGTCCACATGTTCTCCAAGTTTTTACACTTTCGGAACCACCACTTAAGGCTTTGCTGCTATCAATAATAGATAGCCCCCCCCCCCCTACCCCCGCCATGCTCTACCACCAGACAAGGTGACTGGGGTGGACTGGGAAAGGCCGCAGGGGCCACCCCAGACACAACATTGATTAAAATCTTATACCGTATGGGGGTACACTACACACGTGTGTGTTTTTTTAGGATTGTATGTCCTTTTGAGTATCTGTGTGTTTTTTAATTGATGTTTTGAGTGTCTTTGAGTCTCTGTGTTATGTTATGTACATGTGTGTTTTATTTGGATTTGGGTTTGTGTGTATTTGTGTGTATATTTCGGTAAGAATTATGTGCTGCATGTGTGTGCAAGTTTGTTCTTAATTTTTCTCTTATTTGTTGAACATTAAGCTACTTCGTTCGACTTCTCCTTGACCCTGTAGTTGAGTGCTAAACGGGTTGTCGTCGTGTTTACTAAGGCGTTTATGTCAGCCGTGTTTCTTGAACGTGC
The DNA here is from genome assembly GCF_963989245.1 of Nansenia antarctica. Classification (NCBI taxonomy): domain Eukaryota; kingdom Metazoa; phylum Chordata; class Actinopteri; order Argentiniformes; family Microstomatidae; genus Nansenia; species Nansenia antarctica. Next base: position 9,361,825 of record NC_137679.1, on the reverse strand, counting down.
TTATCTGTCAGAGCCAGCCTGTGGCGTTGGTGTCGACCAACACACAACTTCGTTAGCATGCAAATCCTACCACAGCTTTAACACTGGATCAAACAACTGCCATGAAAACAAACAAACAAACAAACAAACAAACAAGCTATTAACCTGTTCTGCTCTGGAGACATTCAGCTGTATTTTCTGACATAACATTATTTACTGTTCACTGTAGAGTCATCATATAATAATCAACATTATGATTTGGACATAATCTTTGATGAGCATACCTCCATACTAGTAATACTACATACGAAATAAATGACACTATGGCAATATTGACAGGACTGAATGAAAGTTGTTTTTTCCGGCCAGCCTAAAGTGAGTTTCTCCTTTTTTGAGTCACAGATTTCCTTCAGATTCAGATTCAGATTCAGATCAAGTTTATTGCCATTATGCATACACATACAGGAATTTGCTTTGGCATTACAGTAAGTGCGTTTATACTTTTTTCATGTGTATACAAAAACAAATGCAAAAAACAGGACAACACAGGACAGACAACAGTGCATTGGATAGTGCAACATATATAAAGTGCAGGGCAGTGTTTTTTTTACAGTGAGTCCAGTGCATATTCAGTCCTGGGCAGACAAACCCTCACAAAGGTTTATCCTTTATCCCGTTCACTTTTTGGTTGGGATGACCCATCTGGTGACAGGGTCTTTCGGGAGTACATAGCACTTTTGTATAGTATAAGACTTAAAGAGGGCCGCTCTGAGACTCTAAACAGTTCGATGTTTGGAAGATCACACTGCAAATCACCCGAGATGTGAAGACGCAGGAGAGTTTTCGAGTAAACATCCAATTATCAACCCCGGCTCCTCCGATTACAGACAACCACACTCTATAGAGTTCCCTCTCTCAGGGCAAGCCTCCGCGTTCCACTCTTAATCCCTACGTGATGTCATAGCGCTCTTTCAGAGACTTGATGATTGCTCACTGCCTACTCTTTCAAAGCTGCATTTTTAACACCACACTGTGCCCAGTGGCCCGGTTCTCAAGGAATGTGAGTATGACATTTCACTCCTTTAGAAAAAGAAGAAGAAAGATGTTTTCTTTTCGGCACATTTGAAATCGTCTCGAACCGTACGTTTATCGAGCAGCCTGCCTTGTTCTATCCCTCTCTTCTAACTGGAGAAGCGGAGTGAGTGTGTGAACACTTTCGACGGTTGCCTAACTGGTAACACAAATTTGTGCGTGACTTTACTGTGAGTGTGTTTTCTATTCTATGGTTTATTTTCTGTCTGTTCTGTTTCTGTGCGTGGATCAATAGTGCACCTATTCTCTCTCTCTCTCTCTCTCTCTCTCTCTCTCTCTCTCTCTCTCTCTCTCTACTAACTGCTGATGGAGTTAATTGAATGCGAATGGGTTTCCATGTGTGTTGTTGTTGTGGTTCAGATCTACACAGACTGGGCCAACCATTACCTGGTGAAGTCAGGCCACAAGCGGCTGATCAAGGACCTGCAGCAGGACATAACAGATGGAGTTCTATTGGCTGAAATCATCCAGGTGGTCGGTAAGGATCCCGTACTAGTGTGTTTTGTATTTTATTTGTAGTGAAAGGACTGAACTGGATCTGTAGTTTTTCCCAGTCGTTTTATTTGGATATCCCGCTCACATTTTGGGTGTTTTTACAGGCTTACCTACATCTTACATTTGTCACATTGCCTTTCCGTTGAAATGCAATGAAAGGACCTAACCTGATTTTTGGATTAGAACTTTAGAACTGTTATTGTTTCTGTTGTGTGTTTTATTACATCGTTGTTTTGTATTAAGTAAGTAAGTAAGTAAATAAGTAAAGCTTTATTTATATAGCGCCTTTCGTACATGTGATCATTCATGTACTTTATTTCCTATAGTCTCCAACTCAGCGACTCCTCTTGCCTCTCAATTGGAAGAGTTCTTTACACCAAACTATATTCATGTACAGTATATACTGACAAAATCAGTAAAGACTCTGACGGAATTACGTTTACATAGCCTAGCTTATCCGCTCCAACCAAGTTAATGGAAACGCTCCACATCTCATGATTCGCTTGATAAAATTCGCTCAACTTTTATGGAAACAACCCAGCTTGATTCGCATTTCACGATGCGCATTTTCGAAATCCGCTTCACTTTGATGGAAACACAAACTACTGTGGAGAGATTAGGTGGGGTCTTTCTTTGAGTTGAAAAATCTGCCTTTTCTGCTCTTTTAAAGACAGCAACTTCAGACTCCAGAACTGCATTTAGATTTTTGCTCTGCGGGGTGGAGGAGAGGTTGAACATCGCAGCCTGTTATTATTTCCTGTGTGTCTGCTTTGTATGTTATGTTTAACTGGCATGAATGGAGCGAGTGTGGTTGGGTGAGAGCTAAATGAAGACCATGCTGGTGGGATTTTTACTGAGACTGAGACGGCTATCAGGTGCAAAAACCCAGTTTCCCATCGTTGAGACGGTCGTTACTGCTTTAAGACACATGTCTTATATCACGCATGTGCTTCTTCAACAGGACTGAGTCGACGTAGATTACTAGTTCCAAAAGAGATGGTTGTTCTTAGAACGGCCTAATATTTGTTTTGCTTTCCTGTTTTCTAGCCAATGAGAAGATAGAGAACATCAATGGACGGCCCAAGAGCAGGACTCAGATGGTGAGTGTTATTTATGGAAAAGCTGTATACGTTAGCATTAGCATTAGCATTCAAAACCTACAATCGGTCCAGGTGTTGCATGATAAAGCTAACGAGAACTAGAATGTTTTTTTCCCGTTGACATAAAGGGACTAACCCTACATTTCGTCAAATAATAACACCAGGGGGGCTAACAGTACGTCCATCTTTACTCACGCAGAATTTCTGTTTGGTTGTTCAGCGAAGGTTTCTGTGAGATTTTTACATCTGCAAACTGCCGTTGATCCCTCCCGAATTTGCATTCGAAATCCTGAAACCCTGATGCTGTTCTTAACCTCGACGGCATCTGCTTTCTGCTCTCCATCACACTGTCTTTAGGTCTATACTTACCCAGAATGCCCTGCCCTCTTTCATTGGCATGCAACCCGAAGGTCAGAGTATTTGCTTTCGGTACAGCGTAGTAATAGTAGTAGTAGTGGTGGTCTAGTGGATAGTGAGTTGGACTTGGGATCGGAAGGTTGTGAGTTCAAATCCCGCCTGAAACCCCACCTGAAACCACACCACTACTAGTGTGCCCTTGGGTAAAGCACTTAGCCCTCAGTTACTCCAGGGGGAATGTCCCTGTAATTCGTAATTGTAAGTCGCTTTGGATAAAAGCGTCTGCTAAATGGCAAAATTAAAATTATAAATTAGTAGTAGAAGTCTGACCAAACAAAGTCTGTACGGTAGGATCATGCATAGACATAAAGCCCTGGCCTCTCCCCATCCTGGGTCCATAATGGAACAGGATCCCCTGCTCTTTCTTGCCCCTGTGGAACATAAAAAGCCTGGCCTTGTTATGGATGCCTTACAAAGACAGTAGGGGGGTCCTGTGAGGAGGTATTAAACAGGTTGGCATCCCACAGAGGGCCATCTGCCACCGTACCATAACAAACAGTCTCTGCTCACAGTGTGGAGCTGAAATTGTCTTCTGCGCTCATACTTAACCTTCTGTGCGCTCTTTCACTTGCAGTTTTGCCGCTCAACCGTCTCATTCCTTCCTTCCTTTTACTCTCTTTCTCACACGCACGCACGCACACGCACCCGCACACACACACACACACACACACACACACACACACACAACCTGGCTCTCCCCGTCCCTCTCAGCCGTTTTTAACGACAGACCCCTTATTTATACAACCACTTTCTCTTGTGGCGGGCCAGAGTGAAATCAAGAAAATATGGTCATTATTGAAATAATAAGTAGCTGTATGAAAGGAGGTCTTTGAGAGAAGGGTGTGTTACCTCCGAATGAACTTCCATTTGGCACGAGGAGTTGTGGGGTGGGGGAAACAGTTTAGATTTCATCTCAAAACATTTTCAGACTTTCCTACTAAATACAAAACCAATGGTTTTTTAAAATAAATGCATCGGAATCACAATGATGGTTTGGGAATATATGTACATGTGAAGAACGAGAGAACAGTGCAATGGTGGACTGTACGGATCATTCTAGTTTCATCAAGGATAGATCCTTGTCATTGGATATTGTATGATTCTTTATGAAAGTACCATTTCTTCTCTCCTCTCTCCTCTCTCCTCCAGCTTGAGAACATTGACACCTGTCTTGGTTTCCTGACAGCTAAAGGGGTGAACACCCAGGGCCTGTGTGCAGAGGGTAAGACTAAAGCTATGGTGTGGTGGCACCACTAGGAATGGGATGGCGGGCAATTGTACCTCAAAAACAGGAAGTTCTGTCTTTGACTGGCATAATCAAACGGATCTGCTATGTACAGGGTTCACTTCCCACGGGTCCCTGAAATCCTTGAAAGTTTGTGAATTTGAGGGGGAAAAAATCAAGGTCTTAAAAGTTTTAGAAAATGGACATGGGTCATTGAAAGTGCTTGAATTCCCTCCCCTCTCTCTCTCTCTCTCTCTCTAAAAAATAAATATATATATATATATATATATTCAAAAACAATTACTCTGTATTGCTTAACTTTACACATATTTCACAATATGTTGTTTCGCTGTGCTGTGGTAGAGAAGGCAAGAGACCATCTAGTGTTCACACATTCAAGCCTCTCTTTTTAATTGTTGTCTGTGAGCGGATAGTTCCTATTATATCAATTCCCATCTAGATCTGTCTCAAACTATGCCGTGTTGGGTCCTTGAAAGTCTTGAAAGTGGGCCCTTGAAAGTCCTTGACTCTTGAAAGTCCTTGAAAGGTGCTTGAATTTGATGTTTCAGAAGGTGTGGGAACCCTGTATGTAATCAACATCTCCATGGTTACGTAGTGAGTCATTGAATCTAGGCGCTAGAGCCTAAAATGTCTAACGCATTGATGTACAGGTAAAGCAAAAAGGCGAAACTCGCTACTGTGTGTCAGGGCGCAGGGTGTGGCGCGGAAGGTAGAGCCGGCGTCTAACGATCGCAATATCGTCAGATCGGCAGTTCAAACCCCCGGCTGGCCACATGATCACGTCGAGGTGTCCTTGGGCAAGACACTGAACCCCAAATTGCTCCCAATGAGCGTGGCTGGCTCCTTGCATGGTAGCTTGGCCGCCATCGGTGTGTGAATGTGTGTGTGAACGGGTGAACGAGAGGCCGTCGTAAAGCGCTTTGGAATAAGGTGCTATATAAACCACAGCTCCTTGAAATCCTTGAAAGTTTGTGAATTTGAGAAAATTCTAATTCTGAGGTCTTAAAAGTTTTTTGAAAATAGACATGGGTCATTGAAAGTGCTTGAATTCCCCTCTCTCTCTCTCTCTCCAAAATAAAAAAGATATTCACATATCGTCAACTATAGTAAGTAAGTCTCTGTATTGCTTAACTTTACACATATTTCACAATATATGTTTTTCTGTGCTGTGCTAGAGAAGGCAAGAGACCATCATTCATGTTCACACATTCAAGCCTCTCTTTTTAATTGTTGTCTGTGAGCGTATAGTTCCTATTATATAAATATTTGATGTTTCAGAAGGTGTGGGAACCCTGTGTATGTCAGGGGGCAGGGTGTGGTGCAGGAGGTAGAGCTGGCGTCTAACGATCGCAATATCGTCAGATCGTCAAATCGTTCAAACCCCCGGCTGGCCACATCACGTCGAGGTGTCCTCGGGCAAGACACCCCAAATGAACCCCAAATTGCTCCCGATGGTAGCTTGCCCGCCATCGGTGTGTGAATGTGTGTGTGAACTGGGTGAACGAGAGGCCATTGTAAAGCTTTTTGGAATAAGGTGCTATATAAACCAAGGCCAAAACCATTGTTCTAGGATAGGGCTTTCACGTTTAACTTCTGAGCTTATACTTTGCATACAGCCTTTGCATTTTATGCCAAGGACATTTCTGGTGTGGGAAGTAAGCTGCATTGCATGTGTGTTTATAAGGTGCTGTATAAACCAGTCCTTTTGATGTCAGGGGACGAAGGCACCAAACTCTCTCTCTCTCTCTCTCCCTCTCCCTCTCCCTCTCCCTCTCCCTCTCTCCCTCCTACCCAGAGATCCGTAATGGGAACCTGAAGACCATCCTGGGTTTGTTCTTCAGTCTGTCTCGGTACAAGCAGCAGCAGCAGCAGAAGGCCCTGAAGCAGGGGTCTCAGGGGTCTCAGGGGTCTCACCCCTCCCCAGAGCAGAGCGGCGGCCCAGCCCAGGGGCACCCCCCTCACAGCCAGCCTCGGCATCACGCTACACATGGGTCCCCTGTCCCAGGCCACACGCACATCTCCACTTCTGCTGCACCAGCTCAGAAGACAACACAGCCAGACATGCTGTCTAGGTAAGATGATGATAATAATAATAATAATAATAACAATAATAATAATAACAATAATAATAATAACAATAATAATAATAATATCAATAATAATAACACCAACAATAATAATAATAATAATAATAACAATAATAATAATAACAATAATAATAATAATAATAATAACAATAACAATAATAATAATCATAATAATAATAACAATAATAATAATAATAATAACAATAATAATAATAACAATAATAATAACAATAATCATAATAACAATAATAACAATAATAATAATAATAATAATATCAATAATAATAATAATAATAATAACAATAATAATAATAATAATACATTAGACTTGTATAGCGCTTTTCTAGACACTCAAAGACGCTTTACAAACAGAAAGGATCGAGTAGTAATGATAAAAAGAAACCAAAAATAAATAGAAGAAAGTATAGGGGCCTAATTAAGGTAGTGCTGGGGACACATGGGAAGGGGAGGGGGAGAGGGTTAACTGGTGAAGGCGAGCTTGAAGAGGTGGGTTTTGAGGGCCTGTTTAAATGTTGGGAGGGTGTTGGCCTGGTAAGATAGGTAAGACCTATCCTCCTGCAAACAACCACAGGGAACCAAGAGTGTCACAGTTTCCTGAAGATCAGGTGTAGCAGTATGTCGGATGGGACACCAGTCTTCTCCCCTGTCAGTGGTCCTCATGTGTGTAAAGCCTGGTACTCACATAGAGATAATCTGGCCGATGTTGGCCCGATTTCCCCCCTTCTGACCAAGGACAGCAAAACGCCCGATTATCGGATGGCTCTAAAGACTATTCTACAAGATTATCCTGTGGTGTGAGGTGTGAGGTGTGTTAAGAGTCAGTTTCTCCTGACAATCTGCTCGGAAAATGGTCGGCAAGACACAGTTTTTTATCTTCATGTGTGGGGTCTCTCTCAGATAAAAAAATCTGTTAAGATTTAGATAATCTTTCTGTGTGTACCAGGCTTAACTTGAAATCATACTAGCGCTCAATGTCTTATCATATTGAAACCTCATCATGTTCCGCGAGTGTTATTAGGTATGGCACATTGGCCAGTACTCAAGTTGAGGGGGGATCAGGCGGGGTGGCCCTGAAATAAAAAAAACTGTTAAAATCATCCCCCTTCTAATACTGCCATCCCCCCTTTCCATCCCTTATGTCATTTTATCAATGAACGTGGTATTACTGCTATTTCAACATTTGGTTTCGCGCATATTGAGTAAAATACTGTGGGCGAGGGGGCACGCACACATGCAATGACATTTTTACCAAGTCACTGACACTGAAGTCACTGACGCTGTGGGAATGCTAAAATTGTCCCCATAATGATAAAAATCCACCATCCCCCCTGATTTTCTTTTACAACTTGAGTACTGGGTATGGCGTCAACCACACGTGATCTAGTCAGACCTCTTTTGCATTCTCATAACTTGAGTTGAAGTTTTTCCTCTGATCCCTTTTGTCCTCTCTCATTCAAGCTGGTCCCCAGCTCTCTGCCTCCTCTTTTAACATGTTTCCTTCTACCTTTCTATCTTTCTTTCTCTCCCATCCCCTCTTTCCTCCTCCATTACAGTCATCCCTCCAAGACCTCCTCCTCTTCTCAGAGTAAAGGGTTCAAACTCTCTGTGGCTCAGAGAAAACCCTCTAGGTCAGCTCTCGTCTGTCTCACCCTTTCTCATTTCCCCCATTCTCCAATAGAACACTGCATGCTCTTGATGTCACACTCTGATGCCACACTTTGTGATGTTTTGTTTTAAGCAGGGTTCCCACGGGTCCTTGAAATCCTTGAAAGTTTGTGAATTTGAGGGGAAAAAAAACTAACCCTAAAGTTTTTGAAAATAGACATGGGTCGTTGAAAGTGCTTGAATTCCCCTCTCTCTCTCTCTCTAAAAAAAAGATATATATTCAAAAATGTTTTGCTTAGCTGGTCAACTAGTAAATAAGTCTCTGTATTGCTTAACTTTACACATATTTCACAATATATTGTTTTGCTGTGCTGTGGTAGAGAAGGCAAGAGACCATCTAGCTTTCACACATTCAAGCCTCTTTTTAATTGTTGTCTGTGAGCGGATAGTTCCTATTATATAAATGCTCATCTAGATCTGTCTCAAACTATGCCGTGTTGGGTCCTTGAATTTGTGGGAATTGAGTCTTGAGTTGAAAGTCCTTGAAAGGTGCTCGAATTTGATGTTTCAGAAGGTGTGGGAACCCTGTTTAATATGTTTTCTTATTTCAGTTTCTACTCGTGTCGTTGTGTGTTCGATATAGTTTCACTAACACATGCATTCTGGTGTGCTTGCTGTGTGCACTATGTAACAGATAACTACTTGTATAGACTATACTTGTCTATTGTCTGGTGTTGTGTTTAGGGTGACGCTTTTGATGGCTTCAGAGTTATTTGGAGTTGGCTCATAAGCTAATGCAATAGCACCCTCTCCTGGAGAAACTGTAGGACTGCAGATTTATAATTCATGAGATATGATAAGCACATACGCTTCACTTTGAGGTGTTCACTAATACAAGGTCAGGACACTTATTAACAAGCCCACTAACACTGACATGGAAATTGTTGTTTAACCTGCTTCACCGTCCAGCACACCTTATGTGTCATTTGTCACCGATTTGATATTCAAAAATAACGGTTGAGTGTTGATTCAAACTGTGTCTCCGTCTCTGGTCTCCGTCTCCAGACTGCCAGGTCCCACTATGAGGGTCCCGGCGGCAGGCAGCGAGGGTAAACCTCGGGGGTCCTGCCAGACGGCCAACCGCCGCAGCCAGAGCTTCAACAACTATGACAAGCCCAAGCCTTCGCTTCACACCGCCATCAGTGACAGAGGTGGGTTACCGTGGGTTACCGTGGGATACCGTGGGTTACCTCAGGGAGTGGGCTCTCTGTTTATTTTTTTATTTTTTTATTTTTTACTCATTTTTTATTTCAGTTTCAGCAACTTGTACACTCATGTCATGTTTTGTCTACTGTTTTTTCCATTCTTGTAGCTGTACACGTATGGTCTATGAATGTGGTTCAAAGCAAGAAGACACACAAAGCAAAAACGATCAACAAAAACATTGAGAGACATAGTGACGGAAATAAAAGTAAAGATTTTGAAAAGAAAGTAAAAGGGTAGGGGGAGGGTAGGGTCAGATGGGGAGGGGGGCGGGGTTCTGTATGTATGTGTGTGTGTGTGTGTGTGTGTGTGTGTGTGTGTGTGTGTGTCTCTGGGGGGTTTTGTTTCGTTTTTTATCCAATACATGTTTATTGATCCCTTTATGCTATCAATCAATCAATCAATCAAATTGATTTATATAGCACATTTAAACATGACACTTGTCAACCAAAGTGCTTTACAGTAAAAGTACACCTAAAGTGTAAATAAACAGAACATAAACAACCAACAGAAACAACAGAGGAACAGAACAACAGGTCAAAACAAACAAGGGTGAGTCAGGGAACGCTAAGGAATACAGGTGAGCTTTGAGCTTAGGTTTAAAGACTCGACGGAGGGGGGACATTTGATGGACATGGGGATGCTGTTCCAGAGGTCAGGGGCTGCGACAGCAAAAGCACGCCCCCCCCCCCCCCCCCCCCCCCTCCTAGACTTGAGGTTGGACTTACGGATGGTTAGGAGACCCTTATCAGCAGATCTGAGGGCCCTGACGTTGGTATAGGAGGTGAGGAGGTCTGCTAAAAGACATTTGTTTCAGGGCTAAGCAATTTGCTGACGTTTCAGATACACACAGCAACACGCAGACAGGAACACTCATTTCTTAGATTCATATCGGGTCTATCTACTGTAAACAATAGCAGATCAAAACATTTCCCCGGGATTCTGAGCAATGTGTCCTGTATGCAGCACTCAAGTTGAGGGGGGATGAGAGGGGATGGCATCCCCCCCCTGAAATAAAAACGGTCAAAATCATCCCCCTTCTAAAACTGCCACCCCCCCTTTCCATCCCTTATGTCATGTTATCAATGAACGTGGTATTACTGCTATTTCAACATTTAGTTTTGCGCATATTGAGTAAAATACTGTGGGCGAGGGGGCACGCACACATGCAATGACATTTTTACCAAGTCACTGACACTGAAGTCACTGACGCTGTGGGGATGCTTAAGTTGTCCCCATTATGATAAAATCCACCATCCCCTCTGATTTTCTTTTACAACTTGAGTCCTGCCTGTATGGAACCTAGTCACATCTGATGGTTCTATAGCTACTAGCTTACTAGCTAGTGTTCTGTACTGTAGTGCTGCAGGGGGTCGTCTTGGTCAGCGTGGATGTGTGGTTGATAACAGCTGTGTGGAGGTAGAAGGACCATTCGTCCACTGTGACTGAACTGTCGACACAAACGCCATTAGAGGTGCATTAACAGGCGGGACCACAGGGTGAGAGAACTGACAGGTTTCTAAGAGATAGAACACACACACGCGCGCACACACACACACACACACAAACAGTGTGGCAGCCCCCACCCTCTGGAACTCTCTACCCAAGGATATCCGCGACTCTCCAACCCTGGACATTATTCAAAGCTGCCCTTCAAACCGACCTTTTCACCATTGCATTCAACCTTTAGTAGCTGTTTAACTGTTTCTTGATTTGTGGGTTTGTCTCTCTGGCTCTGTTCTGTTTGTCCCATTCCCTTGTAACGCGACCGTGGGTCTGTGAAAGGCGCTATATAAATTTAAATTATTGTTATTATTATTATTAAACAGAAAACTTCTCTGCGTGAATGATTTCAACACAGGGACTAGATATTGATTTAAGAACATGGGTTGACCCTCAAGCTGAGCCTGATCTACTCTGTGGATCATTGACGTTATGTCCGGATAACCAAGTTCTCACCAACATTTGAATACTCAACTAACTACTGTATCTAGGATAGGGCTTTCACGTTTAACTTATGAGCTTATACTTTGCATACAGCTTTCATGCCACAGGACATTTCTGGTGTGTGAAGTAAGATGTGTGTTTTTTCACACTCAACACAAACCTATCATTTGAAGCAAAAAAAACAACCTTCTATTTTCATAACCTCTGTTATGTGTTTATTTCAAAGTGCTACGTTGCACTTGACACACATTGGACAAAACAAATCTATTCCTTCCTGTCGCCTGACCCTAAAAGCCCTTATTTAGAGTGTACTCCTGTATTGTGTGGTTTTGATTGCAGTGCGTCGTGGTGTCGGACAGCATGGCTTTTAGATTTATGATGTACATCTGTCACTCAGTCGTGTCGTCACAGGGGCCACTTCCGTGTGCAGAGTCTACATCATACGCTAACTTTAGAAACACAGGCACAATCCGGACATCTTTTTTATTTATTTAAGTTTTCCTTTTCACTTTTTTACCCATCTGTTTAGGGGTTACGCTTAGTTTCTTTGCCCTTTGTTTTACTCTTTAAGATGTAGATATGATGTTCTGTCCATGTCTATGCTGAAACCCAATAAATACTCAAGTGATAAAAAAAGAAACACAGGCATAGAAGAGAGAGAGAGACTGAAACCCATTCTCGCGGAGGGAAGGAACAAGACTTGTGCAGGTTAAAATAGCCCTTAGTGTGTCCCAGTCATAGGGATGCAGTAGATTGTATCTCTGTGGTCCCAGTATTGTACTGTACAGAATGTTATTATCATAGTGATCACTGTACTGTAGTTCACTGTAGGCTTAGTTTAACTCCCAGAGACAGAGAGAGAGGGGGGGGGGGGCAGGCAATGTGTGTGAATGTGAGGATAGAGGGACAGTGAGGGTTAACTCTGTCTGTGTGTGTGTGTGTGTGTGTGTGTGTGTGTGTGTGTGTGTGTGTGTGTGTGTGCGTGTGTGTGTGTGTGTGTGTGTGTGTGTGTGTGTGTGTGTCTGGGATGCCCCGGTGTCTACAGCCTGTGGTATGCCGCTGTGCTGCTGGCCATTGATTGAACTCTAATTAGTGTACTTGCTGCTACAGAGAGGGAGGTAGGGAGGGAGGGGCACAGAGGGAGTGAGAGAGAGAGGGATGATAGAGAGGGGAACGAGAGACATAGAGGAGGGTATAGAGAGAGAGGGAGAGAGAGAGGGAATGAGGACCAGAGAGAGAAGAGGGTAGACAGGGGGAGAACAGTCAGGGTGAGAGATTTGGACAGAGAGCATAGTGAGAGTGAGGGTCTGGTTAATGACTTGGGTGGTAGAGATTCATGTCATTGTCTTGTGTGGATCTCTGGGTACAGGGGGGGGGTAAGGACTGCGGTAGAGAGAGGAAGTGGTTAGAGTTCACACTTCCTGTCGACCCATCGAGCTCGAACGACCGCTGACTTCTCTCACCTGTCAATCAAGGACCCAGCTGAGCGGGTGAGTGTCTCTGAGCGACCAGGACCACCCAGCGGCGGTGGCTTGGCAGGGATGATGTCATCATTCCTGCCCCAACCACCAGTTTGGCTGAACTGTGTTGGGATTTGGGTTAGGGGGTTGGCGGGCGGGTGGGGGGGGGGATGTGGAACTGTTTTGGTGATGCAGTAAGAGAAAGTTGAGGTTGTTTTATGTGTTTGGTCTGTCTCTACAGTCTGTCTTCACTCTTTTAGCCTCTTTAGTTTCACGACAGAGGGTTTCATTCATGCCGACGGGCGATCGCAGCGCAAACCCCAACGAGTTTGTGGACTAGCGCACTCTGTTTTTAATGCATTAGCGGTTAGTTTGCTTAGTGTAAAAGAGTCATTGTGTGTGGTTTTCACAACGTTTTGCCTCTAGGGGCACATGTGAGTAGAAAGGGGTCGTAGAGTTTTTTGAGGTTAACAATTAGTCCGGCGATTAGGAGCGGTGTCCTCTCTCTCCGCTCTTGTTTTTTTTTGACTGATGCAGGACTGTCTCAGCTGAGCTGTCTCCCCCAGCTGGTGTTGTATTAGTGTCTATTCATGTGGAGGAAGTGTCCTTGTCAACCGGTCGACCACAGAACAAGAGACGGGCTGTCGGGCTCACTTAAACAGCAACAACAGAGACACGTCTCATCCAGAGAGGGAAGGAGACGGACACAAGGACTAAGACGAATTCGTCAGAGAAATCATCACGGAAAGGGAAAACGGAAAGATTTGAATTCCCGTTACAAAAATATTGTCGGCTTGAATTCTATCGTACTTTTTTTTTTACGATGAGAAAGGTGGATCCTCGATTCGCTGGACTTACTAACACAGGGACACACAGCTGTTGTCTAAGATCATTAGTAAATAATAGTCAATAAATGCTTTCACCGCAGCTGATACGTTCCGCAGACCCCGACCTGGTGGAACCCAGCTCTCTCTCTCGTGTGTGTCCTTGAGTGACAGTTGAAAAGTTCAAATGAAAGTTCAAATGAAAGGCCTGTTAAAAAGCTTTCTATATAAACAGTGTGTGTATTAGTCTGTGTTAACAGGTTCCCACTGCACTTTACCGTTCAACATCAGAGCAGCTGGACGGGTGTAACTGAACCATTAGCATCACAGATGGAGGCGTGCGGCGGCGGCGCTGCTGAAAGTGTGTCGTAGAACTGAGGTAACCGGGGGGCTCTTAGAGCTAGCGAAGCAGTCGTATAACTAACTGGCTGCTAAGTGCTTTTGGCCAAGTGGAGTCTCTTGAGATATGACCTGTGAACCATGCAGGGTCTTGTGTAGTACTTTGCCCTTTGATGTTGTTGGCACGGTGAGTCGATAATGAAGGGGCTACGGCCTGCACCGGTTGGTCTACCCTCTGTATTGTTAAATGGACTGCACTTATATAGCGGCCTTATTCCAAAGCGCTTTACAACGACCTCTCATTCACCCCCCATTCACACACACACATTCACACACCAATGGCGGCAAGCTACCATGCAAGGCGCCGGCAGGCCCGCTCATTGGGTGCAATTTGGCGTTCAGTGTCTTGCCCGAGGACACCTCGACATGTGGCCAGCCGGGGTTCGAACCGCCGATCTGCCGACTTTGCCAGCATTAGACGCCGGCTCTACCTCCTGCGCCACAGCCGCCCCGATTGTTTTTGTTAATTGTGTATCTTTTGTATCTTTTTTAATTAGAGGAACCATTGGGTATGTTTGTTTTAAGAGCCCCCCCCCCTATCACTTTTCGCTCCAACGAAAGGTGCAAGAAAAAGCCAAAAAGCAAAAACAAAGTATGTGAGAATCAATCTATGTGCTTGCTCAGAAGCTGGCTCGAATATGGACAGCTAACATGGGAGTTAACTCGTTTAACTTTAATAGTTTCTGGACAGAAATCGCTAGGCTAGCAAGGCCTACTCTTGGATTCCGACAGTGTGCCACCTGCTGGATACCTTGTTGAAATGACCGGGTCTAGTATGGATGTCTGAGGGTCTAGTCTGGATATCTGAGCACCTTTTGAATTACTGTAAATCAGACTTATCCGAAAAATCTCCATAGGGTACCATGTTTGGGAGAGTCTAGTTTAAAAATGTGTGTTCAAAAATAATAGGATGTTAGGATTTATTGGTGACTGTTACTACTTTATACATTACGTACAGTACATGATGTACTTATAGTGAGTGATAGATACACGTTGAACCACTTTCTTAATAACCAGAGGTATGAAGGCACTGAATGGATGTGCTGTGAATTAGTACAAGGCCGAAATGCTGCTCATGACTCTCGTCTCTGTAAGGTCTCTAAAATGCATCTTAGCTCAGAGATATGCCTTTTCTGTGTGTGTGTGTGTGTGTGTGTGTGTGTGTGTGTGTGTGTGTGTGTGTGTGTGTGTGTGTGTGTGTGTGTGTGTGTGGTGCGTGGTGAGTGTGTAGAACAGACTAGCTTTTATGATTGACTCCCCCAGGCACTGTGCCTAGCCATGCTTCTCCTCTGTAACTATAAACACATACAAGCAGTTTTGGGTTTGAAATTCAAACATCTGCTAGCTGCTAGTGGCAGTTATTTTTTTCCAACTGTTTTGTTTATTTTACACCGCCCCTTAAAAAGATGGTAAAAGAACAGGTTTGTGGCTGGGGTTGGTAAGTTAGTGCGCCTGGCCTGCTTAGTGGGGAATATGCTCTTGCTGTTAGTTGCTCAGATACAGTAGGCTACTGGACATAGAGGTAGGTCAGATATGCTTTAAAACATACAACATACAATTGTTTTGTGAGTCACCTTGTATGTATTTCCATGTTAGCGGCTGCTGTTGTGTTCTGGAGCCTGTTTAGTCTCAAACTGTCATGCTTGTTTATTTATTTTTTTAGAACTGTCGGCACATTAAATATTGTTTTATGATGCAGTGTTGATTTGTATGGCTATAATCCACTAAATTCATTCACATGTACTTTTTTTGGGCATATAGCAGACGCCTTTATCCAAAGCGACTTACAACAACATTTGACTAGGTAAATAAATCATGTATCCATCAAGAAAATGGAATCTATGGTCGGGCCAAGGGCAATTGGCAGTCATAATGCTAGAAGAAGGAATTTTAATGTTGTATTATTTCACAATTCATAAACCATTTTTGCAATTCACTGACTTGTCATAATTCTTTGGTGATCTACATTTAAACTTGATATTAATGTTAGTTCTATTGTGTTAGGCCAGTACGGTGTTAGTCCAGTTTAGCCAGGGAGAAAACAGGACCCCCGTGTCTGACGAGGGAAGGGAGACTGACTGACTGTGTGTGTGTGTGTGTGTGTGTGTGTGTGTGTGTGTGTGTGTGTGTGTGTGTGGACGAGGGGACGGAGACTGACTGACTGTGTGTGTGTGTGTGTGTGTGTGTGTGTGTGTGGACGAGGGGAGGGAGACTGTGTGTGTGTGTGTGTGTGTGTGTGTGTGTGTGTGTGTGTGTGTGTGGACGAGGGGAGGGAGACTGACTGTGTGTGTGTGTGTGTGTGTGTGTGTGTGTGTGTGTGTGTGTGTGTGGACGAGGGGACGGAGACTGGCTGACTGTGTGTGTGTGTGTGTGTGTGTGTGTGTGGACGAGGGGACGGAGACTGACTGACTGTGTGTGTGTGTGTGTGTGTGTGTGTGTGTGTGTGAGTGTGTGTGTGTGTGTGTGTGGACCAGAGGAAGGGAGACTGACTGACTCAGCAGTGAGTTTATCCCCCATCATCCTTTATCCCAACTGCTGCTATCCAGTCAGATCTCTATCTACACCAGACACTGCCCTCCCTTATCTGTGTGTGTGTGTGTGTGTGTGTGTGTGTGTGTCTGTGCGCGCGCACGTGTGTGTGTTTCCATAAGCCTCAGCATCTGTACCGTTTTAGGTTGCTTATGTTTAAAGTGACAGTTTACTATTTTCCAACGTATAGTCGGATGTTTAGGAGCAACGGTAATTCATGGTTCAGAGTTGTTTAAATACTAACTCTAGTCACCGCTACCAAACAATGGGACAGATTGGGGAACTCTATGTGGGTCCAAATCACCTCCCATGAACTCTCTGACTTGTTTGGAAGTGACTTGGTAGTCGGCTTAAGTATTATGACTGTTTAAACAACTCTGAACCGCGGATTAGAGTTTCTCCTAAACATCTGACTATACGTTGGAAAATAGTCAACTCTCACTTTAAACATGAAGGAACATTAAATGGTACAGATGCCTAGATGTATGAAACACACACGCGCACGCGCACACACACACACACACACACACACATTCATAGAACACTTTCAAGGTAAGGAACCGTCAGACTATACGAAATGAGTTCATTTGAACTGAACTAAACTACAGTTTTAGCTGTCTCATCTCTCTCTCTCTCTCTCATCTCTCTCATCCCTCTCTCTCTCATCTCTCTCTCATCTCTCTCTCTCATCCCCCTCCTTCCCTCTCTCATCCCCCTCTCTCTCAAATATATGTTTGCGTTTGTGTGTCTCAACAGAGAGGAGTACCACAGCCTCCCCCGTCATGTCTGAACACGGTCTATCTCCAGGGCCCGTCAACAACAACAGCTCCTTTTCCTCGTCCTCCACCTCCTCCTCCTCCATCCCCCAGCCCAACGCGGGCAGCGGCAGCAGCAGCAAGCCCTGGAGGAGCAAGTCCCTGAACACCAAACACAGCGCCACCTCCTCCATGCTGTCCGTCAAACAGGACCCGCCCCGCCACCAGCCCGTGGTAGCCCCCCCGCCCCTGGAGTCGCCCCCCAAGGTCATCGCCCAGAAGTCCATGCTGGAGAAACTGAAACTCTTCAACAGCAAAAGCGGCGGCTCCAAGACCAGCGGTGGGAGAGGCCAGACTGACACCCAGGCGGGTCAGGAGGCAGAACCGGGGGGGGGGAGGAGGCCTGGCGCGGACCCTCTGAAGGAGGTGTCCCCCACCTCCACGGGCACCCCCGCGCCCCCCCCTGCCGTCACCAACACCTCCACCGGCACCAGCCCTAAACTAGCCCTGAAGGGCATCGCTCAGCGGACCTTCAGCCGAGCCCTCGCCCCCAAGAAGAGCTCCCTGAAGCCCGCGGAGAAGGACAAGGACAAGGCCCGGCTCAAGGAGAGGGATAAAACCTCCCACGAGGGCGGCTCCAAGAGGGGGTCGGGGGGCACCGAGCCGGAGGAACCCAGGGGGGTGGGCGGCAGAACGGAGGGGGGCGGCGGGGGGGTGGGCTCGGACGCAGAACCCAGGAGGGCCACCAAGATCAGCAGCTTCATCCCAAAGGGAGGCAAGGCGGGCGGGAACGCTAAGAAGGAGAGCTCTGCCTCGGCCTCGGCCTCTGCCCACAGTGGCATACCGAAGCCAGGGGGGAAAACGGCAGCGGGGAAGAGCTCAGGGGCGCCCCCCGGTGGTCGAGACGGAGAGAGGCCTCGGGGCGTGAGGCCGGGACAGGGTCTGTCCGTGCACAAGGGCCAGTTGGACAGTAGGAGCTCTAGTTCCTGTTCCAGCCTGGCTTCGACTGAGGGAAGAGGGTCGCACTCTCATCACTCTCACCACCACCACCACCATCACCACCACCACCACCCCGGCGGAGTGTCCCCGGTGGCCGCCGGCGGTACTACAAACTCGGCAGCCTGCAATAGTACCAGCGTCCAGCTACCTCAACCTCAGCAACAATACAACCATCCCAACACAGCCACCGTAGCACCATTCATGTACAGGTACCGTACTAGCTTTGAGTTCTAGGTCAAACTAGCTTTAACGGTACTGAATGTACTCTAGGAGTGGGAACTATATCTATGCGTATTAAACACTGAGAGCTTTATTTGCGCGCGCGAGAGAGACAGAGAGAGAGAGAGTCATTGGTTAGTGATAGTCCGGCTGTTGCAGACTGCATGGAAGATCATAGGGGTGAAAGGCCACTCATCCCTGCAGTCTATTTTTGAACAGGCTACTCTAAGGCAGGCTAATAGAATTCTCACGAATCCCTCTCATGTCCTACATGCAGAGTTTGACCCACTGCCCTCTGGGAGGAGGTTTAGAGTCCCCCGCTCTCGATTAAACAGATTTAAAATGTATTTTATTCTGGTTGCAGTTAAACTTTTAAACAGCCACAGATGAATGTTGGATGGATTTTACTTATCGTTTTGTTTCTAGTGTTGTCTGAATCAGGGCTCCCTTCTGTCTGTGTTTTAACATGTTATTGTCTGTTGTTCTTAAAGTGTTATAAAGTGACTTTTGACTTTTGACTTTGACATTTGTTGGTACCCTCCTCTAGGTCTCAACCTGATGTCGGCTTGGCAGCACTGATGGAGGCGGGGTCACGCGAAGGTCACCGGATGTCCCCAGGCTTCAGCCAATCAGCACACAACTCTCTGGAGGACCTCACAGGTGAGGGATAAGCGTCACTGGGGTGAGACAGCACCACCTAAGCCCCTTTTCCATTACAGGGCCAGCCCGGGTCGACCCGGGCTGGCCTGCTTCTTTGGCGCTTTTCCATTTGTCGGCCCGGGTCGCCTCGGCTCAGTTCGGGTCGCTTCTTTAGCTACCCTTCTTAACCAGGAACCAAATTTAGACCCGGAACCTTTTTGCCAGGCTGCGTGTGACGTGTGACGCTGCACACCGTTGATTGGTCAATGGAAATCGTCATCCCATGTTCATAGATTTCTTCGCTAACCGCCATCTTGAAATACCACATTCGCTCTTGGAAAATGTCACTACAGTTTCTGTAATAGCTTATTAATAAAGATTCGAAAAATGATGCTGACCATCGTATTATCTTAGTTTAATGTCATTTCAATGCATCATAGAACTTTTATTTACAACAAGCATAACACAAAAATCGCTATTATGCACCGTCTTTGCCCGTGAATAACACCGGCTGTGAATGTGGTAGAAACACAATACTCCTTTGCTAACTTCACCATCGGTATACGGTCATTTTGAGCCCTTAACCACCACGCTGACACCCCGAGAAGTTATGCTTTTAACCGTAAACTCAATGAACCGGGAGTTCACCCGCTGCTGCTCGCAGCACCGCGCCTGCTGGTTGAAACTCCCGTTGACAGCGGGGGCAGAGAAAAGTTTTACCAGGGAATTCGCTCCGCGCTGTCGACCGTGACACCATTCAAATGGTTTTGGATTCCCTGTCCTCTCCCCTATCCGGACACGTTTGAATTGTTATCCTAACCTACGGTAAACCAAAGTTATTAACCCGCAAAGCACCGCTTGCTGCTGGATGAAACTCCTGTTGACAGCGGGGGCAGAGAAACGTTTTACCAGGGAATTCGCTCCGCGCTGTCGACCGTGATAGGAGTGTAGGATCGACACCTTTCAAATGGTTTTGGATTCCCTGTCCTCTTCCCTATCCGGACACGTTTGAATTGTTATCCTAACCCACGGTAAACCGAAGTTATTAACCCGCAAAGGGCACCGTGTTTGTCCGTGAATAACACGGCACACAATGATACTACAGTTCATAAAGCAGACAAGTGAAGGCAGTGGTTTTAAGGGTTCAAAAAACATGACTTTATTATGTGTACATAGCTTCCTCTCTCTCTTTCTCTTTCTCTCCAAAAAAATCACGGTTAGTAATATACCACATGCCGAGGAAAAAGTATACGATAAAAAGTTCCTCCATGTCGCTATTGTTGTGGCTGTGTTG
>NC_137679.1:9323955-9333955 GCF_963989245.1 Nansenia antarctica | reverse complement strand
TATAGTACATTGAAAAAGGAAAAGGAAAATAAAAAATAAACAACAAAAACATTCACCAGCTAATTGAATTATTAGAAGCATTGACAATCTTCAAAATGTACAGAAATGTTCAGTACTGAAGGCTACTTAGAATTAGAAAATGTTTTCACATCTTGTGTTCCAGAGCCTCCTGCCTATTCTTACCCTAAACCGCAATTCCCCCCTCCCCTCCCCACACTCTCCCCCACAGCACACTGGAGACCACCTTCGACGGCAGCGTCACCACGGAGATCAACAGCGGGAGGAACATCCTCAACCTGTCCCCGCGCTCCGCCCCCTCCCCCACCCCCTCGCACCCGTGGCGACTGGGCTCGTCCAGCCCCCGCCTCCAGGCGGGCGACGCCCCTTCGGTGGGGAACGGGTACTCCGGGGGGGCGGTGCCACGGGGCAGCGCCAGCCGTCTGGTCAGCCCCGAGGGGGGGGGGCGGTACCTCCGCAGACAGGCGGCGCCGCTGGGCCAGGACCGAGACGTCTGCGCCAGCGCCCTGGACCTGAAGGACAAGATGGAGGAGCTGGAGGGCATCGCCATGGAGACGCCGGGGTATATGAGCGACGGCGACCTGTTGGGGAAGAGTGTCAGAGGGATGGACAGCAAAGTCACCAGCGGGTGAGTGTATGGGTCTAACAGCACAGCAGACCTCACTTTAGGAAAGATGTTGCCTATCCGATGTCTGTCTGTCAGGGTTCCCACGGGTCCTTGAAATCCTTGAAGGTTTGTGAATTTGAGAGAAAAAAAATCAAGGTCTTAAAAGTTTTTGAAAATAGACATGGGTCATTGAAAGTCATTGAAATTTTACTTAGCTCGTCAACTAGTAAATAAGTCTCTGTATTGCTTAACTTTACACATATTTCACAATATATTGTTTTGCTGTGCTGTGGTAGAGAAGGCAAGAGACCATCTAGTGTTCACACACTCAAGCCTCTCTTTTTAATTGTTGTCTGTGAGCGGATAGTTCCTATTATATAAATTCTTATCTAGGTCTGTCTCAAACTATGCCGTGTTGGGTCCTTGAATTTGAGGGAATTGAGTCTTGAAAGTCCTTGAAAGGTGCTTGAATTCGATGTTTCAGAAGGTGTGGGAACCAGTGGCGGCTGGCCAATAGAGGGCGCTAGGGCGCCGCCCCCACCTTCACTTCCTAGTTGCGACTTGTAAACGTTTTTTAAAAATAAACATTGTTTATTCACAAAATGCGGCTGATATTCTGTCGGCGCCTATCAGCATTCATTAAAAATCCTCCAATACAATAAACATTTTATCTGTGTGTGTGGAAAATTCAGTGTGAAAATACATAGGGGAGGAGTCGGGACGCCGGCCGAATGGCGGTCTATGGCACTGCAAATACTTTTGGCTTACACGTGAGCTGTAGCAGCGCTCCAATTGGCTGTCTCCTATTTCCCGGCCGGGGCGCAGAAAAGTGCGCCCCGAGCATGCGCAGATTATAGGCTTACCTAGGCTGCAGCCTAGGGCCACTACCACTAGGGGTAGTGTCATGGTTTCTTAGGTTTTCATTTTGGAGACATCTAGTGGACATTTTATGACATTACATTCGTTACTGCCTTTATTCATTGGATATCGGTTTTGTTTAGTCACATGACGTGAGCACACTGTTCAGACGTGATAGTAACTCGTAGCAGCAGCTAGCTGAGAGAAAGAGATCCGGAGAATCTCATTGTTTACATTCTTGCCCTGGAAAAGGCTTTGCTTGTAAGTTTGCCTTTTATTTTCTTGCTTAACTACAATGTATAATGTATATGTTTATAAATACATAGCTTATATTATTTAAGTATAAATATTTTGGAGCTGTATTTGTATTGCTATATTGATATTATATGTTGGCTACATACTGTTGATGTTGAAAATGTAACAGTATAGTTTTGAGCATTACAGTAATTGTACTCTTATGTTTATTTACAGTTTTACAAAATAACCAAACGACCACTCATGTTTCTGAAGATTTAGTAACGAACTAAACTTTACTCCAGCGTCTGAGGATTCATTGATGTGTCAGTGTGTGTTCGCTATCTGTTGAAGTTGCGCCCTGGTTACGCACAGTGGGAACAGAATAGGTAGTAAAAATAAAAAAATGCGTGAGACTTGAGAGCCCTGAATATCCGGTTGTTAAGTCTGACGTCAAACGTGACGTTTTGCAATTTCCGGCTACAAACCAGAAATTCTCCGCACCAGAATACCAGTGTACTACAGCGGTAGAATGACAGTTTAATCGTTTTTTAGACTCGGATCTATTCATACAACAAGGGACACAGCACTTTCCCGTTTTCCCCATATTGTCAGGGTATTTGAGCCTCGGAAAACCGCTATATAAATATAATTTATTATTATTATTGCGGCATTTCGAAGACAGCGCCTCAGCCAACTTTGGACCCGGAAACAGGTCGCGACTTAACAACCGATATTCGGACAGACAACAGGAGAGGAGAGCAACAGAGAGACAGACAACAGGAGAGGAGAGCAACAGAGAGACAGACAACAGGAGAGGAGAGCAACAGAGAGACAGACAACAGGAGAGGAGAGCAACAGAGAGACAGACAACAGGAGAGGAGAGCAATAGAGACAGAACTGAGGTGAGGTGAGCAACAGAGATAGTTCAGGATGATAACAAACAGTTCAGTATGACAGAGACAACTAATAGAAAGACAACTGTATGATTATAGAGTTTACATGTTCAAGGAAATATTGTATGATAATAGAAAGGTACACTTTAATTTAATTAAAGAAGTAACAAAGGACACATTTATTATCACAATTGCATTGTGTTCCATGTCTTTCTCCATTGAATAAATAATGCCTAGTTGAATGGCTAAACAAGACAACTGTCTGGACAGTACTGCTAGAATTATTCACCTTACCGCTGCACAGATAGACAAAGGGTATAAGTCCATTCTGTTAACATTAGGTCTACTCTGCTAACAACGACTATTCCAGTTGATTTGTCAGTTGTTGTGCATTATACTTTTGTTGTGTTTGCAGTTTGCCCTTTAATAAGTTATATATAAATATAATTAAGTTATATATATATTCTCATGCTAAAATCGACTGTAAATCCAGATTTTAAAGTTGATATTCTTCCCCGTGGAGCATGCCCCCATAACCTGTGCCCCACCCAAAATGTTTATCACCAGCCGCCACTGGTGGGAACCCTGTGTATAGGTCTAACAGCACAGCAGATCTAACTTTAGGAAAGGATGTTGCCCATCCGATTGTCTGGCTGTTTCTTTGCCACTAGGTGGCAGTGTTGCTGCGGTTTTGATAAGCCAGTGTCAACCTGTCCTCCTCTGTCTCGCCCGTCCGTCATAGCTCAGAGAAACGTTGATCTTCTAGGACAGCGGGGGGATGAGAGGATGAGAGATCAACTGAGAGATCAGCCGTTACCGTTCGTTTACTACATCAGCTGAACACTCTGTCTGTAAATATGTGATGCTGTTGGAATATTAATAATAGACCCTCAAAACCCACCTCTTCAAGCTCGCCTTCACCAGTTAACCCTCTCCCCCTCCCCTTCCCATGTGTTCCCAGCACTACCTCAATTAGGCCAATATACATTATTTTATTTATTTTTTGTTTCTTTTTATTATTACTACTCAATCTTTTCAGTTTGTAAAGCGTCTTTGAGTGTCTAGAAAAGCGCTATATAAGTCTAATGTATTATCATTATTATATTGTGTGAGGGATAGTTCTAAACGTATGAGAACTCTGTGGGTGTGACGTCTGAACATCCCCAACCGCACACATCCTTATCAATGCCAGGATTTGTTTATCACCAGCCGACGTGGTCATAATCATGGAATGTCGGAATGTGCCAGTGTTTGGCACTGTGTTTTCTCTGTGCAAACCTGCCTCGGGGCGGCTGTGGCTCAGGAGGTAAAGCCGGTGTGTAACGATCGCAAGGTCGGCGGTTCGATCCCCATCTGGCCACGCTGGCCACGGGCAAGACACTGAACCCCAAATTGCTCCCAATGAGCGGGCCTTGCATGGTAGCTTGCACACATTGGTGTGTGAATGTGTGTGTGAATGGGTGAATGAGAGGCCATTGTAAAGCGCTTTGGAATAAGGCGATATATAAGGCTGCATTTACACCGCAGGTCGTAATGCCTAGTTCCGATTTTTTTGCCGATATCCACATTTTTGGAACGCCTGCTTACATCTACTTTTTTAAATGACCCATATCTGATACCTGTGCTTACATTGCTTTCACTTGTGTAACACTTGAAACAGCCCACATGCGTACACAGGTTTCGTTACCGAAAACGAAATTAAACAGACAGTCGGCACTTGCAATGGACGCAAACGATACAGACATTATAATCCCTTTTATATATCATAATATAAAGCCATTGCTTTCCGAAGTATGTTTAGAAGTCCGCAAAATATTGCGCACATTTTAAGGCAGTTCATAAAAATGCGAAGACTGTCGCATTTTTAATGACGTGCAAATCAGAATTACCAGGAATATTCCAACCTGCCTGGTTACATGACAGTTCGAAAACGACACATATCCGATTCGTATCAGATTTATTTCCACATGTTATTGAGCCCTGAATCGGATCTGAGAATATCAGATTCAATGTGCTTTTTTTACTAGTGTTACATAAGTTACATATCCGATCTGTGCCACATGTGAGCAAAAAAATGGGCATTGTGTCACTTCTACCTGGCAGTGTCACCGCAGCCTAAGTACAGTCCAATTTCCCAAACATCTTCAAAAAAGTCAATGTTTCCGGCAGTATAAATACACTGTACGCATGAACCACTGGCCTTGGCTAGGCTAGCAGCCTTCAAGCCAGTCCTGGTCTGAGGACACAACCTTCAGATGTAGATTAGATTAGATTACATTTACTGTCCACAGGGGGAAAGTCATTTTCACACCACTGTACGGTATACATATACATGTACATACAACACTGTATAACTCAGACAACAATAGACAGTACTACACAGGACAGATACCCAAGTACACACACTCAGCGCGGTCTGTTATTTAATGCAACAATGGCTGCGGGGATCAGGCTATTGCCAAAGCGAGCCCTTTTGCACCTTAGTGTTCTGTACCTACGCCCGGAGGGCAGGGGGGGCGAGGTGCAGATTGAGTGGGTGGGTGACGTCCTGTTCTGTTGCGGTTGCGTTTGCGTGAGATGGCCCTGTTGTTTAGTGCTGTGAGGTTGGGTGTGGGGAGTCCAATCGATGGCCCCAATGATGGCATTGCCACAAGGAGACATAACATTGTGGAACAGTGTTCCAGTCATAAATCATGCTACATGCGCTTATGGAGTCTTTCTCACAAGGGACTGTTTTCACAGTTCACATCTGTCGACACGTGTGTAGCATGTTCAATTGACAATTGATTATGCGCTGTTTGTTTCTCATGTCATGTTTGATTTGACTAATGGGCGTAGTTGGTCAGAGGAGAGTGTAGTGTGTTTGACTTTAAAAATAACCTGCCCTTTGTCCTCTGGAGAGATGGCAGGTCGTGGGAAATATGCTCCCGAGTCTTGAGATGAGGAGGAGACAGTAAGAGCCCTCAGAAGCAACCGGATGCATTCCCATAGATGCAGTACATACATGCACATGAGAAAGAATGCTGGCCCCACGTTGATTTAAACCTCTCTCATACTCTTGCAAACATGCACGTACGCGCATGCACACACACACACACATACATATATATATATATATATATATACACACACACGTAAACACACACACACACACACATACATATACTTATACACATTCACACACACACACACATACATATATATATATATATATATATATATATACACACACACAAACTTAAACAAACACACACACATACATATACACATACACCCATACATATACACACACCCCCCAAACACACACACACACACACACACACACACACACACACACATATACACACACACATACATACATATACACACACACACACACACATAAACACACACACACATACACACACACACATACATATACACACACACATACATACATATACACACACACACACACACACACACACAACACACACACACACATCCCCAAGTGAACCAGAGGGTAAAAAAAAAAAGGAGTCTGATTCCAACAAGATTTCTCTCCACAACTGCGAGGTGAATCATGTAGCAGAGCGCAGAGCCAGAGATACAGGTCAGGATCTGTTCTGTGGACGACCACGCCATCACATCATCACACGCCGACTGACGTCTTACTGGAACTGGAACTGGCAGTAAATAAGATGTTTATTTTACCGTCAGCTTGTGGTCATGTTGAAACAGGCACCTCTGTGTAACCAGGGCTTGTGTCTCTCTAACCACAATCCACCTGGTTCTCAGATTCTGTTTCTGCAAACCCTGGAGCAAGGGTAGAATGTCCCTCGTGGCAACACGGGGCCTTTGTTCTCCCGTGGAATGGTTTTAAAGAGGCCTCATTACTGTATAATGCTCCTAGACGTGATAGCATTGTCCTGTCAAGGCAACCACGGCCACAATAAAGGGTTTCGAAACTCATAAACGACGTAACCTCTCTAGGTTACTCAGCTACGACCCTTAAGGCAGACGACTTAATCTTAATCATGTCTCCCTTCGTTCTTGTCCAACACACACCTCCTAAAAAAAAACGTTCTGGTTTTCTCCTTGTTTTGAACCGAGGACTCTCTCTCTCTCTCGCATGACATCATGACCAGGAGTTCAGTGGCCTATATGAGGGCTTGTGATGCTTGTGCTAATAGACAGCCAAGAAGGGTGACTGTGGGTCTACAGGGTCTGGGTTAATGGTTGGCTGGTCGTCTGAACCTAAACCAAAACATACACAGGCGCAGGCACACGCACACACAAGACACACACACACAAACACACACAAGAAAAACACACACACACACACACACACAGGTCCAAACCAGAATTGCGACTAGCCGTCTGAACCTAAACCAAAACATACACAGGCGCAGGCGCGCGCACACACACATACATACACACAAGACACACACACACACGCACACACACACAAGACACACACACAAGACACACACACACAAACAAACACACACAAACAAACACACACACAAGACACACACGCACAAGACACACACACACAAACAAACACACACACAAGACACACGCACACACAAAACACACACACACACACACACACGCAGGTCCAAACCAGAACTGCGACTCATTGATTTATGCGGCTGCCCCCTTTGAAAGAGTGACCGTGACCAGGGGTGAGAGGGTTCGGAAAACTCGGGGTGATGTCATTCACTCTCACATCGTGTATGTCTGCCCTCGGGCTCCAGGACCGGTGGGTTGCTTTCCTCACATTAAAGGTCGGTTTCCTGGACACAAAACGAAGGCCAATTATTATTCGATCGGAGACTCTCCGTCGAAGATGCTTTTTTAAGTCTAGGCTAGACATCATCTGGATCTGGGGAAAGAAAACTGTCTGTGTATGTTTTAAGTTTTAAACACCACTGACATGCTTTGAAACGTGTGTGTGTGTGTGCGCCTTTTGTTATTTACCGATCGACCTTACTTTCTACTTAATGATTCAGACAGTTTGATGAGTCACCAGGTTTGTGGCTCTTGCTGTTTGCGAAAGGCAGTTAAGTCATAACTCTTTTTTTTTTTTCTTCCATGTGGGTGTATTTAGGCTCTAGGCTAGTGTGTTCACAGGAAAAACACATTCTCTCACCTCTCCTTTGAGAAAGGTTAGAGCCTCTTTACCTGTCCAGCTGGTTAGTCAGCAAAACCGGTGTCCCGTCACCCCTGGCGACGACAGTCACTTAAGTGACAGTTAGGAAGGAAACGCTGCTCTCGTTTTACGACTTCCTACGTCACAGGAAATAGCTGTTTTTCTGAGCTTATTTATGCTAATGTCGGGGTTGTGGTTGTCAGCTGGGAATGTGTGTTAAGTGTTACTTCTTCTTTAGATGGTGTTTAATAGAGTGTACAGCCTAAGGCCCAGGCTACACGATGACGCAACGCAATGGAACCATCGCTAAGCCACGCCCCGAAATAGCACAGAAAAAGTCACTACAGGCAGAAAACTCGGACAAACAAGTCGCTAATATCTGATGGTGAAAAAAGCTTCTAGACAAAATATTCTTGTCATCTTTTTTTAAAAAATTCTATTACTTGCTGTGGTAAATCAGAAATCAGAAATTTGCCAACTCCCGCCATTGTATGTCATTCAGTCACGGTCGGTCAGTCAGTCACCGTCAGTGAAGCGTTGTTTGTTTGTCCGAGTTTTCAAAGGGGGCGTGGCTTAGCGATAGGTCCATTTCAGAGCCGATCTGATCTCTAGCAACACAAACTGTTTTCACACCGTGGCCCAAAAGAATCTCCACATGGCCACATGGAAGCGCGTATTATAGGATCGTTTAAGTACACTGGGCATGCGTGTGCTGGTAGACCCAGCAAATTATTAAAGTATAATTGACTGTAATAATAATACGGTAATAAAATAATAGTAATTCATTAATTTTCACTCATTCGGTAGTAATGTCAACTCCCGCAGTCCCGATCAATCTCCTCTCCACTTACATTACCTCTGCATCCAAGATACGGCATGTATACGTTATTAATCTGTGTAACTTTCGGTTGTATGAAAAGAGCTGATGCATAATAAAGTTATGATATGATAATTGTTGAAGTGCCTCATGCTAAGATTGTTTCTTTAAGATGGTCAATAATGTCATGTCCTCGCACTACCTGCTATCTGCACTCAAGTTTTCATATGTATATCTATTTCTAGATGTTGTTAACGTTTGCTATTCTGTTGGACACAACATGCGTCACATGTTTCTCGTTGTGTTAAAATAACATAAAACAACAATAATTCAGTCAAAGGTGTCGCCTATGTCTAAACTATTTTACAGATTAGATTTATTTTACGTTTCCTCACCGCTTCTGTCTGCCAATGTGAGGATACACCTACTGTAATGACTTGTTCCTTGTCTGAGAAAACTAATTAAAAAGCTGTGTAACACCCCCACCACAGCCCCACCCATACCCCTAAGACATTAACCCTCCCTCACACCTCCTCTTACCCCTACCTCAAACCCCACCCCCTGCCCTTGGGCTTTCCTACCCCCCCCCCCCCCCCTCTCTCTTCCTGAAGAGGGCTGGCTTTCAGGGTCCTCCGGGCCCTCACTGTGGTGGGTTTACCAGTTGTAACTAGGAGAGAGAGAGAGAGACAGAGAGAGAGACAGAGAGAGAGACAGAGACAGAGACACACACAGAGAGAGAGAGAGAGAGAGAGAGAGAGAGAGACACACAGAGAGAGAGAGAGAGAGAGAAAGAGAGAGAGAGACAGAGACAGTGACAGAGACACAGAGAGAGAGAGAGAGACAGAGACAGAGACACAGAGAGAGAGACACAGAGAGAGAGAGACAGAGACAGAGACACAGAGAGAGAGGTGTCTTGCTGGGTGATCATCAGAATGCTTTGGTGTTGGACGACGTGCATTAACGTTCCATTAGTCGGAGTCTGCCACCTGACCAACCTGCTGGAGTAGTGGCGTGGAGTCAATTTCCGTTTCAGAGAATCTTTCTAGAATGAGGTATGTTACCAGTATTAACCAATCATCTTCGCTCATTTTTTTATTTTCAGATGTTGAACTCATTGTTGTTTGTTGTTGTTTTTCTGGGAAATGACTCCAATGAATGGAGCAACACGGAGATGTTCTACTTCTACATGTTGTCAGTTTGGGCGGTTGGTTGCCCCCATGTTTCACTCCAACATGTCACTCTTTTTGTCTCTGGGAGGTTACTGCCTGGAGTTTAGGGTCCGGGGGGGCCTTTTGTTGTGGTGGGTGTGCTAGCCCAACTGATGACCTCTACAGCTTGTGAACAGAGCCCAGGACAAAGGCCAAGTTAATCAGTAGGCTAGTGTAACCTTTTTTTTTTGCTTTTCCTTTCATACCGCACCGCAATGCACCTCTTCA
>NC_137679.1:9308955-9318955 GCF_963989245.1 Nansenia antarctica | reverse complement strand
ATTATATTCAAAGAGGTCTAAAAAGGTCTTAAATTTGACTTGTTTTAACTTGTAGGAACCCTGGGTATGGTATCTTCACTCTTAGATATGTCTGTCAGACTTTTCTTCAACCAGAGCAGACTAGTACCCCCCCCCCCCCCCCCCCCTCAGGGCGGTTCTGACTTTTACTAGCAGCAGCTCTGTGACGCAGTCAAGATGTCAGTTAACTCAACCCTGCCCTCCCGATGGTGCCTTAACCTGTCAGAACTCAACGCCGTATGCTCCCCCAGGGCATCATGGGAGAATACCTCGGTCCTCCCCTCCTTGCCTCTGTGGTAGACGGACAGCACCATCCACGGGCCTCCCTCCACTCAATACCGGACACTGGCGTGTGTACGCCAAGCACTGCCTTGTGGTCCTCCGTCTCTCTTTGGAACTGTCGTCATGACATCCAGCTGGATTTTTTTTATTTTTATCAAATGTTTATTCAACCTCATACTGAACACTTTTACATTGTTGCTTACATTGTAAGATAAGAAAAAAAAAGATACGAAAAACAAAAACAAAAGAAACAACTACGGTATATACAGTTAGGCAGGCAAGGAGAATTATAAGTCATGGCATCAAATCAGTTACTTCCACACACGTAGTAATGAATGAACATCGATTCGACAAGACACAAATGCATTCAAATAAACACATTCAAATCAAATAAAAATCAGTCATGGTCAGGTCCTACCTTTATATCTGTACTGCACCTTTTCACACTTGAAACCCAAAATAAGCAATTACAGGAGCCCATCTCTTTACAAATATCACTGTCATATCACTGTCACTATTCACCTAGAGTCTCGCAGTTATGTTTTCCATTGTGTACAGCTGGAGTTCTATATCTCTGCTATTACCGTGACCTCCAGCTGGACTGAGGTTTTTTTCTCACAGGCTACGACTTGAAGCTGGACACTGGCGGAAGCATCTGGTTCACACAAGCGTGTCTACACGGAGGCAGTCAGGCACACACATGCGCGCACACACACAGCTGGAGTCGTAAGCCCAGGTAAAGATCAAACCGAAGGAAGACACAGGCGTATGACAGGGCTTTTCCACCTACGGCGTCTGCTAACACTTAACAGGAGGTAAGGGAGAATAGAAGGGCAGGATCATCCGTCACGAATTCCCCTAGTGTTTCGCCGTCTTGCGTGCTATGGCTGGTTAGTGTGTAGATGTGGGTCAGTGTGTTAGTATTAATCACCAGTTAACCCTCTCCCCCTGCCCTTCCCATGTGTCCCCAGCACTACCTTAATTAGGCCCCTATACTTTATTTTATTTATTGTTTGTTTCTTTTCTTTTCTTTTTACTACCCAATCTTTTCAGTTTGTTAAGCGTCTTTGAGTGTCTAGAAAAGCGCTATATAAGTCTAATGTATTATTATTATTATTATTATTATTATTATTATTATTATTATTATTATTACATAGTACAGTACAGTACAAATAACAATTAAAATGAAGGACACCTTTCAGCTGTTCAACTTAGGAATTGACTTTTGGCGTTACCTGTGCACGTAATCAGTGTTCAATTTACTTTTAGCATTATCTGTGGACATAATCAGTTATGCACGTTTGGCTTAGATTACACTGTTGTTCAGTTATTAATATGACTTCATGCTCATGTTTACATTGTGTAATTAGGATACATATACGTAGTAATTAGGTTTAGATGAGATGGGTTTATGGATAATACATCATACTTTTCCTTCCTGTGTTTGCTCTGAGGCTTTAGTAATACCACAAGTACATACACACTCACACACACACACACACACACACACAGACAGACACACACACACCCACACGGACGGACTCGCACACGGACATACACCGTACACACACCCACACCTATAGTGGACACACCCATACGACACACATTTCATTTCACAAACAGGTTTTCCCCCCGGGGAAGACTGTGAGCTAATGATCTGCCTATAGATCTATCTTTCTCTAGTATGTACACTCCCAAAGCGTGCGTGCGTGCGTGAGGTGTCACAGCCTGGGCTGTGAATAGTCTCAGTCTCCTGCCTTAAGGCTGTCTGCTAGAGACAGAGACAGAGAGACAGCTCCGTAACCGAACACCAGAGTGTGATTACGTTATGTTCTAATGCTCTTGTCCTCCGGTCCTCCACAGTTGCTAAGTCATCCTGTCTCTCAGATGCTGACGACTTGTTCTGAAGCACCCGCAATTGTGTCAGTTTGACGTTGATTTATTCTGTAAACTGTAATCCAAGCCACTCTTGTCTAAAGGGTTTTTTAATGTGGGGGGGGCGGCTGTGGCGCAGGAGGTAGAGCCGCCGTCTAATGATCGCAAGGTTGGCAGATCGGCAGTTCGAGCCCCCGGCTGGCCACATGTCGAAGTGTCCTTGGGCAAGACACTGAACCCCGAATTGCTCCCAGTGAGCGGGCCGGCGCCTTGCATGGTAGCTTGCCGCCATTGGTGTGTGAATGTGTGTGTGAATGGGTGAATGAGAGGCTGTTGTAAAGCGCTTTGGATAAAGGCGCTATATAAGTCAGTCCATTAGGAAGAGGCATTGTGGATGGTTGTAATGCATTTGAAGATGCCTCCTGTCTATGCCTGCCTGATTAATTTGGACAATTCAGACCTCCCCAAAACAGATAACTAGTACTTTATTATTTATAAGCCATTTTTTTAGATAGATAGATAGATAGATAGATAGATAGATAGATAGATAGATAGATAGATAGATAGATAGATAGTTTATTAGCCACACGACCAAAGCCGGTGGAATTTGTTTTCGGTACAGCATATTGATCTCTGCATCACACAAATGACAAAAACAAAGAAGTGCACAATAGACAACATCAGACAAAAATGTAAATATACAATAAATAGACAACAACAGACAATCGTATGCATGTCGGTTTAGCTGAGTCCGCCCACACTCGTCAAGTGAGCATCCAACATCCAACTCCTCAAAGCTATACCCACCATATGACGGGTGGGGGGACTGGGCACCTAGCCAAACAGACATTAGTATTCATGGAGGATGATCAGTGGGAGGCAGACAGTGGAGTGTAGAACCCCAGTACTGTACATGAAGACTGGGTAGAGAGTTGGAGGAGGAGTGGAGGAGGAGAGGAGGAGAGGAGGAGTGTGGAGGGCTGAGCGGTTTCCCTCCTTTACTGATGTAGAAACCTCCAGGCTCTTTATTCAGACAGACACGCACACACACACACACACACACAGACAGTGAAAAACACACACACACACACACACAGAGTGAAAGACACAAACACACACACACACACACACACACACACAGAGTGAAAGACACAAACACACACACACACACACACACCCACACACACACACAGAGTGAAAGACACAAACACACACACACACACACAGACACAGACAGACAGACAGTGAAAGACACAAACACACACACACAGACACACACACACACAGAGTGAAAGACACAAACACATACACACACACACACACACAAAGTGAAAGACACACACACGCACACACACACACACACACACAAACACACACAGACAGTGAAAGACACAAACACACACACACAGACACACACACACACACACAGACAGACACACACACACATACACACACAGAGAGAGTGAAAGACACACACACACACTCACACACACAGACAGTGAAAGACACAAACACACACACACACACACACACACACACACACCCTGCCCAGGGGTGGGAGGGGCTCCGGTCTCTTGAGGGACAATGCTGGTAGCTGTGTCTGTTTTGTCTGGTTGTGGGGCTGCAGGATGACATGATAGTGATCAGAGATAGTGAGCTGTCTGGCTGGGAGAGAGAGAGAGAGAGAGAGAGAGAGAGAGAGGAGCGCTGGGGCAGCAGCCAGACAGGCTGGCTGGGTTTACCTGTTGACTGGAGCTCCTCGCTGCCCAGTGTCGGCTCTGCCTCCCACAGGCAAACAGTCACAGTGTGAAGGAGAGGCTGCGTCACAAAGGAACCTTCTGGATTACTGATACGTTGTGTTTTGGAGTGTCATGGAGAATTGAAGAAGCTAGTGGTGGAGAATTTTGAAGAGAAGTAAGTGTCTTTTGGTTTGGTTGTGTGTGTGTGGTGTGTGTGTGTGTGTGTGTGTGTGTGTGTGTGTGTGTGTGTGTGTGTGTGTGCGTGTGTGCGTGCGTGTGTGTGCATGTGTGTGTGTGTGTGTCTCTCTCTGTGTGTCTCTCTGTGTGTGTGTGTCTCTCTCTGTGTGTCTCTCTGTGTGTGTGTGTGTGTGTGTGTGTGTGTGTGTGTGTGTGTGTGTGTGTTTGTGTCTCTGTGTGTGTGTGTGTGTGTGTGTGTGTCTCTCTGTGTGTCTCTCTCTGTGTGTGTGTGTGTGTGTGTGTGTGTGTGTGTGTGTGTGTGTGTGTGTGTGTGTGTGTGCGTGTGTGTGTGTGTGTGTGCGCGTGTGCGTGCATGTGCTTGAGTGTGTGCGTGCATCCAAGAGAGAAGTGTTCATGTTCTGTATCCCGTTGCCTATATCATGTCATGTATTTGAAAGGTGTATTCGTGCTTCCTATGATGTCAAGTCTGTTGTTTTGTAAATGAAGACTTCCTGTCTGTTGTAACACGATCGATGATGAGTCACTCATTCATTAAGGTGTTCAGGGAGGGTGTCCCAGTGGCTGCTGGGTAACCCGATCGCAGGCTCAGACTACAGCTGTGTGACATCCAATATGCCCAGAGGAGACAGGCAGCTTACACTGAAACAGACAACACAACAATGTCATTGAGGTATAATGGGACAAGCAGAAAGTATGAGAGCACACAGATAGAAGGAATTCTTCGAATCCTTACAATGTGTGAGAGAGAGAGAGGGGGAGAAAGTGAGAGAGAGAGAAAGAAAGATGACTTTCAAGGAATCCGTAGGTTCCCGTGTGGTGTGGCTACTGACTTTGAGAAGACTGTTCTGTATTGTCGCGTGGAAGAAACGTTCTAGGTAGCGTGATACGAGGTTGCTACTACAGGGTGATGGTTTCCGTTCGGTGGTGGTCATAACATTGCTTCTTTTGAGTAGAAACCTTTTGTTTATATATACCGTTAGGAGTATATATACCGTTAGGAGTACTCTGTGTGATTTTTCTCACTAGAACAGCCGTGCCTTTTTACCTACTAAAAGAGCCGCCTCGGGGGTGTTAGAATGGCAATCTGCTATTTACACACAACGACCACTAGTTGGCCGCTTGTAAATTAGCCTGCTTCCGACACAGGAAAACTGCAGAATAGCTTTATACTAGCTTATCCTGATGTGATTTTCGAAAATGTAAGGATACTGAGGTGGTAGAACGCGCATATCCAGGAAAAGTCATGAAAGGAGGGTCCTGAAATTTGATCGAGTGCAAAGAGGGTCACACAGGGGTCAAAATGACCTCTCACGGCTGATTAAGTGTTAAGGAGGAGGACGTGTAGAGGGGATACAGAAGTCAGGCGCATGAATTCTGGCTGTGAGTCAAACACACACATATGCCCCCCCCCGTAAAAAACACTCACCGTATTGTTCCGTCGTTGCTGGAGAAACAGAAGGAGCAAAGTGTTTTTAAACAGAATTAGCGTTCGTGTTTGGTCGCTGCTGTGTGCACATCCCCCCAGGGCTAGTGTCTGGTCTGGTCTGGTGAGTCTTGGCTATGACGGAGCTTAGCTAACACAGCTCTGGGTTTTGCAGGGGGGGGGGGCTTAGTTTCGCTAACACAGCCTTGGGGGGACCCCCCCCCCCCCCCTCTCTCCAAACAGACACATTCTAGCAGAGAGGAAGAGAGACGGGACCCCCTCTATTATCTGTCATCTGGTCAAGGAAGCCCCCACTTCCACATTGCAACATAAACAGATTGTGGTTGTCCGTTCTGCTTTCACTGATGGGTAGATAGACGGGACGGACAGAGGCGGACATGTTTGGAATGGTTTGCTGTAATTGAGAGTAGGCCTGTAACAATTATGAAATAATTGCCTAATGGCAATTCATTTGTCTAATGGCAATCTTGACTGTGCTCCAACACGCTAGCTAGCTAGCTAACAACAAAGAACATCACGTCGCTGATAGAACATGAACATGCTAAAAACAAATAACTACACATAACTACATGACACACAGTCCCTTTTGTATTGATGAGGAAACATGTTCAATTTTAAAAAGAGGCATGGTTTACTTTCTTGCTGGGTTATATTACATTATCTGGGTCACATAACAGTGAAACAATGATATTGTTTCATTGCAATTATTTCTGAGACAATTTATTGTACAGCAACATTTTGAATTGTTACAAGCCTGACTGAGAGGGATCTGTGATTCTGGTTATAGGTCCGTTATGAACAAATAGCTGATCTTAGAATGATATGGTTCTATCTCCTTTTAGGGTAGTTCAGAGATATTGAGCGTCAAAGTTTTTACATATTCCATTATGTTTTGTGAGATGGAACCTTTGTATTTTATGAATTACTAACTCAAACATTTCAACATTTTAAAAATAACACCACACAGGCATTAATAAACACTTAATGGATCAGATTATGTAAAAAACTCAATTTTGACAAAAATAGAACCTTATCATTAGAATAGAACCTTATCATTCTAACGTCACGAAATACTATCACACAGTGCCTCTTTTGTCGTATGGAATACAACAAGCTCTTTACGTGAGTGTGTGTCTGACCGCTGAACCTCGAGCGGAGAGGAAGAGAGGCCTCTTCAGACTACCTCAACACACTCGTGTGAATCTACCATTGTCATTGGGTGTTGCCACTTCAGCATCAGCCCCCCCCCCCCACCCCCCCCAGCATTTGAATAGAGGTGTTTCACACCCTAAATAGTGGTAATGGGGGTGCTTTAGACAATAGTCTTAATCACGCTGCAGACCGTTTGCATACTGTTGAATAAGGGAGGGGGGGGGGGCTCCTAATTACTCCCCTCCCTACACTCACGGACCAAAAACGGTTGTTTAGCGTTCTACATCAGACAGGCCAACACCCTGCCAACATTTTAAACAGGCCCTCAAAACCCACCTCTTCAAGCTGGCCTTCACCAGTTAACCCTCTCCCCCTCCCCTTCCCATGTGTCCCCAGCACTACCTTAATTAGGCCCCTATACTTTCTTTTATTTCTTTGTTTGTTTCTTTTTATTATTACTACTCGATCTTTTTCGGTTTGTAAAGCGTCTTTGAGTGTCTAGAAAAGCGCTATATAAGTCTAATGTATTATTATTATTATTATTATTATTATTATTATTGCATGGAGCTAAAGAACCTTTATCGAACCATAGAACCATATCCAAAGAATTGTTTTCTTCCTCTAAGGATGCACTTCGGCCTGGGTCATTGACTGACTCACCAGAGCGATGATGGAAGTGGATTTAGAGAGATTTCAGGATTCCCACTCATACTCATTAAGTGTTGTGTTGTCTCTAATCCCTCTGTGTTGTTGTGAGTCTCTCTGAAGAGACAATAGGCTGTGAGGGGGCCCTCCACAGGGAGATAACTAAAGGCTTCAGAGTGAGTGTGGACGTGTGTCGACCGGAATACACTAACAATCTGTTTCCTGGTCTATTCTATTTGGCAGAGACTTTCAGCTGTATGTTCTTGAGAGCACAATGTATCTAATGTTGACATGCGTCGGTGTACATTGCTCTGTGCTTGAGCTAACACAAGTGTGCTTGCGTATGAATGCGCTTGTGTGTGTGTGTATGTGTGTGTGTATGTGTGTGTGTGTGTGTATATGTGTGTGTGTATGTGTGTGTGTGAGGGTGTGTGTGTAGCACTAGCACTACTCTCCTCAGCCCTGCTAATCCAGAGTCTCCCCCTACGAATGAATGAATGAATGAATGAATGAATGAATGAATGAATGAATGAATGAATGAATGGTCTTTATTGTCATTGCTATAGTACAGGTACCAAACAACGAAATTTAGGAGGGGGGGCTCCCCTGGTGCTAGGAAAGAAGAAAAAAAAAACTAAAAAAGACAAGAAGGGAAGGAGCTGGTTTACATAAATAAAGGCTATGTACACTATCCACTATACTATACTGTACAGATAGACGACTAGGGTTGTCATATTGCACATAGTGTTATTGCACATTCATTTAAAGTGTCGCAGTTTGCAGGCTTGAAATGTACATATTTGTGCCTCAGCACGCTCTCCCACAGTGGAACAATGAGAGTGAACTTGGCTCCAGTTCCTCATTCAACCCCAGAGGTCGAATCACAGCCCGGCTCGGCCAGGGGAGCAGCACACGATCACTCTGGGTCAAACGGTTGCTGCTAGCCACCGGCCGGGAGCATGCAAACCGAAACAGGCTACTACTAAAGGCTTGTGTAACAGTGTGTACACAGGGTTCCTGTGTGGGTCTTAAAAAGCCGTAAAAAGTCTAAAATCCAGCAATCCAATTCCCAAGGCCTAAAAAGGGCTCAAATGTCAGTTATCCGGTCCGAAAATGAGGTGCTAGGTCTTAGAAATGAGATCTCGCAAGGAAATCAGCTCAACCACATCCATTTACGCGGAAATGAATCAAGCTGGAACGCCGAAACGCTTCCTTTTTTGTCTGTATGGCTGTTAAATCCCTAATTTCATCACCTCGAGGATGACAAAAAGCTATCATATGGTGTCGCGAAGAGGTCTAAAAAAAGGTCTAAAAAGGTCGTAAATTTGACTTGTTGAAACGTGTAGGAACCCTGTGTGTAGCAGCAGTAGCAGTAGTAGTAGCAGACAGGCTCAGAATAGAGGGAATACCAGTTCATTTACTTATTAAAAGTGGGCCAGTGTGTCAGCCAGGCTCACAGTAATGTGATTTTCACACACGGAACAAATTGATTCCGAGGTGGAATGTCGTCTCTCCATACCAGCTGAATATACAACGTACAAGTGGACATGATGTCAATGGTTAAAATACATCTGGGCTCGTCTGCGAGCTTGACCGCTTCACTCATCACTCGTTTTAGAGAGAGAGAGAGAGAGAGAGAGATATAGACAGAAAGATACGAGAGAGAGAGAGAGAGAGAGAGAGAGAGAGAGAGAGAGAGAGAGAGAGAGAGGGATGAGGGTCTGTGTTTGCGTGTGTGTGTGTGTGTCTGTGTCTTTGTCTGTGTGTGTGTGCGTGCGTGTGTCTGTATCTGTGTGTGTCTGTGTCTGTGTCTCTGTGCCTGTGTCTTTGTGTCTGTGTCTTTGTGTCTGTGTCTGTGTCTTTGTGTCTGTGTGTGTGTGTGTGTGTGTGTGTGTGTGTGTGTGTGTGTGTGTGTGTGTGTGTGTGTGTGTGCGTGCGCATGTGCGTGCCTGTGTGTCTGTGTCTGTGTCTTCTTTGTATGTGTCTGTGTGTGTGCGTGCGTGCGTGTGTGTGCGTGTGTGTCTGTAGAAGAGAGACGTGTTGTTCTGCTGAATTCCTGACACTCCTCCTGGCTGTGAGACAGCCATGTCATTACCTTCGCCTGGCCTAGCCTGGTCTGCATCTGCATCTGCTCCGCTGAGGAGGTTCAGCCTTCTGGCTGCTGCACTGGAATGTGCCCATCAAACTCCCTTCAACCTCCTCCCTCCACGCGCTGGTTAAATGTATAGGAGTGTACTGTATAGTCTGGCTTTATGATTTGAAAAAGCCCACACCATATTTTCTAAATATAATCGAGCCGTTTTTAGGAAAAAAAATGTAGGCCTTTTGTTTGCCTTTAACGTTTACCAGCGTTCTGGTTTGACACTGGACTGTGGTGTTGCTATATGCGGGGCTCCCACGGGTCCTTGAAATCCTTGAAAGTTTGTGAATTTGAGAAGAAAAAAGAAATCGAGGTCTTAGAAGTTTTGGAAAATAGACATGGGTCATTGAAAGTGCTTGAGTTCCCCCCTCTCTCTCTCTCTCTCTAAAAAAATGTATATATACTTTATATATTATTATATTTTATATATATATATATAATATACAGTATATGTAGTCAGATGTTTTTTTTTATATATATATATTCAAACATGTTTTACTTAGCTCG
>NC_137679.1:9251455-9303955 GCF_963989245.1 Nansenia antarctica | reverse complement strand
GCCATGTTTCCTGGCCTCTCTGGCCTGGCTTGTTCCGGGCAAGCTGTGCTCTGGCTGGCTCAGTGAAAAGATGGATTGTCTTTGGTGAGCTGTGTGGAGTTCTCTTGTGTGGGTGTGAAGAAGGACCTAGAGCAGCAGGGGGACCACGGGTCTGGACTGGCCAGAAGAAGGGCTGGATCGGGTGCTGGGTAGACAGGGGTTGGACTGGGCTCTGTGTAGAGGGCAGCCGGCCAACCAGCCAGTCAGCCAGCCAGCCAGGCAGACTCGGTTTGGGCACTGGCCACTGGACACTGGGGTAGGGAAGTGAGCAGGCCGTGGTCCAGGGCACTCTAACTGTGCCTGGCTACTGTTGGAGCCAGACCTCTCTGATCTCGGGGGCCAGTAACCACCGGCCATGTTGGAAACCTCCACTGTCTGCTGTGGATGCTGTAGTTCATGAAGCATTCTGTGATGTTGAACACGTTGGTGTTTTAATGATGGTAAATGGTAAATGGACTGCACTTATATAGCGCCTTTATCCAAAGCGCTTTACAACGGCCTCTCATTCACCCGTTCGCACACACATTCACACACCAATGGCGGCCAAGCTACCATGCAAGGCGCCGGTCCCTGCTCACTGGGAGCAATTTGTGGTTCAGTGTCTGTCTTGCCCAAGGACACTTCGACATGTGGCCAGCCGGGGCTCGAACCGCCGATCTGCCAACCTTGCGATCATTAGACGCCGGGTCTACCTCCTGCGCCACAGCCGCCCCTCATTATAACGAGTACTGTTCAACCTTCAATTGTCCTCCTAGAGTGGCTGAACCTCTCTGTCTCTCTCTCTCTCTCTCTCTCTCTGCCTCTCTCTCTCTCTCTCTCTTTGGTTCGGTACCTCGGTTGGACTCCAAGACGACGGCAACCTTTTCCTCTGTGCCTTCCTTCTACTCGAGGCAGTCTCTCTGCCGGTGGCTCCTCTCACCCCACAGGGGGTCCCCTCCGTCACGCTGGGTCGGTCGTCATTATAAACCATAACAACAGCCAGATGTATCCATCATTCCTGGTGTGATTGTCTTTGGCACATCTTCATAGAAGGATAGTTATTCGTCACGACGTATATATCCTTTGTCCTGCTCCGAACCTCCAGGGGTGTGATTCATTGAACTCCCGAGCATAAAACCTGTCCGTCAGTCCCATTAGAGCAGCATCGGCTGTACACGTCGTCCCGTCCCCCCCCGTCCCCCCAATGATGTACTCTCATGGTCATCCCTCATGTGGCGGTAATGATGTGTTTTCTCATCTTAGGCTCACCACAGACTCACTCACTGTCCTTCAGTTTTGTCTTGAACACAGGTGTTCAAACATACACACACACACACACACACACACACACACATGAAGACAGATACTGTTCTGTCTCGGTGTGTCCTCTCCTCCCGGGTCCTTCTAGAAGATTGGGTTCGACAGTGTGGTCGGTCTTCGACTACATTCGTCATCCATTCCAGACGTTGTTTTTTCCCCTTCACCCAACATCACCCCCCCCCCCGTTACAGGCTATTTCGGTAACTATGGCTACACTCTAACACTCACTCTTTGGTTGGCCTTAGCTCACTCCCTGGTGTTGTGGTCTGACCAGACTCGTGACATCCGGGTGGGGGGGGGGGGGGGGCGGTTAGGGGGGGGGGGTTGTCATCCCATGGTTGAGGTGGTGACAGGACCTGTTGTTGCCCTCTGAAATGAACACTCAGCAGTGTCTGCTCGCTGTCTGGGGGGGGGGGGGCTGTGTGGCGAGATTTGTTTTGGTTAGCGAAGCCCGCGCTGTTAGCACCCTAGCGCTAGGACACTGAGGAGAGACCAGACACCGGAGGAGGAGGAGTGAGAGTGTGTTTTCCTGTCAGTTTGAACGGACCATTGTTGTATATTCAGTATGAGGCCCCTGGGCGGGGGGGGGGGGGGGGGGCAGACCTGATGATAATCAATGTAATGTGTTGTAACCTCCCTGCGACGTAGTTCGTTCCCACTCTCCTGGACACGTCAACACCTTGGACTGTGTGTGTGTGTGTGTGTTAGAGAGGAGTTACATTGTTCGAGGGTGATCAACTCCTCACCCCTTGACAGCCTACACACAGGCACACACACACACACACACACACACACACACACACACACACGTACACACAGTTGTCGGTCTGTTCACATGCAGATAGGCTGTCTGGCCCTGAGAATAACAACAGTTTCAGTCCATCTGATGAAAGATTTCCTCTGTTTCCCCTGGGGTGAACTTCTCTGTCGCTGAGCGATTCATGGCAGCTCGCAGGATTGAAGCTCTGATTCCCAGACTGACATCCCAAATGTCTGTCTGTGCGTGTGCATTTGTGTGTGTGTGTATGTGTGTGTGTGTGCGTGTGTGTGTGTGCAGGGATGCAAACTTGTCACCTTTTAGCCGTTTTGACCTCAAAATAAATAGGTCAACAATTTTCATAAATGTTCATGAAATTTTGTTTTCAGGCAAAAGAAAAACCCAGTTTGCATCCCTGGTGTGTGTGTGGTGTGTGTGTGCATGCGTGGGCGTGTGTGTGAGTGTGCCTGTGTCCGTGTGTGTGTGTGTGTGATAGGTCTGTGCTTGACAGCATGTGTCATCCGCCCCCCCCCCCCCCCCCACCCCTCTCGCTTCGGGACTCACCACTTCGCCATACTCAGTCAAGCGTCTGTGACAGGCGGCGATCGATGGTGGGGAATCGTGGTGGGGAAAACCCTCTTCACCACCACGACCCCCAGCAGCAGCACAGCCAGAGCCCTGAGAGACACACACTGAGAGAGACACACTGAGTCGGGCCTGAGTCACACACCCGGGGGCCTGAGCCTGGGCTGAGTTGGAACTTGGAAGTGCGCGCCAGCTCGTTAGATCGAGTGTGGGGGGAGGGGGGGGGGGGGGGGGGGAGAAGTTCCTAATGTCCCAGGCATGAGGGGAATGCTGTCCCTGGGCCAGCGGACCTGGGAACGATGGAGGGGACGACGACGATATGAGAGAATGTGTGTTCGGTGTTTCTTTCCATCACGTCTTTTCTCTGTTGTCTTCTTTTCTCTTTGTCTCTCTCCTCCATCTCTCTAGCGTTCCTCTCCCAGTCCCTGTTTTACCGTGCGATATATTTGCTGACTTTTGTCTTTTCTAGTTCTATCGCTCTTTTATCCGTGCGCTGTCTCTCTTCTCTGCCGTTGTGAGTTGAAAAGGGGACCCCCCACACCCCTGTCGACGTGCAAAATTAATATTTATGGATAACCCGGACCATATTTCCTCTAACCGCGATTGCTCCTTGATTGCTCTCTCTAATGCGGTTAACATCTAACCATTGCTCTCCTCTCTCTCTCTCTCTTTCTCCTCTTCCCCCCCTCCTCTCTCTCTCCTTCCCCCCCTCCTCTCTCTCTCCTTCCCCCCCCCCTCTCTCTCCTCTCCTCTCCTCTCTCTCTTCCAGTTGGGACGACAGCAGCTCGGTGAGCAGTGGGATCAGTGACACCCTCGACACGGATGACATCGGCTCGTCTGTCGGCTCCTTCGTCAACGCGCCGTCCGGCTGCTGCAAGGACCTAGAGGGCCAGGTGAGCTATCATCCACTTATCGTCCACTAGAGGGCCAGTGAGTTATCATGATCCACCACTAGAGGGCCAGGTGCGTTATCATCCACTTATCATCCACTAGAGGGCCAGTCAGTTATCATGATCCACCACTAGAGGGCCAGGTGCGTTATCATCCAGTTATCATCCAGTTATCATCCAGTTATCATCCACCTAGAGGGCCAGGGTCAGTTAT
Source organism: Nansenia antarctica (assembly GCF_963989245.1). Classification (NCBI taxonomy): domain Eukaryota; kingdom Metazoa; phylum Chordata; class Actinopteri; order Argentiniformes; family Microstomatidae; genus Nansenia; species Nansenia antarctica. The sequence continues at coordinate 9,300,171 of NC_137679.1, read as the reverse complement.
CATCATCCACCACTAGAGGGCCAGGTCAGTTATCATCATCCACCACCAGGGGGCCTAGAGGTTAGTTATCATCCACCAGTGGAGACCCTTCTACTGTATGTCAGGGTCGTGACACCAGGCTAGTGCATCATACAATCAAGACGGTTAGGATAGAATCCCGTTGCTAAGGTTACAGAATACTCGCGCAGAAGCGCTTAAAAGGCGGTGAAGGCTGCGCTTTTGATCTAAAAAAAGAAATCAAGTGCGAACACCTGGCACCTAACAGGCCTTAGTGGACTGAATGAATTAGTGGCGTAGAGAATCTATTCGTGGGCCGCCACAAATCAATGCATATAGAGGAAACACTGATACAGTTTGGCTAAAAGATTGTGTCACTTTGACTTGAGAGACAACCTCAGATCTTAACCAGATTTCACAGCTAATATCTGGAAGCGTACTGTCTGGCTCTGCGAAGATGACCTTGCAGGAGGAGGTGATTCAGGGAACCCTGCGGTTACATTACATTTACATTTCTGGCGGGCCGCCACGAATGAATTTCCTCCGCCACTAATTGATTCAGACAGTCCACTTTGATTCAGGCTGCGCAGAAAGGCAGCGAGTTATTATGACCGGAGAACAGAAAAAAAGCAGATTGAAGCTAGATTTAGGCCGCTTCCAGACCTACATTTCGTTACGATTTAGGGCGTAGTTATTTACAATATGTTACAATGTTGCAATTAACCTCGTCGTTTGTGTTCGCACTGCAATCGAGACTGAATCGCTCTCAACAGGCGCGCGGCGCGAGGCGACGTGCTTTCAAAGCAGTTTTGTGATTGGTCCGAATTTAGCGGGACATTTGGATTTCTCTTTTAGCCCGTCGCCGGTCCGTTTAATCCCGTATCCTAATCGAAAATGTAACATCATCAGCGACGACTGTGGGTTATTGCATTTACTGCTGTTCTCTGGTTCATGTTCTTATACCAGTGCTCAGTATAGAGTATTTTAAATGAACATTCGTAATGTATGTCTCTGATGTTCATGGTCAATTAAATCAGCCTATTTTGTGAAACAAATAATGTTTCCGCTAATGGGTTAACCGAGCATTCTCGCACCTAACGTGCAAGCACCTAGCTTCGAACTATTCATAGCAATATGCGCGGGGCAAAAATAATCTATTGCCTCTAAAATCACCACGAACAGAACGGCGGAGGTACGGGTAAGCAGGGCTCATGTTGGTGTCCTCAAAGGTAAGAGTTGGTTTTCTTTAACTCAACTGATAGCATTACCTTGCTGTTGTTGTTTACTGAATGCTCCATCTGACTGTCACACTGTGATTTTCCTTGTGTAAACAGTTAATGAGTAACGTTAGCCGGTTTTGTGTGTGTACTCTCATGTAGGCCTACTTCGTATTGATCTTTCTGTGTGTGTGATGCGCGTTCCGCATGTTCCGCTGCAGCTGTAGGATATATTGGTATTTGATCACCTTCTATATAAAATCACCTGCTCGGCTTTAATGACTTAACCGCTATTTAAGAAATTATAATTGTTGCCACCCTCTAGTTTTTGGTGAAACTACGTCTTTGTTTTGAGCGCCAGTGCGCGTTTTATGCGCGTGCACGCGAAAGCACCGCGCGCGAAAGACAACCGCTCCGCCACTAATGTGAAAAATCCTGGAGGAAACACTGAGACGCCTTATCCCAAAGCGACTTATCAATACATTTGACTAAGCAAGTGAATCATCAATCCACCAGTCGTAGCAGGAAGAGTAATCCAGCTCAGGCCCGGGGCCATTGGCAGTCTCTGTGATAGATGAAGGTTTTTCCTTCTATCACCTTCTTCTAAACCTAGACTTAAACGGGAAAAGCGGGTGTCTTCAGGAGACGCAGTGCTGGGAGGCAGTAGAGCTCTCAGGAGGAGCAGTTAAGGTGTAACCTGAAGAGATGGAGGTCTTCAGTCTACGACGGAAGATGGGTAGTGAGTGAGTGACTCTGCAGTTCTGACAGCCGTGGGAAGCTCGTTCCACCACATGGTCGACGCTTAAACCCACTACGCCACCTAAGCTCCCCGTTGGCAGCTATTCTGACGAGAGTACATGGCATCCAGTCGCCCGCAAATTAAATTAAATTAGATTTCCCTCCAAAGTGTGGCTGGATGTATTAAGTTAGATGATGGCGGTGTCCACAAACCCAGCATTTTACGAGCTTGGGCGCTCTTATTACCCCCGATGCAAAGGAGCCTTACAGGGTTGTACGGTCCATCCCTCTGTAACAACACGTGGATTTACAGAGGGAATCAGAGTAGATATACTTTGATCTGTTTGGCCCCTGATTCGTCTGAATGAGTCTGACAAACCGTTGCATGATTGCAGGCTCGCCTCCTCATACTTAAGTTACAGCGGGTTGTGAAAAGCATAAACCCGGGGGGAAAATTATCCATCTGGTTCGGATTTTGGGGGGATAATCGCTGATGTGGGTTGCTTCAAAGTGTTGATTGAAATCGCAGCCAAGCACTTACTTAATCAAACCGCGAGGTTCACAGTTCACATCTGAATCACCGAGTCCTGTCCTAGGCCTACCTAGTCGGCCGTCTTGCAGAGCCAGACAAGACAGTATGCTTTCCAGATACATGGGTGCGGCAGCCCCCCCCACCCTCTGGAACTCTCTACCCAAGGATATCCGCGACTCTTCAACCCTGGACATATTCAAAGCTGCCCTTCAAACCCACCTTTTCACCATTCAAGCTGTAGTAGCTGTTTCACTGTTTCTTGTTTTGTGTGTTTGTCTCTCTGGCTCTTTAAATTTAAATAATAAATAAGTTATTATTATTATTTATTATTATATAGCTGTCGTATCTGGATAAGGTCTGAGGTGACTCAAGTTCCTATATCAACCTTTAACACTATCGACAAGAGATACCGGTTTTATATATCGAATATACGTTTGCCGAGTAAAAGTGACACAATCTTTTAGCGAACTGTATGACCGTATGATTGTATGATTGTATGACGCACTGCCTGATGTTGGTTAGTGCTTATCAGCGCTTTCCTGCTTCTCCTCCAGTTCTATCTAGTTCTCCTTTGAACTGGTGAGTCATGATGAGACAGGAGGGTTAGAACCCTGCAGGCCTGCTCCACGGCTGAGCAAGAAAGAAAGTCATCTGGTAAATTAATCGCCCTCCTACCTCCGGACCCACGTACTCCATGACACTCCCAAACTCTCTCTCTTTCTCTCCCAAAGTCTGTGAGGTAGAATGATACCGTCTGTAACCAGTCACAGCAGGATAGATAGATATCTAGATAGATACAGGGTTCCCACGGGTCCTTGAAATCCTTGAAAGTTTGTGAATTTGAGAAAAAGAAATCAAGGTCTTAAAGGTTTTTGAAAATAGACATGGGTCATTGAAAGTGCTTGAATTCCCCTCTCTCTCCCTCTCTAAAAAAATATATATGTATATACAAAAATATTTTAAAAATGTTTTACTTAGCTCGTCAATAGTTCTGTCTCAAACTATGCCGTGTTGGGTCCTTGAATTTGAGGGAATTGAGTCTTGAAAGTCCTTGAAAGGTGCTTGAATTTTATGTTTCAGAAGGTGTGGGAACCCTGTAGATAGATAGATAGATAGATAGATAGATAGAGATACAGTATATTGATAGATAGATAGATAGATAGATAGATAGATGTTTTGAATTCGTAGAGACCTAAACAGAGAACAGTGTTATACATTACAGTATAAAGTCCTTTCAGTACCATGTCCGAGAACAACCTGGATGTGCGTGTGTATGTGTGTGCGTGTCTGTGTCTGTGCCTGTGTGTGTGTGTGTGTGTGTGTGTGTGTGTTGTTCTGTCTGAGGGAGAAGTCCGTTGGCACGGTTGTGAAGTGGCAGGGCCTCGTACAGCCAGGAAGGTTATTTCCAGTCATAAACACGGAGTGGGTGAGAGAACCAACTGCAGCGCTGGGCTGGCACCCCTCTCTAGGGTTTTCATGTTTTCAACCATTACGCTTCCTCCCCGTGCCAACCAGTGACTTCAACTCCCGACAGTTGAATGAAATCGGGGGCCTAAAAAAAAAAAAAGGCTCTCTCCGCCGGGCGGCGGGCGCCAACAATCAGTCATGTCGCCGTGGTAACCACCACCCCTCTCTCCATTCTCCCCTGGAACTGTATTGCCTTTTATAGAATTTTAGAGAATTGTGCTTTGTGTTGCATTTTTCTTTTTTTTTTGCTCTCGGGTTCGAGAGAATATGGTTCAGATTTATTATTGCACGTGGAAGATAACAGTGTTTCGGAGGAATGGAGGCTGATAAAGAGTGTGCTAGGCATACTAGGCTATTAAAATTCCTTCGCTGGCAATCATTTTTTATGAGTATTTTCAGTAGCAGCTGAACAATGACCTGTTCTAACTACGGCTGACGTAAGCTTGGCCGCCTCTGGGAAAACACACTAACACACACACCCGCTCTGATCCAACACCGTGTTTAATACGTGGGCAATGATAATGGTCCTGTTCTCCTGCCCTCTCTCTCTCCCTCTCTCTCTCTCTATCTCTCTTGCTCTCTCTTTCTTCCCCCCCCCTCTCTCTCTCTCTCTCTCTTTTTCTCCCTCTCTGTAATCTGATTGTTCATTCGCAGTCTGGGTAATGTTGATATACACGAGGCAGAGAGAAAGCAGTCGCTGTTGATTTCCTGTGTTAATTACTCCAGGCAAGAGTTTGTCAAGTGGGGGGGGCGGGTGTTGGGGGGGAGGGGGACTGTCTGCAGCACTGGGGGCTTGTCTGGCAGACTCGGGGGTGGGGGGGTACGTGCCTCGTACTGTGGTCCGCTGGCTCTCCCACTCCTCTGGTCGTGTCTGTGTGGAATGAGTCAATCAACATGTCTGAGATGAAAGGACCAATGTGCTGGCTGGGTGGCGGTGACATCATCCACAGTTGTCAGTTAATGACCAACCAGAATGAGAAGATGAGATGAGATTCGGGAAATGCACCAAAGGAAGGGCGGGGGGGGGGGCTATATATCATTTAGTGTTAACTCTGCTGTAGGGGAATCTTCTCCTTCTGTAGATGCCCGAGAGAGAGAGAGAGAGAGAGAGAGAGAGAGAGGGAGGGGGGGGGGGGGGGGAGAGAGAGAGATAGAGAGAGACAGAGAGAGAGAGAGAGACAGAGAGAGAGAGAGAGAGAGAATAGAGAGTCCACAAAGCGATGACTAAGTATTGTGTGTGGGTCTGTTTTAACGAGTGCGGCGGCTTTCTGATGAACAGATGAAAGACTCTGCGCTAGATAGGGGAGACATGTGGAGCTGTTTAAACCGGAATGATGATAACATGGTCTTCATTACCGACAGCGCTTCAAGTTCTGCTGATGTTCTAATATCTGAAGACCCAGGAGAGTCTGACGTAGAAAGACTGACGTACTGGGAGAGGGAGAGAGGGAGTGGGAGAGAGAGAGAGAGAGAGAGAAAGAGAGAGAGAGAGAGAGAGGGAGAGAGGAGCTGGCATTGCTAGGTCTAGAGGATTATGGCTCCTCAATAAGAACGGGGGAGGAGAGAGCCACTCTCCCTGGAGTCTGGACCAGGCCAGAGAGAGAGAGAAACTGTGTATCCACACCCACCGTAAGCTTGGCGGCCTTATTTATTTAACGTGACACCTTCCATCTCCCTCCCTCAGCTCCAGACGGACGCGGAGAAGCACGGCGAACGGAACCACGCGTGGTCCGGCGGCGAGGAGGTCAAGAGGTCGGACGGAGGAGGAGGAGGAGGGTCGGACAGCAGCGGCGTCAAGATGGAGTCCTCCGGCTCCAAATGGTGCCGCCACCACCCCTCGGACCTGTCGGACGAATCGGAGCGGAGCTCCTCGGCGGGACGCAAGACGACGTCGTCGTCCTCCATCGCCCACACCACGGGCTCCTGGAGGCGGGGCATGAGCGCCCAGGTGGGCGTGACCTCGCCGCGCACCAAGACCCCCGTGGCGCTGGGCTGTGGCGCCGTCAAGACCCACGGGACAGGTAATAATAATAATAATAACAATAATAATAATCATAGTAATAATAATAATAATAACAATAATAATAATAATAATAATAATAGTAATAATAATCATCATCATCATCATAATAATAATATTAATAATAACAATAATAATAATAACAATAGTAACAATAATAATAATACATTAGACTTATATAGCGCTTTTCTAGACACTCAAAGACGCTTTACAAACTGAAAAGATCGAGTAGTAATAATAAAAAGAAACAAGAAATAAATAAAAGAAAGTATAGGGGTCTAATTAAGATGGTGCTGGGGACACATGGGAAGGGGAGGGGGAGAGGGTTAACTGGTGAAGGCGAGCTTGAAGAGGTGGGTCTTGAGGGCCTGGGGTTTAAATGTTGGCAGGGTGTTGGCTAGGTGGGCATTTAGACGGCGGCTAGGTTAGTGCGTATTAGGCTTTAGTTCAGAGGGGCTCAAAAGTGGTGAACCACGTCGATCACCCAATGACACGCCAACCCCCCCCCCCCCGAGACCCTTGGCTGAGGTCTTGTGTTCAACGCCCCTGAACTAAGGATTATTAGCTTTTAGCCTCCGTGGGCTATCAACAAATCTTATGGTGCACCAGAGGAGACCCAGGTTCAAAACCCAGTCAGTCGCAGAAATCCGGCGTGCATGACTGTGTCTGCTGTCTCCACACCCCCCAAAACAGCCACACTGTCTCTGTGCTGGTTCCATATCACCCTGGGCGGAGACCTAAATAATAATCATAATAATAATAATAATAATAATAATAATAATAATAAGGATGTTCATATGGCGTGTGAGGAGGCTGGTAGCTGGCGACCGCAGGGAGGTTTAATCTGGCGAGATCAGGGATCAGGTAGCACAGAGAGAGAAAACCCCTCTGGAGGGAGGGAGGGGGGGAGGGAGGGAGGGATAGAGAGAGAGAGAGAGGTGTTTGAAGATCTTGCGATCTTGCGATCTCTTAATGTTTTATTGAAGCGGTGGTGGGGTGCAGGTAGGTGTTTGAGTTCAGAGTTTAGACGTGTCGTGACACAACTCGACAGGATCTTTGGTGCTACTGTGTAACTGCACTGTCGAACGAGCGAGACTGTGTGTGTGTGTGTGTGTGTGTCTGTCTGTCTGTCTGTCTGTCTGTGGGTGTCTGTCTGTCTGTCTGTCTGTCTGTCTGAGTGTGTGTGTCTGTCTGTCTGTCTGTGTGTCTCTGTCTGTATGTGTCTGTCTGTCTGTCTCTATCTGTGTCTGTCTGTGTCTGTCTGTGTGTGTGTGTGTGTGTGTGTGTGTCTGTCTGTCTGTCTGTCTGAGTGTGTCTGTCTGTCTGTGTGTCTGTCTGTTTGTCTGTGTCTGTCTGTCTGTGTGGTATGTGTGCTTGTGTTCATGCTCGCTGATGTTGACAGAACGTTTCACCCCCCCTCTCCCACCCTGCCCCCCCCCCCCTCCAGGTAAAACAGACGACGCCAAGGTGTCCGAGAAGGGCCGCGGTGTCTCGTCCCCGGCCAACGGCGTCCTCCAGCGCTCCCCCTCGGACACGGGCGGAGGAGGAGGAGGAGGAGACCACGAGGCCAAGAAACCCCCCCACCCCCACCACTCCTCCTCCTCCACCACCTCCCGCACGCCCACCAACACGTTCGGCTTCAAGAAGCACGCCGTCGTCGGCGGGGGAGGAGGAGGAGGAGGCATGATGACCATGGTGACGGCCAGCGGGGTCACCATCACCTCGGGCTCGGCCACCCTGGGCAAGATCCCCAAGTCGGTGGGTCTCCACGGGGTAGGAGTCGGAGTCGGAATCGGGGGAGGAGGAGGGGGGCGTATCCTGGGGCGCCAGACCAGCGTGGACGACGGGTACCTCCCCGTGAGCGTCCACTCCACCATGCAGTACCGCAGCCTGCCCCGGCCCAGCCGAGCCTCGGGGGGGGGGGGTCACCACCGCTCGGCCGGGGGCGTCAACAGCCGCTCCTCCTCCGGTAACGGCAACAGCATCGACTCCAACCTCAGCAGCAGGTCGGCCACGCTCCACGGACACAGGAGCCGCGGCGGCGTGCCCAAGTCCGGAGGGGGGGGCATCCCTCTGCCCGTGTCCAACCAGACGGACAGGGAGAAGGGGGTGTCGTCGTCGTCGGAGGTGGGCGGTACCGGGGCGCAACAAGGCGCAGGAGGGGCGGTGCCGTCGCAGGGTCCCAGGCAGCCAGGGGGGAAGTATCCGGATGTGTCGTCCCCTACCCTGCGCAGGTTAGCCCTAACCCTAACCCTAACCCCCGCCCTTCATACTACAGGGATGCAAACTTGTCACCTTTTAGCCGTTTCAGTCGGTTTTTACCTCAAAATCAAGGTCAACAATTTTCAGAAATGTTCTTTGTTTTCAGGCAACAAAAATACGTTGTATGTCACCTTTTTGGGCCATCACCAGTTTGCATCCCTGATACTAACTGTACCCTCGACGTTGACTGTATTCATCTTATCTTTTATTGGAAGTAAAAAAATCCAGTGTGTTTCCTTAGCGCTTGCATGTCTGTCGCTAGGCAGATTGAGGGTTGAGGGGGCCTCTCTCCCCTGTGGCCTGTGATAGGTTCATTAGTGTTGGTTTAAAGCGAGAGTGAGAGGAACCCAGACCGAGAGGCAAATGTTTTCATTAGCTCTATAACCGCAGGACTGCACGGGTGGTGTGTTCAGTGCACATTAAGCACATTTAGCAGGGAAGAAATGTGATTTATAGAGCTCGCATGACACTCTGACAAGACATTCTGACATACCTATTCTATAACGGCACGTTCGGAATGTTCCGTCGCGTTCCGTTGCGTTCCGAACCTCCTGAGCAGGGAGTGTTTGTTTACTAGATCTGCAACAATAGCAAAGCCCTGCCGCTCCCTCGGATGCAGTTGTTCTACATGACCGCATTTCTACGTGACTGTTCTGCGACATTCCAACCTCTTGAACAAAACCTCTGTATTTTGCGCTAGGCTCGTAGGAAAAGCTGTCGCTGCTGCTTTCACTTATCTCTCTAATCTGTCCAATGAGGTAATGTGAAAACAGAGCAGCTGTTTCCCCTCAACGGGTCAGAGACTCTCTCCCTCTTCGTTAACTTAACCATCATTTATTTCGAGGGTTGTGTCAAAGCCAACTTAGCATCATTGCCCCCCCCTTTCCCCCCCCCCCCCCCCCGCCCACCGTTCTTTATACTCTGCTTCGAATGTCAGTGACGTGTTGTTAAAAGCCCATACGTATAAGATGTATGATGGCTCTCGCAGACTCGGCCGCTTTACCGCCCCAAAGTCTGACCCGCGGATTAGAGCGGGGTTTATTTGTCTTGCGATCGGACCGCGGCGCTCGAAGAACGTTATGCATTGGAATCCCCCCGGCGGCACCAGTCGACGATATGTATTTGTTTCACTTCTCCTTGCGTTAAAGAACGTTTTAATCAAACGTCAGCTCGAATTACTCTGTATTACTGTACGTAAAAACCCACGTACCGTATGTACTCTCCTCTCACTCCTCTCCTCTCGCTCTCCTCTCACGCTCCTCTCCTCTCCTCTCGCTCTCCTCTCTTCCATCCATCCCAGACTGTTCGGAGTCAAGCCGGGGAAGCAGCAGGCCCCGGTCACCACGGCGGAGAACATGAAGAACTCCACCGTCATCTCCAACCCTCACGCCAACTCGGTCCAGCAGGGCGGCGGCGGCGGCGCCCTAGACTCTCCCTCGGCCAGCAGCGGGGGCAGCGGCTGCAGCCCTCTGTACGGAGGAGGTGGCGGGGTCCGCGGAGGTGGAGGTCTCGGCGTGGAGCCCTCCTCCCTCTCCTCCCTGTCCCCCCTGGCCTCCAGCCCCGGCTCGGCCCTCTCCACCCCGTCCCACAGCCACAGCCTGGCCTGGAGCACGGCCACCCTGAGCAGGGACACCCTCAGCCCGGGGTACCCCTCCCTCAGCAGCCTCCACACCAGCAGCGAGTCCATCGACGTGTCCCTGGGCAGCGGAGGGTTGAGCTCACACCACGGGGGGTCTGGTAGGGAGGATACTCTGCCCGCCTGCGTGAGGAACAACAGCATCAAGACGGGCTACTCAGACAGGTAATACGGACCGGAGATGGTGGAGATTTTCAAATGGTGTTTGTTTGTTGTTGTTTTTTTACAGTTTGCTGTTTTGACCGAGATCTGAACTGTGGATAGACCACCCCCCCCCCCCCCCCCCGCAGATCTCTTTCCCTCTACCTCGACCCCTTCTGTTTTTCTCCTCCTTTCTTGTTCTTCCTTTTTGTCTCTCCATCTCAAACTCTCAAACGGCATTGGTTGCCCTGAGTGTTGAGTCTCTCTCTCTATCGGTGTGGTCCCTATGGGTGTGTTGATGTCGAGGATGTGATTAGGGTCCTACAGGTGTCGGGTGTGATGATGAAAAGCTGTGGACTCTAATCTTGACTGATCATCGCTCTCTTCCTCTCTTCTCCTCTCTTCTCCCTGCCGCTGGCCCCCTCTCTCTGTTGTGTCTGCCCTTACTCCTCCCTGCCCCCCCCTACCCCTACCACCAACCCCACCTCCCCCACCTCCAGCCCCCTCTCATCCCCCTCTGCTAGTCCCAAATTCAGCCGCAACACATTACCCAGGAAACAGGACAGGTAAAGGTTGTCTGTGTGGAGTAAAGCTGGTTTAGCAGTCAAACAGTCTTGTGTGTGTGTGTGTGTCCTGTGTTTTTGATTGTGAAGTGAAACGTCTGGTTCCGTGTACTTGCATCCATTTCACAAAGCATGTAGTCTGCCGTCTGCTGGCTAAACTCTGAAATTCACTGAGATCTGAAGCCTGGTCTTGAACAGGACATGACTCACAGCTGGGATTTCTTATAAGAGGGTCTTTTGCCTGCTATTCTAACCCCCTTCTGTATATTTAGACATAAACAATACCCATTTTCTGTATCTCTAATTTGAACATAACTACTCAAAATTACTTTCTACAAGTCACTTTATATTGGATATTGTATATTCTACAAGTCATTGGATATTGGATATTGGATATTCTACAAGTCACTGTATATTGTGGATCCCCTTGGAAAAGGAAAGGGAAAATGACTTGAATGGAAGAAAAACCCAAGTACTTCATCAAGCCAATCTAATCTCAAGTTTATTTGTGGGAGACTTGTGAGAGACTCCATTCTCGTTCTCAAAACAATTTCACTCGTGTATGATATGTTATGCATGATCCCCTGTGACGTCGTAGACCATGTGCCTTTTCATTTGCGAGCGTGTGTGATGATGTGTGTGTCTGAGACTGCATATGTGAATCAGATAAGAGTGATTGTACACATGTGACTCTGCCTCGCCTGTGCCCTGCAGCGGCCACTTTGTACTCATCTAGTCTGGCATTTATCTGGTCTGGGACAAGGCACTTTTATATTTTTACATTTTGGGCATTTAGCAGACGCCTTATTCGCCAGACGCCAAAGCGACTTACAATCGATACATTTGACTGAGCAAGTGAATCGTCAATCCACCAGTCGTAGCGGGAAGAGTAATCCAGCTCAGGCCCGGGGGCTTGTCACTTGTGTCCTGTTCACTATGTGGGGAGTATTTCGAAATGGGACTGTGTGTGAGATCTGTGTTCTTGTTGTAGTAGTGTTTGTATTGTATTTCTTGCGATGATTTAATTTAATTTAATTTAATACCGTTCTTAATGGACCCTCGGGGGATACATTTGCAAAAACGTTGCGTTGAATAGAATCTAATTGAATCTCGGATTCGAGTTTGAATCTTGACTCTCCTTCTTCTCGTCACCCTGCAGGTACGGCCACCTGCCCCAGCTGCGGGGCCTGGACGAGCCGCGCGATTGGCTGCGCTCCCACTCAGCAGGGGGGCTGCAGGAGTCTGCCGCCAGCTCCCCCTTCTCCCCCTCCTCCAGCCTCACCTCCCCCTCTGGAACACGCTTCAACTTTGCCCAGCTTGGTAGGTACACCTATGGGTTCTCTAACTCTCTAATGCCCCCCCCCCTGTATTCCAAACCGTGGCTCCCAAGCTTTGGAATGCTCTTCCCTTGGATCTTAGATCAGCGGTCTCGGTCAAAGCTTTTAAAAAAACATGCTAAAGACTGTCCTGTATAGACAGGCGTTTCGGCTAACCCCAAAAGCCTGTCTCTCTCTGTGTCCTGTTGATATTGTTGGACACTTGTTGTTTGTTTACTTGTTCTTATTTTCACTTGTTTGCCTATTTTAACCTGCTCTAACGTTTGCTCTTGTATTATGTTCTTATGTATGTAAAGCACTTTGTGACCCCTGGTCTGGGATAGGCGCTATAGAAATACATTTGACTTACTTACTTACTGTATGGTTGTGATTTTCGTAGGTAGATGTGGTCATGCTTACAGAACACCCTCAAACTCACCGCCCTCACCTCACTCACTGCTTTCAAACAAATCCTGCATCGAACCATAGTCGATCAATGCACCTGCTGATCACCGTCTCTCACCCATCCCATAACCCATCATTGCCTCATTTTAAGTACCCCTGCTCCACTACCCCTGCTATCCCTCACCTCCGCTCTTCCTCACCCCTACCTCCTCCTTCTCTCTCCCCTCTCTCTGACTTAGTATTTTAATGCATCTGTATTTGCTAGTGTTTTATTGTTGTAAATTATTTAACCTTGTTTTATTTCTAGCTTTGTTCTTACATGTTTGCCTGGTTAAATAAAGGTTAAATAAAAATGCTGGGTTGTAACAAAAGCCTGCATACGTACCACTGTAGCTGTCCGGTAGTGTCGTTTGAGAATCCTGAGTGTAGCCTGAAACCTTCCATGTAGCAGACATGGTGAGAGAGAAAAGCGGTTGTACAGTGATCTGTATCAATGCTGTGCTTTATTAGAGTTCTTTGGCAATGCATGAGTCAACCTCCTCTGACTGTAAATCTGTCCCATTTAGCCAAAAGGAAAAATGCAATATGTCAATCATCAATCCTACTTTACATACCATTATTACCTCACAGGCGCAGACAGCCAAAATAAGCAACACAAAGTGAACAAAGCAAACCGAATCGGATGGGGTTTGTGTGTACGGTCAGAGAGTTGTCGTGGATTTAATTGACTCTCAGTAGATTGAGTAGAACTTATAAAGCGCAAAGAGCTTAAATCAATTGACTCCAAAGAGGCCTTTTATTAAGCAAAGTCACATGAGAGCAGAGAGAAAATAGCAGACAAAAAGCTCCTTCCTGTCAGAGGGGCAAGCATTATATACCAGTTTCCTGCCTGATGAAGTCACTATTCTTGCTTGACCAATCATAATCTTCTGCGCCACAGTTCGAGGCCCATCTCTCACAGGAAGGGAAGGCCCTCCCCCAGTGCCAGATTCCCCAGCATGCAGAAAGACCTGGTTGTTAACCAGGTTGTTGTTGTCATGTCTTGTCTCCAGCAGGCAGCCCGACCGCGGCAGGACAGATACGCAGTGGCAACAGCCTGGCCAACCAGGAGGGCCAGCCCTACGACCCCTACAGCGAGGCGCGTCTGCGCAACTCCTCCATGTCGCTGGAGGAGAAGAGCCGGACCACCATGAGCAGCTCTGGATCCTTCAGAGACGGACTAGAGGAGGGTGAGACATATGATACAATATACAATACACTTTTTGGGTACACTCTTTGGGAAAGTATCTGATGTCTATGGGTACCTGTAGATTTGACGTCTCTTTGGTATGTGCTATCATTCAGAACTCCAGAGATAATAATAAGAATAAGAATACATTAGAATTATATAGCGCTTTTCTAGACACTCAAAGACGCTTTACAAACTGAAAAGATCGAGTAGTAATAATAAAAAGAAACAAAAAATAGATTAAAGAAAGTATAGGGGCCTAATTAAGGAAGTGCTGGGGACACATGGGAAGGGGAGGGGGAGAGGGTTAACTGGTGAAGGCAAGCTTGGAAGAGATGGCGTTGAAGCTTATGTTTTGGTGGATGTATAGCTTTTCGGACGTCAATATTCTGGATACATGTGTGGAATGTGGATACACCTCCATCTTACTTCTACCAGCCTCAAATTCTCCGGCCATGCTGGTAGATTGTTTCCTTTGTGACGTCTAAAAAAAGTCTTAACAAGGAGCTAGTCACGTATAATCACGATTTATATTTCTCTTACACACGCAATGTTGACTAAAATCCACAAGCTCGTTGAACCCATGACATCCGTCATTACTCACTAACTGTTTGAGTATTTTTTCGATGTCATCTAGCGACATGTTTTTATTATCCGAGCATCTACACTCGAGCTAGGAAACACAAAGGCGTACATTGTTCAGCTCGTTAAGTGTACGGCGTACGGAGGTTCGATGACTGACACCGCTAACCCTACCCTGTGATGCCAGCCAGCTCTTGTGGTGAACTGCTTATCCTAAGGCTCTCTCTGTCGTTGAACGGAATCCCCCGTGATTCAGTGGTGTTGGCGGACGCAGGCAGGGAAGGTGTTGATCGGTGCATGTCCGAACCGAGGAGCGCGGCAGCCAGATTAATGTTAAGCTGTGGTGGCGGGGGGGGGGGTGTTCAGGCATGCCAGGAAGGGCGAGGGAGAAAACCACTTCATAGATATCTCTCCTCCTGCAATCCCTGATGTTTGACTCAACATCAGGTCCACAGACATCCCTCTCTCTCTCTCTCTCTTCCGAGCCACTTCCCCCCCCCCGCCCAGCCAGAAGACCCAGTCCTTTGATGGCACCCCAGTGTCTACTTCAGATCTCAGATTATAGTGTGAACCTTGGAAAAACCCCTTCTTTAGTCACAGCAAGTACACAGTACTTAAGATGTCTTTCACGGTCTCTGGTCTCGGGCCTAGCATTAGAATTAAAGATCTGTGAGACTGCGAAAAGCTGACAACCACCCAACTGTTTGCCGTAGACAAACATCTATTTCCGACGTGACAAAATCCAATCATCCAAAACTCCTAGACATGCTGTTTTAAAGCACTGAACAGTTTTTCACGGCACTTTCCGACATGTTGATGGAGCTAGCATCTAAAACATGTCATGTGTTTCATTGAGCTCTCTGTCCTATAAGACCAGGCCTTGTCTGTGTAGATTACTTGCTGCTACATCAACATGTTGGACAGTGGCATGAAAAACTGTTCTGTACTTTAAAACAACATGTCTAGGAGTTTATTGGATTTTGGATTTTGTCATGTCGGAAATACATCCGACATGACAAACAGTTGGGTAGTTGTCAACTTTTGATTGATTGATTGATTGATTGATTGATTGAGTTTATTCATGGATCGAGTAAAAACAGTAATCCAAGGGATGACATCTGAAAGTGTGAACACTTATTTCCAACATGGTCCTTTGATGTGAACATACAAGACAACAATAACATCAAACAATCATTAAATAAACTTTACCCCGCCCCCCTCCCCCACCCCAATCAAAGGGATTAGGAACTTCTAGGAAAAATAAAAAGAATAAAAGTAGGCTCAGAATAAAAGAATAGGAATAAAAGTAGGCTAAGAATAAAAGAATAGGAATAGAAGTAGGCTAAAAAAAAACTGGCTTTCCTATCTGTTCACCTTACTCCAGAGGTAAGCTCTAACTAACCTGTCCTCTAAAAGCCCTCCTACATGCAGTGTGATGCTGACAGTGCACGGAAATGCAGACTATTATGGCGGAGCAAACTCAGTCTAGTCAAGACAATGTTGATCCTACACATCCACACTGAACTGTTTGACATGTCAATCCCTCCTGATATCTGGGGGCGTTCTGGAGAACTGACAGGTGATCCTGAGTGATTCGAGGCTTGTTTGCACAGAGCAGTTATGTTTGTTATGTTTGGGCACATGCCATACTGTCATTGTAGTCCTGCGCTGGAGTCTGGAGGGTGTAGTTTGACTAATGGGTACAGCTGATCTACGGGGCTTGTCTGTGGTGTCTGCGGTAGTTCTACTGCATTGTTCTGGACTCAGCGGAGCATAACGATGATGTATGTATGGGCCCGGTGACTGGCAGCTCAACGTGAGAATGTGTCAAATGTGTGAGATATGACTTACTGTACTGTATGTGTGTAACTCACTGTATAGTCATATTGTGTTCTCTATGGTGGGTGATTAATGATAACGCACATCCGCAGCACATTGAATTGGTCAACATCACACAGCACCACACACACACACGTACACACACACACACACACACACACACACACACACATACACACACACACACACACAGACACACACACACACACAAAGGGAGTACCTCTGCGGTTATGAACTTTCACCGAAAGGACTTGTTGGTGCGTGTCCCCGTCTACAGAGTCATCATGCTAGAGATGAATCACTGCATTCATGAATGATAACTATTATCGATGTCAGACAAATGAACATTGTTGTTGTTGTTGTTGTTGTTTTTGTTTTTGTCTCCAGTTCACGGGTCCTCTCTGTCTCTGGTGTCCAGTAACTCCTCTGTCTACTCTACGGTGAGGTTCTGTTTGGTTGTCTGTCTGCTGTGCTGAGTGTCCAAACTATCTACTACTGTTTACATACATGTCACATGTCACAGAGGCCAATATGGCTCCAACTCTGTTCTTGGTGAAAGAGGGTTAGTGTTCAGTAGGCACATTCAGGAGGGCGAGTGGCAAACCATTTGAAAGGGTCATTAGAAAAGTGCCATTCTTAACACTAGAACAGCCGTGCCTTTACCTACTAAAAGAGCTGCCTCGGGGGGGTCAAACAACGACCACTAGCTGGCCGCTTGTAAATTAGCCTGCTTTCTACACAGAAAAACTGCAAAATAGCTTTATATTAGCTTATCCTGATGTGATTTTGAAAATGTAAGGATGCTGGGTGGTAGAATGCACATAACTAGGAAAAGTCATGAAAGGAGGGTCCTGAAATGTTATCCGGTGCAAAGATATAACATGTTTCTTTACTCATAGGTCAAATTACCCCTCATGGCTGATTAAGTGTTAATAGACTATGTTCAGATACTACAGTGCCTCCTCCGTTGCAAAACATTCCCACCTGTTTAAAAACAAAAACAAAAAGAACTCCTCTATATGGGGCCTGGGGGGGGCGGGTGGTGGGGGGGGGGCGGGGGGGTCCTTCTTATCCAAGCCAGCATGTTGATTGTGTTCTGTATGCATCTGCGTAGCCTTTGGGTAGAAAGAAGGAAACTGAATATGTGCAGACAGTTCCATCGTGCTGTCTGTCTCTTGATCTCCACGCTGCCTTCTCTAATGCGCCAAACTCCCGTCTCTTTTCTTTGACAGCCCGAGGAGAAGTCGCAGTCAGAGGTAAGAACAACTGTGTTTATTTTTACTTTACTACTCTTTTGTCTCGTCTACTCTCACGCTAAAACGACGTGTGACGCCGTTTTTCCTGATTGTGTCTGCACAGGTTAGTGTTTGTTCCCTGTGTCACAATACTCGACTACGCTGTAATGTGAGAACCTTCTAGGCTGTTAGCGTTTGTTGTGATGAGTCACCGACTCGTTTTGCAAGCACGCAACTGCTCGTACCTGTCCTGTTTGGCTGTGCTGTTCAACGACCCGGTCACGGGATAACTCTAGAGGTGCTCGTGTTTTGTTCGAGCTCAGCACTGACACACCAGAGATGATCATCATGCAGGGGTGTAATCTTGTTACCGTTCTGCTAAATTAGCTGTTTTTACCCCTGCAATAAGGGGAAAGGGGAGGGGGGCTGAAAGATAAAACATGTTAAAAACAAAGCACAATAAGCATTAAACACATGCATGTAACACAAACAATACAACAAAAGCACTAACGGACATCAAGAATGGAATACAACAGTAAGCACAAAAAGCGGACAGGCAACACAAGACAATACAATACAACAAAACGCACTGGGACACAGCCAAGCAAACACAACAATACAGCAGTAAGCACTG
The DNA here is from genome assembly GCF_963989245.1 of Nansenia antarctica. NCBI lineage: Eukaryota > Metazoa > Chordata > Actinopteri > Argentiniformes > Microstomatidae > Nansenia > Nansenia antarctica. Next base: position 9,282,359 of record NC_137679.1, on the reverse strand, counting down.
ATACACAGTCAGGAAAGACAATAATACAACAATAAGCGCTGGGACACGACCAATCAACACAGCGATACAACATGGACAAAAAGTTTTTTTTTTGTTTTTTTTGTTTCCTAACACCAGGGGAGCCACCCCTCCTAAATTTCGTTGTTCGGTACCTGTACTATAGCAATGACAATAAAGACCATTCATTTATTCATAAGACAGCCAGTAAACAAACCAATACAACGATACACACTGAGACACAGTCAAGCAAACATAAATACGGTACAACAATAACCACTGAGACACAGCCACCAAATACAACAACAGCAATAAGCACTTACGAAACAGGCCAACAAACATTAGAAAACGGTATTAACATTAACACAGAAAAAGCAGAGAATGAGCAGACATGAGCGTATGGGGGCATAAAAACAAGTGCAGGTGGACAGAGGGGGTGTGTAAAGGGAATGAATACAAGTGCTGCCCTACAGAGAAGAGAAGCATGTGCAGGAATCAGTGAGGGTGTCTGAAATAGTGTAGATCTGCAGATCTGGGGGGGGGTCTACGTCTCATCCAAGTCACATGATGACTATTCTTCTAACTAATCTTCCTGTCTGCTAAACTCCGCTGCTGTTGAAATACCTTTTAGCTTCATGCAGCCAGGTACAATTCTAGACAGTGTGGAGGACACAGTCACAGTAAGCAACCTGTTTTCAACATAATTATGCGGGTGTTAAGGTTAGCCCGCTGCGACCACCATCAGTGCTAGCGCTATTCATCTACCACCTAGTGCTAGCAATATCCATCCACCCCCCCCCATCAACAAAAATGTTATCCGCGCATTGATAATTGTCTTAGTGCAACAACAAATAAGTCACCTTTTTGGGCCATCACCAGTTTGCACCCCTGATCACGATCAAACTCTATGTAAGTTAAATCAGGTGTGTTTTTTAGCTGGGCTACAAATGTGCAACTCTAGGGTTACGACAAGAGTTTTCAAAACATACCTGTAATGTGATATTCCATCTTTACCAGTATGTCTTATCTTCTTTTTCTTCTGTCGTCAGATCCGTAAGCTACGGAGAGAGCTGGATGCCTCCCAGGAGAAGGTGTCTGGTCTGACCACTCAGCTCAGTGCTAATGTGAGTATGAGTGTGACTCCTGGAACATCACAGCCTTTGACCTTTGACCTGGCCTGAGGGACTGTTAGAGACACAGCAAGAGGTTGTGTGGTTGTGTCCTCTGACTTTGGTGAGACAGCCAGGTTCCCATGAAAGATGTCAGGCAGTTCAGACTCTGTGCCAGGTGTTATTATTGACCTAAGTCTTGCTGCTGCTCACAGCACATTGAACCCTGACACTGCGTAATGGTCTGAACAAGAGGAGAACATAGGCCTATTAGTACATAGAACATAGGCCTACAAGAGGAGAACGTAGGCCTATTATTTGCTCCGTCTGCTCTCTGAATGTAAACAAACATGAACACTGCAGTACAGTGGCAGTGTAATGAAATGGTATACATACCGGTACATCCACTGGCCCCGCATCTACCTACAGGTTTCACAACAAAGAACAGGCCTGTGTGTGTCTATGTCTGTGTCTGTGTCTGTGTCTGTGTGTGTGTGCTCGCGTGCGCATTTGTTTATGTTGGTGTGTGCGCCAACTTACCAGCGATGGTGTTTGCAGCTGAGCAGGCGTGTTGGGGGGGGGGGGGTTGTAGGGCAAGCCCCTCTTCCCACAAGACCCCTGGAGGAACTCCTATCACTCTCTTCAGCTTGGTAGAGGAGGAGCAGCCCACATGTTCCAACGCCAGCCCCGTCTTTCTCTCTTCCCCTCCCTCCCTCCCTCCCTCTAATGGAAGTGCTCCAGGATCTGGCTCTCCGCTGCTTGCCAAGTCATCATATCATGTTCTATGGAGGGTGTGCTGGGTGCTGTGGGGATCAGGACTTGTGTTAACGCATATAATCTCTGTGTGATGATCTGGACAAACCCACACGCTACCACATTCTTGCCTCATCAACAACACACACTGTGTGATGATCAGAAGCAGCCTCGCTCCCTTGCTACCTGCTACCAGACTCACTCTTTATCAGTGTAAACCGGTCCCTTGGTGGTGTAGCAGGAGACTGGATCGCCTCTCTCTCAGAAGTACCCAATCCAAGATGGCAGCTACCTGAATCCTTTGTTTGTGAGGTCTGTGGACCTTTGTTTTACATTGTTCACAGTGGTGAACAATTACTGGACTCTTACCATTATCAGTGTAAACTGGCTCCCTCTCGGTGGCTTGTCACTAGCGGACCACATGGTCAAGGAGTTCTAAGCTAGCTAACCATGTCAGCGAGAAGCCCCTGCCCCAGAGAGGGCAGCGACGTCACCTGGCATCCTCTGAACCACTACCCGTCTGTGAAGAGGAGCAGAGAGAAGGCCCTGCCACGGAGCCACAGCCACAGCCACAGCCCAGAACCCCCCCAGAAGGAAGAAAGCCCCAGGCTGGACACAGAGGACCAGGATGTAGGTGCTGGGATGGGCGGTACTGAAGCCTCTGAGGTGGGCATGGAGGTCGTCGACAGTGTTGCCAGATTGGGCGTGTTTTTAGACTGGTGGTTGGGATGTAAGTTGTCAATCCCATCTGGCAACCCTGTCAGTGTTGCCAGATTGGGTTTTTAGATATATATTTTTTTAGGCTGGTAGGTTGGGCTGGAAATTGTTAATCCCATCTGGCAACCCTGGTCGTCAATCCTGCGGTGGACTCTGAGGTAGGCTCTGAGGGTGTTGAGCCACTGAGGTGGGTACTGAGGGCGGCAACGAAGGCCCTGCTTCTGGGCAGTGAGATAGGAACGGAGATGGGACTCTGGGACTTCCTGGTTCTTCCAGAGGCCTGAGGCCTAGTAGGAAGTAGAGGACACAGTCTTGTGTTCCGGATGTTTCCGTCTTGGGAACTGAAGTGGTCAGGTTTGATCAGGACGGCCTGTCTCGAGGGCTGGGGTTGTGAGATTGAATTAGACGAATGTGTGTCTGTGTCAGATACGTTTCCTCAGCAGACACACGTCTCCTCCTCCACCATTATCTCGATCTTCTGTTTTAACCTAGAACATTGTTATCATGTACTTGGAATGCGTGCTTCACGGTGGCTTGCATGTTTCGTCCATCCAATCCAGAGTCATGAATCTACGTTCTAAATGGTCTAGACTCTAGATCGTAAAAGCATATCAAGAGATTCATGTGATATTCGGTCGAACGGCGACTTGAATCGAAAGAAACTCTTGCCGAGCATGTGTGTGACCCAGTGGGTTATCGTTTCCTGCGCCTCTATCACATGGTCCTACCGTGACAGCGATGGGTGCGTCGGTATGGCTCTCATACCCTCCTCCGTTCTCCTCAACAAACCCAGAGATAACAGATCATGGTGGTTTTTACTGCCGCACATGACAAGGAGACATATCGTATCCCACTTATACTGTACATTGTTCAAACATCATTCCTCGCTCTCTCTCCTCACACTGAACAGAGCGGGGAGAGGTGGCAGATCTCTGGTTTCACAGAGACAGCTGATACCCAGAGTATTTGTTAGGACTTGTGTGCGTTAACGCTGATTGAACAGTATATCCCCCTGAGTGTTCAACCGCAGAGCGCTGCCCAGACAGGCAGGGGAGTCATCAGAGAACCGGGCCAAATCAACATCACATCACCACCGTCTCAGACACAGATCCATTTACATTAGAATGACCGACCCGGCTCAGTGGAGCTACTCAATACCTCTTAAACTCCTAAACAATCTCCTTTTCTACCCGTCTGTCTTCTTTTTCTTTCTCTGACAACAGCTCATCCTCTTCTGTGAATGTTTTTTCATGTTTCATGTTGGCCACTTGAGTATGAACAAACTGTCGAAGGCCTCCCTAAATGACTATAAAGTTACCGATTGACTGTTGTAACGACATGTTAATACAATGTTGTTGCTAGGGGAGATTACAGGTTCTCTGCACACAGGTAGAGCAACGTTATGTCAGATTCAGATTCAGTTCATGTAAGGCTTTACCATGTTTATCTAGTGCAATATTCTATAACCCTGCAATATGTTTACATTCTTGTGTTAGGTTTTCATATACTGTATATAAGTGTACTAGTCCATATGTTTATATGTTTATAAAAAGTACACAGCTGCATGCTAACTCCCCCCTGTCTATATACCCCCCTGTGAATAGGCCATATAGTGTATATAAGTATATACATTTACATAATAGATACACGTACATTCTCAGATGCCTACCGATCACTTATCCCCCTATTTATATCCTGTCTATTTATGTCTCATTCTTGTTTTTTATTATCTTAGGACTGTGTTAGCACCTAGGACTTGCATTTAAATGTCGTTGTACCTGTTACAATGACAATAAAGATATTTCATTCATTCATCTACCTACTTTTGACAGTCTCACCTGGTGGCAGCATTCGAGCAGAGTCTGGGCAACATGACCATCAGACTACAGGGCCTCACCACCACCGCTGAACAGAAGGTAAGACCAGAGAGACCCAGAGAGATCCAGTAGAACTCAGTTGACTACGTTCCAACTGGGTCTGTGTGGATAATAATAATAATTCATTGTATTTATATAGCGCTTTTCCGGGGCTCAAAGACGCTGACAATATGGGAAAGACAGAAAACACAGAAACAACAAGCAACAGATCACATGAGCACATGGAACACAGAGTTAACAAACAGGGAACCATTAACACAGCAATGTCCAGGGGGGGGGGGCGGGGTTAGGGGAGATGGTTAGGGGTAGGGGAGGTTGTATGCATGGGAGAACAGGTAGGTTTTGAGGTGGGATTTAAAAGTGGAGAGTGAGGGTGAGTCTCTGAGTGGTTGAGGGAGAGAGTTCCAGAGGCGGGGTGCAGCTCATGAAAAGGCACGGTCTCCGAAGCCTTTGAGTTTCGAGGGTGGGACGGTGAGGGGAACAGTGGATGAGGATCGGAGGGTACGGGTAGGGCGGTGGGGGAGAAGGAGGTCAGTCAGGTAAGGGGGGGCCAGGCCTTTGGGCTTTGTGAGGGCTTTGATCCATCTGTTCCCACACCACCACCACCATCTCACTCAACCCACTGTGTGCTCTTTGTTTCCAGGACTCGGAGGTGACTGACCTGAGGAAGACCATCGAGTACCTGAAGAAGCAGAACTCTGCGGCGCAGGCGGCCATCAACGGCGTCATCAACGGACCGGAGCTCACCTGTAAGACCGACACCGCCTCCAATCGGTCGGGTAAGAGTCCACGACCAACCGACGAATATCGTCTTTCAACTCAGTTCGATCAGTCGATCAACTTTATTTACATTTACATTTACATTTTTGGCATTTAGCAGACGCCTTATTCCAAAGCGACTTACAATCAATACATTTGACTAAGCAAGTGAATCATCAATCCACCAGTCGTAGCAGGAAGAGTAATCTAGCTCAGGCCCCGGGCCATTGGCAGTCTCCGTGATAGAAGGAACAAATAAAGATAAAAAATATATATATATATATACTGTATATATTAGACACTGGAGAAACAGAGAAACAGTACAAGGGGGGCAGTAGAAATCTTAGGGGACACAGTAAAGGGGAAAAGCGGGTGTCTCAGGAGACGCAGTGCTGGGGGTAGTAGATGTCTCAGGAGGAGCAGTTAAGGTGTAACCTATTTATCCCTAAGGGGGCCATCGTTTTGCTGTGCTAAATCAATGCAAAAAACAAACAAAACATGTTTACACACACACACACCCTCATTCTTGTGTACCCCTCCTCAGCAGCGCTCCTCTGTCAGATACACACCCAGACCAGACCTATAAGTAGACACGGGCCTCTGATCTTTGTTCTCCCCCCTCCCCCCCTTTACCGTAGCAGCGTCAGGTAACGGGAGCCCCCAGTCCCAGCCGGACCTGCGTATCCGGAGGCAGCACTCCTCTGACAGCGTGTCCAGCATCACCAGCGCCACCAGCCACTCCAGCATAGGCAGCAACCTGGAGCAGGACGCCAAGAACAGGAAGAAGAAGAAGAACTGGGTAGGTCCACCAGATAGATATGTTACGGTACATGTGGGAATACGGTACATGTGGGAAAACTAGGGTTAGGTGCTAGGGTGCTAGGGTTAGGGTTAGGTGTAGGGTTAGGGTTAGGGTTAGGGTTAGGGTCAGGTGCTTGGGTGCTAGGGTTAGGGTTAGGGGTAGGGGTAGGGGTAGGGTTAGACATGCCAGCATGTACCAAGTCGACTTTTTATGCTGCCATGTCCCCGGAAATGCCGACATAAACCGTATTCCCACATGTACCATAACATATACCTGCTCTACTGTGGCTATTTTTTGGTATTCATGCATCTGTCTATCATGTGTCTTGTCTCTCTGTGTGTGTCTCTGTGTGTGTCTCTGTGTGTGTCTCTGTGTGTGTCTCTGTGTGTGTCTCTGTGTGTGTGTGTGTGTGTGTGTGTGTGTGTGTGTCTCTCTCTTTCTCTCTCTCTCTCTCTCTCTCTCTCTCTCTCTCTCTCTCTCTCTCTCTCTCTCTCTCTCTCTCTCTCTAGCTGTGTAATAGTTAGGATTTCATACTAAATGAATCCTTCATTTCTCTATTTGTCCACAAGGGGTCAGACAAGTAATGGGTTTTTACCAAACATCAGAATAACCAATCCTGCTCTCTTGGGGGTGTGAGTAGTAGTCATAGAATCTCTCACACTAAGAAGTTGTTCTTAGTTGGTATAGTTCTGTTCGTCTATGCTCTTTGAAGAAATATCCACGTTTCCACCCGTTTTGTTTTGTTTTGTTTTGTGGTACAACTCTTTCTCCTCCGGTGTATGGCGCCTGTTTTCTGTTTCTGTCTCTGACATGTGTCCCCTCAGGTGTCCCACAGTCATTTAGTATATCCCAGTGTTATTTAATCCAATACTGGATAACATCTTTTAGTAATCCCCGATTAACCCCAAACTGTCAATGCATCCTGACACTACCTCGAGTTGCCCATGATCAGCATAGTGCTTCTGTCTTTTCTCTCTCTCTTCTGCTCTCGCTTCGTGTGGCAGGTCTACGAGGTAAGACAAATGCGCAAATATTCCTACCTAACTCCCCCACTGTGTATTATTATATGATCAGATCTGAGTAGTTTAAGACTGTGTTTGTGTTGTGTGTTGTTGTTTTTTACTTTGTTCCTGAGTTTCTTTCTTGTGTGTCTGAATGTCTCTGACCCTCTCTCGTCCTCCTCTCCTTCCTCGTTTTCTCTCTGCGATGGATAAGAAAGATATCTGTAAGACTTTTATTTTGAAAAACTGCCGCACCATCACGTGTCAGTCAGGACTCGTCAAACTCAAGCAAGGAGAAATCACTTCCTTATATCCATATTGTCCTTAGATTGGGGCGAGACCCATTTTCAAAATAAAAGTCTCACAGATAATCTATTCTTATAGATAGATGGGCCAAAGTACCACTTTCAAAAAAGGTTTTTCATAAATAATAATAAAAAGTGTTTTGACTCCAACACTCTCCTCCTCTCCTCTCCTCTCCCCCTCTCCTCTCCCCCTCTCCTCTCCTCTCCCCCTCTCCTCTCCTCCTCTCCTCTCCCCCTCTCCTCTCCCCCTCTCCTCTCCTCCTCTCCCACCTGCAGCTGCGGAGCTCCTTCAAGCAGGCGTTTGGGAAAAAGAAGTCGCCCAAATCTGCCTCCTCTCACTCAGATATCGAGGAGATGGCCGACTCCTCTCTGCCCTCGTCCCCCAAGCTGCCTTACAACGGCTCCACCTCCTCCACGCTGCTGCTGCTGAGGAACTCCCACTCCAACTCCCTGTAAGCACCTCACCTGAGACAAACAGTCAGGGTTCCCACGGGTCCTTGAAATCCTTGAAAATGTGTGAATTTGGGGGGGGGAAATCAAGAAATCAAGATCTTAAAAGTTTTTGAAAATAGACATGGGTCATTGAAAGTGCTTGAATTCCCCTCTCTCTCTCTCTCTCTCTAAAAATATATACATATATATTCACAAATGTTTTACTTAGCTCGTCAACTAGTAAATAAGTCTCTGTGTTGCTTAACTTTACACATATTTCACAATATATTGTTTTGCTGTGCTGTGGTAGAGAAGGCAAGAGACCATCTAGTGTTCACACATTCAAGCCTCTCTTTTTAATTGTTGTCTGTGAACGGAGAGTTTCTATTCTATAAATTCTCATCTAGATCTGTCTCAAACGATGCCGTGTTGGGTCCTTCAATTTGAGGGAATTGAGTCTTGAAAGTCCTTGAAAGGTGCTTGAATTTGATGTTTCAGAAGGTATGGGAACCCTGAATAGTTAAGACTTTTTCTCTGCATGGAAAGGTCCCTGCTCTCTCATCGATACAGTCAACTGTATTAAAGGGTCTGTATATCAGGGTTTCTACGATCAAGGTTTACACAATCATATCGACCCTAGATACAGCTATCACTTCCATATTCACCTCCACATTGATTCCCATGACTACCCATCGTTTCTCATAGAGCAAATCTTCAACTCGTGTTTTTTTTAGACCCAACATGTATTATGTTTGGTACCATAGTTGGGTTTGTGTACTGAAGCTGTTCCTCTCTTGTCCACCTGTCTGTCTGTCTGTCTGTCTCTCTAGCCCCTTTCTGTCTCCTCTGCCCACTAGTGGGTTTGGCTGGGGCAGTAACACTGGGGACTACAGGACTAGGACTGGGTCTCTAGCTTGGTAATAGAGGATGGATGATAGAGGATGATTATGAGTATGACTCCATGAGTATGAATACGTCTGAATAACACCCTCATTCTCTCAAAACCCCTAATTCACTCAATGATGAGTTGTGATGTGAGAGATATATGTGGAGAATCATACGTAATCAAATGTTGCTCATACACTAAGCAATTGATTATCCAACCAATTAATATGTCATTAAGTATGAGTTAATAGTACGATGTCTTTCCCCAGAGCCATGAGCCTGTCCTCACCTACTATCACCTTACTCCCCTGCACAGTGATCCAATGCCTTTAAGCTAACTAACTAGCGATGCTCTTTCTAAGCTCGATGAATCAATAACGATCGGTTTCGCCCGCAGCTTGCTGGTGCTCTAATCTGTAATGGACCTATCGCTAAGCCACGCCCCCAAAATAGAAATTGTCCAATCATATCACAGCAAAAGTCACGACAGGCAGAAAACTTGGACAAACAACTCGCTAATATCTGATGGTGAAAAGCTTCTAGACTAAATATACTTGTCATCTTTAAAAAAAAAATCTATTACTTGCTGTGGTAAATCAGAAATCTGAAATTCGCCAACTCCCGGCATTGTAAGTCATTGAATGTCATTCAGTCACGGTCAGTCAGTCAGTCACTGTCAGTGAAGCGTTGTTTGTTTGTCCAAGTTTTCAAAGGGGGCGTGGCTTAGTGATAGGTCCAATGTATGTCAGACTGTGAGCTAGCTTCATAAGGCTCTCTGGGTATAATATGCTCTGAGAAATAATAGCCCTGTAGTATGAAGACACAGCATTGACCAGACGTGTGTGTGTGTGTGTGTGTGTGCGTGTGTGCGTGTGTCTGTGTCTGTGTCTGTGTCTGTGTCTGTGTGTGCGTGTGTGTGTGTCTGTGTCTGTGTCTGTGTCTGTGTCTGTGTCTGTGTGTGTGTGTGTGTGTGTGTGTGTGTGTGTGTGTGCGTGTGTCGGTGTGTGTGTGTGCAGGATCACGGAGTGCCTGGACAGCGAGGCTGAGACGGTGATGCAGCTCCGTAGCGAGCTGAGAGACAAGGAGATGAAACTGACAGACATCCGCCTGGAGGCCCTCAGCTCTGCTCACCAGCTGGACCAGCTAAGGGAGTCCATGAACCGCATGCAGGTGAGGGCGGGACCGCAACTTAACACCACATAGGACCACATAGACACATTGTCTATCACAAACAAGTTGGAAGGACACAGTGGTTATATTTATGTATTCATGTATCAGTATCATCCACGTTTGCAATATTTCCCTCAAGTAAGAAGGGCTTCCAGAGTCGGGAGCATTTTCCTTTTTCACTGGCAAGCTGAAAATATATATTTATTTATTTTTCTCTCTCTTGAAGCAGTATTTTCCAGTTCTAAATAGCACCCAGGATGAAGAGTTTCTTTTATTTCTCCTTTTCCGGAGAGCCGGGAAGATTTTGAAGTGGCGTGACGTGATTTTTTTCAACTGAAAGAGAGATCGATGTTTGGCTGCTGTGGTCTGTGTCTGACCTGTGTTCCGCCCCCAGGGGGAGATAGAGAGGCTGAAGCTGGAGAATGACCGGCTGAAGACGGAGACCCAGGGCGGGGGCGGCAGAGTAGCCTCGCAGGCCACCGTAGACGCCTCCACAACCTCCATTACCGCTCCCTCACAGCAGAGCCTCAGCCTCACTGAGTCCACCAGCCTGGGTAAGATTGTCTGTGTGTCTGTGTCTGTGTGTGTATGTGTGTATGTGTGTGTGTGTGTGTGTGTATGTGTGTATGTGTGTATGTGTGTGTGTGTGTGTGTGTGTGTGTGTGTGTGTGTGTGTGTGTGTGTGTGTGCGTGTGTGTGTGTGCGCGTATGCTGACCCGACATCTCTGTCTACGCTACAGACATGCTGTTGGAGGACAACGGAGACGGTTGCTCGCGGAAGGAGGGACGTCACGTGAAAGTGGTGGTGACCCTAGAGGAGGACACCAGGTGGAGAGAGGTCAGAGGTCACTTCTTATGTCTACATCTGACTTACTGCCCAGTAAACAAAGAGTCCAAAAGACGTCCTCAGGGAAGCCGGAATGTGGGTTCAGATGACGTCTTTAGGACATCTTATGGACTACAGAATCGTCTTCTGTAGCCCATAAGACGTCCTAAAGATGTCATCTGGACCCACATTCCGGCTTCCCTGAGGACGTCTTTTGGACTCTTTGTTTACTGGGTAGACAATCACAATGGCTGCAGAAAACCTGTCAAATCTGCTACCAAGGTGTATCGTATGGTTTCCTGATCAGGAATTGTCGTCACTGGTCCTTTTCAGGAGTGTAGACCTCGTCGGTTCCTGATTGGCTGCATCGGTGTCAGCGGGAAGACCAAGTGGGACGTCCTGGACGGGGTGGTGCGACGTCTCTTCAAGGTAAATCGGAAGACACCAAGATTTCATTGTGTCCAGAGTGTTGATTGGTCGTTTTCTTTTTCTTTTTTCTGAGGAAATGGGTTCAGAGGTCAATGACACACACACGGACAACATCTCAGGTCTCGTCCACAAACTAGATGTTTAGCCCCCCTGTCTAAATGAATGTTGTCCGGTCCAACGCGGTGGTACCACAGCTCAGAGAGGAGCAGCGAGATCTAGACTCCGGACCGGGTCACTTTCTCCCACGCGTATCACTGCGTACGCCACTGTACAAGCGTCGCAGTAAATGTAAATGGGAAGATTGGTCGTTTTTGATTGGTCCCTGGCACCTGTATCTGATCTGTGATTGGGTCCCTGCCACCTGTATCTGATCTGTGATTGGTCCCTGGCACCTGTATCTGATCTGTAATTGGTCCCTGGCACCTGTATCTGATCTGTGATTGGTCCCTGGCACCAGTATCTGATCTGTGATTGGTCCCTGGCACCTGTATCTGATCTGTGATTGGTTCCCTGGTCGTGCAGGAGTACATCATCCACGTGGACCCGGTGACTCAGTTGGGGCTGAACTCAGACAGTGTCCTGGGCTACAGCATAGGAGACATCCACCGCGTCAGCGGGGCCGACACCCCAGAACTACTGCCCTGCGGCTACCTTGTAGGGGACAGCGACACCATCTCTGTCTCTCTCAAAGGTTTGGACACAAATTTGGCCTCTTTTCTTTCTCTTTTTTCTCTCTTTTCTCTCTTTCTCTCCTCCTCTCCTCCTCCTACTCCTTTTCTTTCCCTCCCTCTCTTTGTCTGTCTGTCTGTATGTCGGTCTGTCGGTCTATCATTCTCTATCTCTATTTCTCTCTCTCTATCTTGAGAATGATGAGGCCTTAAAAGACTTTTTTATTGACATTTTTAATTTGTTGTTTTTATCTTTCTTCTTGTTTTTAATCTGTAGCACTTTAAGATGTCTTTATGTAAAGTGCATTACAAATAAAATGTATTATTATTATTACGGTATATATATATATATATATATATATATATATATATATATATATATATATATATATATATATATATACATATATTTAAAAATGTATGTGCTATACTGTGTTACTGTAATGTGCGTCCTCTGCTGCCCCCTGCAGGGGTGTCGGCGCACAGTCAGGACAGTCTGGTGTTTGAGACGCTCATCCCCAAGCCTCTGCTGCAGCGCTACGTCTCCCAGCTCCAGGAGCACCGGCGCATCATCCTGTCTGGCCCCAGCGGGACGGGGAAGTCCTACCTGGCCAGCCGCCTGGCCGAGCACATGGTCCTGAGGGAGGGGCTGGACGTCACCGACGGGGTCATCGCCACCTTCAACGTAGACCACAAGTCCAGCAAGGTCAGCAGCCATTGTTGTGTTAGAGTTCTGCGTTGTGGAGTCCAGGGCAGGGATATTCTCTGTGGAGCGAGTAGAGGAGTAGTAGAGGACACTTTCCAACCTACCGATGGGTAAAACAGGAAACGGAGAGCCGAACGGAGCAAGATGAAAGGCATCTTCACACGAATGTTGTTGTGGTTATTTGTCAACAAAAGCGTTTCAAACAAAAAAACACTGATGCACCATTTCAGTTAGGCTGTAGTCAGGTACTTAAGAAGTCAAATGTCCTGGCCAGAGATCCACGTTTAAGTTGATTTATTGTCCATTTCCAAGCAAACACTCGCGTTCAATGGCTGCCTCTCTCGTACTCTGGTAACAAAAACATATCCTCTAGTGGTGCCACACCTGACATGCACACCTGCTACCTTTATCCCACGTGCTGCCCCTAGTGGTTACAAATAGAATAAACAAATACAAAAATAACAAATAATAATAACAAAATAATCAAACTAATGAAATAGCTCCTACAAACGTGTTAGAATCTGTCAAGAGGTTTTTTGTTGTTGTGAACTGATTTACAATCTGTTGACCGCCTGAGGCTAACAGGGATTGTTTTTCGAGGTTGAAATGTGGAAAAGTTGTTGAACCCCTTTTCCGTGTGGCTGCTGGTGTCCAGGAGCTGCGCCAGTACCTGTCTAACCTGGCGGACCAGTGCAACAGCACCGGCCAGGCGCTGGACATGCCTCTGGTGGTCATCCTGGACAACCTGCACCACGTCACCTCGCTAGGGGAGATATTCAACGGCCTGCTCAGCTGCAAACACCATCGCTGGTCAGTGGGCACACTATACACCGACATGAACAAAATGCGCACGCGAGCATGCACACATACACACACACACACACACACACAAATAGACACACACATACACACACACACACACACACACAGACACAAACACACTCACGCACACAGACACACACACACACACACACACACACACAAACAGACACACACATTAAGTTTGTTTATTTATTTTGTGTTGTTTCAGTGTTAAGAATGGAAAATTATTAGTATTGTGGATACTGTAATTTATGTATTAATTAATGGATTATATCATTTAGGTATTATTGCTCTCACTTGGAAGTGACGGATAGGGGTAGGACATGATAAGCTTAGGCTTCATCCTACTCCCTTTCCAACAGTGATACCTGTACTTTTCTTTATTAGTTATTATTTTATTTATTTTTTAAATCATGTTCGAAATAAAGATTCATTCATTCCTTCACTGTCTTATCTGTCCAACAGTCCTTATATCATCGGGACCATGAACCAGGCGACATCGTCCACTCCCAACCTCCAGCTCCATCATAACTTCAGGTAGGTTTCATGTGTTACAGTATGATAATGCTATGTACAGTAATCCTACATTGTATTAGCCCTTACTTTATGTTAGTAGTTTGTCCCTCGTCTACAATGACTATGAATATTCATATAACCCCCACAAGGGGGCAGTATCTACACACGGATATCTCTCTCCTGCCTGCCCTCTACCTTCACCCTGCAGTAAGCTAGGTCTATTTCAACAGATAAATGACCTACCAATCCTCCTCATTTCCTTCTTCCCACTCATATTTTTCATTTTATTGACAGGTATAGTAGAGATTTGGACAGGAAGGATGGGTGAGAGAGAGAGGAGGGATGACATGCAGGATATGTCCCCGGCCGGAATCGAACCTGCGGTTACATGGTCAACGCTTAACCCGCTACGCCACCTAAGCGCCCCCACTGTCTTGTGTCTTCTCATCAGGTGGGTGCTGTGTGCCAACCACACAGAGCCGGTGAAGGGTTTCCTGGGTCGTTTCCTGCGTAGGAAGCTGATGGAGACGGAGATCAGTAGCAGGGTGAGGAACGCCGAGCTGGTGAAGATCATCGAGTGGATCCCTGGCATCTGGCACCACCTCAACCACTTCCTGGAGACACACAGCTCCTCTGATGTCACCATCGGTGAGACACCCACTTGGAAATAAAATTTAGGAAGCTTTAGGAATTTTGTTCTTTTTCGTGACGAGCCGTCTGATTGGCTCCGAAAGGTTTTTGAGTCCTCCCGATTGGTCGAACGCTTCCAATCAGAGGGGCTTGAAGATTAGGGTTTTGTTGACGGTTCTGGTTCTCCTCCCCCAGGGCCTCGCCTGTTCCTGTCCTGTCCCATGGACGTGGATGGTTCTAGAGTGTGGTTCACAGACCTGTGGAACTACTCCATCATTCCCTACATGCTGGAGGCCGTCAGAGAGGGGCTGCAGGTACGACCGCCACATGGCTGGAAATTAGTGGTCCTCGAAACACATACTGCCATCTATTTACAGTGTCATTCTATTCAATGCGAAACAAAAAGTTAAGAAGGGGCTTCCCAGTAAACAAAGAGTCCCAAAGACGTCTTCGGGGAAGCCGGAATGTGGGTTCAGATAACGTCTTTCTAGGACGTCCAGATGACGTCTTTCTAGGACGAAACCCACATTCCGGCTTCCCTGAGGACGTCTTTTTGGACTCTTTGTTTACTGGGTTTGCTTGAATGATAATCAGTAAAAGTCACATCAAAACACAAACAAAAACATGGCTACATTATGTATGTGTGTGTGTACATTATGCAAACATCCAGTAGGATGTACATACGGTATGCAAAATGCACAGACCTGTCTGTTAGATTGAAACCCATCTCAATCTACCCCCCCACCCCCCCCACAGCTGTATGGTCGTAGAGCCGCGTGGGAGGACCCCGCCCGGTGGGTGATGGACAGCTACCCCTGGGCTGCCAGCCCCCTGCAGCACGAGTGGCCCCCCCTACTGCAGCTCCGCCCGGAGGACGTGGGCTTCGACGGCTACTCCCTAACCAAAGACGGATGCCCCGGCAAGCAGGCCCCTCAGGGGGGCACGGACACAGACCCCCTGGTTGGTTCACAAGACTTCCTGTTTATCTGTTTATCTGTCGGATGTTAACCTCAGTATCAGTTTGAGGTATCGTTTTTGAAGTGTGCTTCCTTTGAATGCCGTTATACCTAGTCCTGAGTTTATGCAGAGGTCTCTGTGAATGTTCAAATATGTTCACGGTAGGCCTTATACAGTCTGGGACAAAGCCGTTCAGTAAGCTGTCTCATAGAGTATCCGCTCTGTAACTAATGACTTCTTGGCTAGCATAGAGAGGCAGTGGAGGCTGGTGGAGGTAGACATCAGAGGACAGATGTGCATCCAATGGAATTGTAGTTTAAATACCATTTCTCATTCCTTTCCGTGCATTACCATGAGCCCATCCTCTGAGGTTTACCTCTACCAGCCTCCCCTGATAGGGTGTTACTCAGGGTTCCCACGGGTCCTTGAAATCCTTGAAAGTTTCTGAATTTGAGAAAAAGAAATCACGGTCTTAAAAGTTTTTGAAAATAGACATGGGTCATTGAAAGTGCTTGAATTCCCCTCTCTCTCTCAACATTTTTTTTAAAATGTTTTACTTAGCTCGTCAACTAGTTCTGTCTCAAACTATGCCGTGTTGGATCCTTGAATTTTGAGTCTTGAAAGTCCTTGAAAGGTGCTTGAATTTGATGTTTCAGAAGGTGTGGGAACCCTGGTGACTATAAATTGAACACTATGACCTCTAACGTATGACCTATGACCTTGACTGCGCCCTACAGATGAACATGCTGATGAGGTTGAAGGAGGCGGCCCACGGCTCCAGCCCCCAGAGTTATGACAGCGACTCCAACAGCAACGATCACCCTGACGACAGTGTGCTGGACCAATCACTGGAGTCGGCACTATGAGAGTTCTCTCCCTGTCAGTTATGATGATGATGATGATGTTGATGTTGATCACTCTGGGATGAATCCTCAGTTGATAGTGTGCTTTTTGAGTAAATCATTGGGAGACTTGCACAGAAGTTGAATTCAAATTCAACCCCCCCCACGGAATTCGGATTCAGCTATCTGTGATATTGATATATCTTAGAGCAGGTGGACCTGTATTAGTTGAACTACACTAATGCCACTGGGAAATGATGGACAATCGATACTGGGTGCTGGAAACCCAGTCAACATTTACGAATCACGGCAATGGAATACATTAATACTTAATTCTAGCAGCATTTATGGACTGAAGAGCCATTTACACACACACAGGCAAATACTGTATATTCAATCTTAAATGAATGACATGGCTCGACTATAGAGGAAGAGTCCTGCAACAGTACTGTATGTGATCCAAACTGAGCTGGGGCTCCCAGCATGCTTTGTTATGTGCATTCATCCAGCTACACTTTCACATTTTGTGTAGAAGATGAACTTTTGTGTGCTTTTTTCTCAGTAGAGAACATCGTTTTGGTGCTTAAACTTTCAAATGATGCCTTACTACCTTATGTAAGAACAGTGGTAACCAGCATTAACCTTTTTAACACTCAAACACTGAGATGCCAGGGCATTAAAAGCCTTTGATGTACTTGATTCGCTGTCAGAGGCTATTCTGAGTTTAGGTGCTATTCTTTTTTTTCATAGATAGAAGTGAATTTCGAGCTCCTTAGTGAAAGAATTTGCTATGTGTGTATATAGGGAGAATTTCAGTGCATGGGGTGGAGGAAATCAGACCTTATGGACCTTAATTATCTGACATTACCTCACGAGCCTTTCAAAGTGATCCCAATAGTCAACAGCTTGGTGGTCGGTCCTCTGTTCTCTACCGATAGAGCTTCACCATTACACGAAATGTTCCTACTTAGTGTTTCTCTAACATAGAGGCACTTTGGACTATCTACACCCACATAGGATCAGGAAAAAGGATCAGAGACTAGCCTAGCTTTGAGACGATGGCGGGGCCGTGTCTAGTCGTTGGCTCAGGAGACTTAGCGCTGTGTCCATTTGCATGGAGTGTTAATGTGATCCTCAGTGTTGCTGTATGTTGAGTGACCGGGCTTTCTTCCCTCATAAGATGGAGTGTCCTCACAGAGGCTTACGCTCCTATGAGGTGCCACTTTGGTTGGTCCCTCTCACAATGCCTCTATTATACCCCACTGTTCTAGCTGTTCAACCCTGAGTGTTCTTAGAACAGAATTCTATGCAACATTCATTTGGAACTCTTAAATTGAAGCCCAAAAAAAAAAAACTCAAACTCCTGAAAAAGTTCTTAAAGTACTTGTATTTTTTCAAAGTGATGCCAAGATTTGTATTACAGCAAGTTACATTCGTTGATCTATGAATAATTTGCGGGGGTTGTATTTTCACGAGCATATCTTAATGGAGTTTATGGGGTGATGCGAGCACAAGTAGAAATTTGTTTTTTTGTTTATACTTGTGTGTTAATTTTGTCCCACACATGTTTGGATGTTGAAATGTTGTGAATGGTGTGATGCTGAATCTAGTTGTGGATAATCTTTTGATTCGTTTTTGATATGTGAATTTTTCTTATGTACATTTTCATTTTGTAATGTCAAGATGTAAATATTTGATCTGAGGCCCACCTTTGTAAGACATTTTCGAGTTTTTAACATAACTAGAGAATTAAGTAATTTGTGTACAGTTTGGTTTTATCCATGTACGTTGTCAATAATAGATCATGAGATCATGAGACTGTGAGAATAAATCTGGTCATGAAACTAAACTCTTAGTTGAATCTTTTAAATGGCATGAGATACGTGGTATTTGATAAGCTCTTGAGTTCACCTTGCTCATCAGAAGTAGGAACAGAATAAAATTCTGTTCGAATGAATGAAATTGGCTTGTCTTGTTCTGATGGAGTAGCCTATAGCTACCTGTCTCTAGTGTACGGTATATAACTTGGCATAGGGCCCCACAGAAAAAGGTGCAGACTACACTATATACACTATATTACTATAGGCTTGCCTAAAGTGTGATATATAAATAGATTGTAAAAGCACACATTTCGAGTCCTCTGATTGGAAACAGCTGTTACATTTGCCATGTTTTATTTTTTCAAAATATTCTCAAAGTACAAACATAAACAGAGCATACAAAATGATATATGTGTTTTTTAAGTTATACATTTTACATCTAGATTAAAGACATTCAATCTAATATAGCATTGTAGTCAGTTAATACTCTTGGATATGAACACTTCCCTTGTAAAATATGGTACAAAATATGGTACAAAAGAGTTTCAGCTGCGTAATATCAAGTCATTTCTATGTACATTATATAACAATCCCCAAACTTTATATATACACAATTTATTTAATTGGATAGAAGGACTTAAGACACTGTGATTTCCTCGTCCTCTGATTCTGAGAAGTCCGAGTGCTTGCTGGAGTGGGACGGGGAGGAGAGGTGGGACTCCACGCTGTTCAGGACGTCCCGTTCGGAGGGAGAGTGGCAGAAGGCAGAAGCAGCGCGTTGGCTGTCCCGCCTGAACGAGTCCATCTCCTCCTGCAGGGCCTTCTTCCCCACGTCACTGAGGTCCGGGTGGGGGTTCATCTTCGTGGGCAGGGTTTGCTCCCTGCACCCTCCGGAAGACAACAGTTCCCTCTCTTTGCAATTGCGCCATTTCATTCTTCGGTTTTGGAACCATATCTTCACCTTTAAAGAAAACAAGAAAAAAAAACATAAACATAAGATATTAGGACGCTATTTAGCCTTTCGTTGAGCAACATGCGTAAATGTAGGCCTATTGTATTTTGACAGAATAATCGGTCATGGCAATTGTTGGTTTAAGCTGTTTAGTATGTTTGTTTTTACCTGTGAGTCTTTCAGCCCGAGTTTGGCAGCCAGCTTCTTTCTGTCTGGCTTGCTGATGTACTTCTGTTTTTGAAACATTTTCTCCAAGGCTTTGCGCTGAACGTCCGAGAACACTGCCCGGCGAAGCATCCCTCTCCTGGGCTTTCCTCTCGCAGCGAGCGGCCACGAGAACGTCCCGGGAATAGGCACCACTGAAGATGATGCTGAAAATAAAAAAAATAACATTATGCACATGTTTAATATGGAAGTGCAAGAAAATACACACGTATCTAATGTCACATTGGTAGCCTATCGTTTCCCTTTTGGGGAGAGGGCGTGGCGTTGCGTGTAAAGAGCGCATAAAAGCAAATTCTTTCAGAGTCTCCCGAAGTCTATAAATATTGACAGGTTTTTTTGTTCTTGCGTTCTTAAACGCGGTCCATTTGAGTGAATTGGCACGAAGGAACTAATTAGCACATTGCTTGGTCCCTCTATGGCATTGGTATGGTAAAAAGGCAGAGTAACCCTTTCGAGAGCTCCAATGAAATACAGAAGGTCTAATGAAGCGTGAACGGTAATTGTGTAGTAATGAACTAAGTGAAAAAGGCTTAGGACAGGCCGCTAAAGCTATATATTACTGCAACAAAAGAGATTTACACTTTCAAACTAAACACAACTGCATGCCTGGATCATTGGGAGAATACTGATAGCTGTAGGGTCTATTTTTGCCCCCCGCATCATCTTTATTAAATGAACACGAAAAGCTATTCACACAGCTCAAGTTGTTTTGTTGAGGTATTCCATTTCAATTCACACACCGCTCTGAAAAGTATAAAATATACGGACCATATAGCCCATGCCCATAGGCTATAATTATTATATCCTTATGAGCTATTACAAGTCATTAGAAACCATGTGGAAAATAAGTTGTGATAAGGGAAGATCTTAGTCTACATTGCTTCCTAATTTGCATCAGCCCATATAGATACATACAATTTGAATTGCATGACTTCGGGGCTGCGTATCCATGGTGCGCAAACTTTAGATTACGCACAACAGTAGCCTATCCATAAACATGCATAACTCTCTATGTGGTCTTGTGAGAATATTGAAATAGTGAATGGGGCCCTAATGGGGAATTAGTCCATGACTGGTAAATGCCTATCAGCTGCATGCTCGAGTCAACGCCGGGTCTGTGTGTGGCTGCCCGGAGGGAGCTGGCCGATTGGTCACGGTGCTGAAAGCTTTGTCACTTATCAGTAGCTAAGTGCACTGGCTCGGTGGGAAAAAGAAGCCATGAAGAGAAGCCAAGCAGCTTCCCTTGTGAGAAGGGATCCGCCTCGAATTTGGACCATGACAATTGCAGGCTAATTTGTAGATTAGGGGGAACCGGTGCAAAATGTCAGCAGTCACTGGCTCTGCTAAATAGGGCATCAAATTGGCGAGACTGATTCCGCGATGTTCTACGGCTTCCAACCTCTGAACTAACGGGCTGTATGTATTCCCCTGGGTTCATAGGCTAACAAGACAAGACTGCTTAATACGCAACACTAGTAACATTTCTCTGAATCTCTGAATGTCAATACATGAGCTTGAGTTGTTGCAAAGGTGCGGCTGGATGATCGTTTACCTGGAAAGTAGGATGTTCTGATGAAGGGGTGAAACGACCCGTCCACGTACGGGAGAGGGAAGGCTTTGGCGTGCATGCCATACACTGACGGCGGAGACGACGCTGTGATGTAAAATGAAACATCAAATTAGTTGACAGGTATCACTGGACTCGTTTTTGTAGAATAATAAGGCGTATGCATGCTATAAAGTTGGTGCCTCACATTCTTCCATAGCACACATGGTAGGCTATGAACATGGTCATGCGGGAAATGATGATGTCATGCACCAAATAGAGTATGCATGCATGTACAACATTTCCAAATAAGCTTACCGTTTCTTGTGGACGGTGCTAAAATGGCATTAACTCCGAACTTCAGATAGGTAGGGTCGTTGTGGAGGGAGAGCGAGGTCTGGAGAGAACTCGTTCTCGTCTGCGCGGAGGTAGAGATGACAGCCCGGTCTGTGTGGCTGCTGTGGAGCGTCGTGGTCCCTGACATCATCGGGGAAGACACGTTGTGAGAGGGAATCGTCCGGTGTAAGTAGCTCACGGGTCGGCTTATCCGCAACAAGTCCTCCACTAGAAAGCTGGAATGGGCGGCGAACGCGGACTGCAGGGACTGGGGCAGAGAGAGAGCTGCCGCCGGAGGCCGGAGGAGACCAGGGTACATAGCGGATGGCGCAAGTGCACTGGGGAACATCATTGTTCCGTTTGGGGTGGGTAAAAGAAAAGTAAGTTGTAAAAGAGCTCTTTCTCAGTGAAGGAGTTCTCGCTTATATGATCCAAGAGGCAAGACTGGTGGTTTCTCTTCTGGACCTTCCCTTTAGAAGAAGGGTTTTATAGTGGACCGTTAGCAAAGCCCTTTCCAAACTGACAGCCTAACAATGAAGTTCAACAAAGTTCTCGACGTGAGTTTCTTTCACGAGGAAATCTGAGCCCCCTGATTGGTCCAAAGAAGGAATTTATGATTGGATTAGACTTCATAAGCAAGTGGTAGATAATATCGTTTTAACAAAGAAAGTGTAGTCGTCAATTTTGCATACTGACCACCGTTATAACGGCTGCATCACACACATACACACACACACGCACGCACACACACACACACACACACACACACACACACACACACACACACACACACACGCACACACGCACACACACGCACACACGCACACACACGCACACAAACGCACGCACACACACACACACACACACACACACACACACACACACACACACACACACACACACACACACACACCAATTAAACGGTTGATTTAAAAGACCCAAACAACGTTTGGCTCTGAATATAATATAAAAACATATAGCCTATTCAATTCATTTGAACACCTAATTGCATAATTATGGCTTCAGATTCAGACTTGTTTTGGGTTTGTGAAAGGCAGAATTTTAATGTTATTATTTCCAAATGTGTGGTACACTGCGAGATTTTAGACAATGTATATAATTTTTATTTAGCATATTTCGAATATTATTGAAAATGACATTATTCATAATTTATACATATTTTTGACCTCACTCACAAATGATATAATAATACCGCTAATAATATTAATAACAATAACATTATTGTTATTAACACTCACATTCATATTCACGACCATAATAATATCAAAATAATGTTTATTGTTATTATTATTATTATCATCACTATTATTACTATGATTATTATTAATAAGAATAATAAGAATAATATGGTAATAGTAATATGCCTATAATGCTATAGTTCTTATGATTATCAGATAGAACTTTCCTGAAGTTTACAAATTCAGATAATTCTCATTAGATGGAAATATACAACTTAACGAGCCATAGCATGTCTGTAGGCTATAGCAATATATCTCTCATTGAAAGAAAAAAACAGGATTTCATGTCAGAGCGTTTTAACTTGTGAGTTACAAACTTTAGATCTGAGCGCTCCCGTTTCATCCCTCTGGTCTCGCGCTGAAACTAATGCGCA
Organism: Nansenia antarctica; assembly: GCF_963989245.1. Classification (NCBI taxonomy): domain Eukaryota; kingdom Metazoa; phylum Chordata; class Actinopteri; order Argentiniformes; family Microstomatidae; genus Nansenia; species Nansenia antarctica. The sequence goes on along the minus strand of NC_137679.1, from coordinate 9,259,644 downwards.
ACTCCGGCCGTGGCGCTCGCGCTGCTATCCTCTTATCCATCACGTAACTGTCATCCTCAGCTGTTTTTTCTTTCTTACCCTGACACAAATCTTTTTGGAAAAATCGTATTATTCAGCTTGATTTCAATGGGCGGTTTGGTTCTCATTCTTTAATGAAAGTGCGTTTGTGCTTTTAAGATGAAACGGTTTTGAATTTAATGACTGAATTTATTGAAAAGGACATCGAGGCTTATTGGCCAGGCCTATGTGTGTCCTGAAGGACCGAACACAGCAGCACTATGTAGACCTATGCCTCTATGCCTTTGTACACAGATAGCACAACAGACAGAGGTCACTATAGGGAAATATAGGGAGAAGTAGACTAGCCTAAATTAATATCTCTCCATTTATGGAGGAAAACAAGAATTTGCTTGATTTTAGTATGCATGCCTTATGCTCATTCAATGTTTTCCCTTTAAAATAACGATGAAGGCATAGGTTACCCATAGGCCTATCTATAGTAGCCGATATGAATAGATAAACACAATGTTCATAAGAGTACCTTGTTCTCCTAAGAGTTGAGAAGTAAAACACGTTTTTGGAGCAGACAGGTTTAAATGATTTAGTGTGGTTTTTTTACGGGCCTCACACGTTCTTCTTCTGAGACTATAACTGCCGGTAAAAAGGGGCAGACATTGTTTGGGCGACCAGGTCAGACCCATGCTGCGCTACACGTGGGTTCACTTTATTGTCGACTGTCAAAGCAAAATCGTTTTTTAGGATAGCTTGCGAACCGCATGGGGGAAAATGATAAACGCCCATTGATGAAATAGATTATAGAACAGGGGGGGGAAAACGGAACAAAAGATTTTCTTTGAGGAAGATTCTATTTGGAAGCTCTTTTCTGTCTGAACGGCTAGAAGAGGTGAATCCTGAAGCCGGTTGGCTAAGACCTGTGACTAATGGCGTTTGACCGCTGCTCTTTCTGTTTTGTTCTCCTAAACCATTCATTTGAAAGTGGTTACCTACCTTCACATTTCTCTCTGAAGAGTCAAACTCCTATGCTTTGAAACTGAGGGGAAGAGAAAGACCCGCGTGTGTCCTAACTGATGGCACAGAAGGTAAAATCTCCATGAAATTATGCGCCATGGCGCTTCCCTGGAAGACAGATGCGCGGTAACCATGAAGATCTAAAGACAAAAATGAGTTAGAATGATTTTTTTGTATATATATATATATATATATATATATATATATATATATATATATATATATATATATATATATATATATATTACAAATGATCTAACTCCAGTGCCTCAAAGCCCGCTGCTCCGGTAGTGGTGTCCATCCATGCGGGGGAAAGGAAAGAGCCATAGGCCTATTAGTTTCTCCATTGAATGGACTTATTAGTGTTGAATTTAGCAAGAAGATGATTGATTATCATATCATCTAACTGTTATTATATATGGTGTCTGGTCTGTAGGCCTTTGCATAATTTATTAGTCAAATATGTCAATAGTTTAGATAGATAAACTATACCACTCTACAACTTGTTGATCCTGGATGGCTGTTTCACACAACCACCTAACTTACTGTACTACCTGTTGTGGGAATGAATCTGCAACAATAACAAACAAAATAATAGCATTCATGAACAGTTTTTCAAGTACATGTTGAACAACAAAGTGTGTGTTGTTGGATACGACATTTTACAATTCAAACTAACGCCTACGAAAGAAAACATATGCCATTAACTTAAACAGTCTATGTCTGAGTTAAAAGGCTACTAATTATGAACAACCGTGAAATTATTCAATTTTTAACAAAAGTAATTGATCATTAGATTTGCATCACATTTTATGTGCCGCATGGGGCACCCGTATTAAGACACCTAACAGCACCTTCACAAAAAAACGTTATGTTCAAAGCATTTTATTCTTTCACCGTCTCTCGAAAATCCCCCTATTGTACGAATAGCAGATGGTTTGCAGGAAATATAGCTTAGCCCCCAGTGACCGAAACGAATTTCTACTAGCTTTCCAAGCCTGCCACGATTGTTTTCTCTTTACCAAAAGAGAGCAAACAGCTGGCCGGTCGCTGAATAAACCCATTTAAGACACATTTTTAAGATATTATATCCACATTGAATGTAGACCCTCACCACCCCACCCTTGTCCGTCTGCAGACACAAGAGTTGGGCGTATTGAGATGAAAATGATCCAGTCGTTAACACCGCCGCACAATCTTTGAACCGTTTCACTATACACAGAGTAGCTAGGCCTATAGGCCTATTTCTATTTCCAATGTCGTATGGTGAACCCTATGAGCTTGATTAAGTAGATACACAAATAAAATAATACATATTACAGCCTCTTTTTTGATTGTTTAGTTCATTTTGATCGCAGCATGGTTTCAGAGAAATTAGCCACCATTTTTTTTAAAGTTGAAATGTACAATAAATTACATTATTAGGTATATTGGGTTATTTATAAAGACAACCACCACCAGTGTCTAATTTCATGATAAGTTTTACATCGCATTTATTTTACACGTTGCTTTGGAGATGGCCTTAACACCTCCACTAAGCCGCCTCTGCGCAGAGTGCTCCCTTCTCTTCAAGTCTAGCGATGCAGCATCTGTTTCAGATAGCGCTGCAGAACACTGAAGGGATTAGCGATAGGCCGAAATACAGAGGAGCTCTGACAAGCATTAAATCGATATTAACTTTGCATTAAACATAACCCCCCCGTTTTCAAACGAAGAGAGGCACAAGTCCATGGACAAAGCGCTTCAGTGTGCGTTGCCTTCAATGCACCTGTTCCCCAATTTACTTGGCAGGCAAACTGCGCTTCTGACGGGTCGCCTTTGAACCCCTAAAAGGGTCCAAAATAAGCCCGCGTCGTCCTATGTCAGGTCATAAATTCATAACGATGCTTAGCTTCGTCAACTGCCAGTATTTGTGATTTTTATTTCATTTTTGGTGGATTTCCCATGCAAAGCAGTAGCCTCGCTTTTTCTGACCACCTCTCTCTGTATTATGGGTACACGTGTGTGCATTAACATCCATGTCAACAAGTATGATTCATATCGATGATGTTCATAATTCTATACAAGCTGCATTTATGTATGTATTAAAAAAACATGTTTATTAAAATGATTATCTCAAAGATGACACTGCATGTCTATTCTCTCTCAACATTTGTCTTGCTATTATTTTCAATAAGTTGTAGCTTAACATATCCCCAGACTACTGTGACTACAGTAAACTTGTACTGTACTTATTGACTGTTGTATTTGAGTATCATGTCATTTTACAATGTTGTTACTATTGTAAATACAGTGTTACCACACAGGTATAGTGCAACTTCGTGTGAACAGCTTCTGTATACACATCCTTTGTGTAAACCTCCTGCAACACACTTTATATGCTGTAAGAGCATGTTCACATTAAATTCATAAGCATGTATGTGAATGAGCTAAAAACAAGTTGAGCAAACATGCCCATGATGCTAACATGTATGGGAAACGTTTGGCTGCGTTCCAGTATACAGCCACACTAACATATCATTTAGAATGCATTGCCAATACATTGCTTCATTCTAAATTGGAGCGCTAATGTGGGTATATCGGAACTCACACTGTGTTCCAATATTGTCTTGTGTTTGTATACCCTTCCATATACCCTCAAACAATCGTTTCAATTCAAATCCCTTCGCTAGTATCTGAAGGATGGCTAATTATCAGAGAAGAAAACATTGGAGGTTTGTGAGAAGGGCCTCATAGAATGCTCATTAGTGCTAGATTGGTCATGGGAGCTCAGAGGGACATCATTGTAGTAAATGTATTTCATTCTCATTCTAATCTCATTGAGCCTCATAAAGTTTCACAGCATCAGTGGGTCTTTAAGGGGAGCTATATGCACCTGCCAGGTTGTTTAGAAAAGTCTTGTAAACGTCTCTGGTTAAAAATGTGCTCCGTGAAAAAAGAGAAAGAAAAAAAAAGAACCCAAGCGTCGCCACAAAAGGCTCCAAAAAGGGGGAATCTTTGTGGTTGTCAACACCAGTTTAAATTAAAGGCTGGTTGCTAACAAGCGATCAATGGTGCTAGGAATGACCCCCTCTGTCATGCTAACCTGCAGAATTATCCCAGTTGATGGTTATAATGCAGACACATTGGGGAGAAAAACCCGCACTCAATACGATACGCACACAAAAAGCGCACTGAGTCCTGCTTCGAGAGACGGGAAGAAGCTCTTTTTGTATAAGACCTTGAGTGCTTGTTGTATGGAGAGGCTTCGGTGGCTTGCAGTGGGAGTTGTTGGGCCTATATCGAAGGCACAATCTTAGGCTTTGTTTTAGGCCTTGGGCTTCTAGGGGCGAAAGCACCTTGTCGAAAGGACCCCTTTGAGTCGGGCTGATGGGTTGAGCGTGGGGGCTCAGCGGAGGCAGCCAGGGAGCTTGTGTACCCAGGAGGAGCTGGGGTTGTTCTCTTGGCCACTTGAATGGGGGGACGCTAAACGCCCGTTGGCTGGCGGGTATTGATGTAGTTTAGCCGGGTAATGGGATTGAAAGCGCGCCATGGTATTTATGTCAGTTCGCGTTTCGTCAAAGACATAATATGCATGGCCGCGGCGTGGGGATCCCGTATTGAGACTTTCGCCTTAGCGATTCAGTGTTATAAGAAAGCCAAAGCCTCATTTAATTCAAATATAATTCTCACTCAACCGTTTTACCGATTGATATAATTTGCATAACAGCAAAAGGGTCCTTTGCCTTTTCAACCATTGGGGTGTGTGAGTGGAGTCTTTTTCCAGAGGGTTCCCTTGGCCTATGGGCCCCTGTTGGTGTAAAGTGTAATTGAAAGTGTGTATAGGCCTACTATACATGTCGTTTTCTGAGAGACATGGTTTCTCACAGGGATAGTCATAAAGGGAAGTGAAGGAGAGGAAGAATTCCAGACGATGACATTTAACTTTTTCCGCCACTGAAGGAGAATGAATGTCAGACTAAGACAAAGGATATAATGCATGACAACAGTGTAATACGCTGAGAATGGTGTGAACTCTCACGCGATAATGCCTTGGGTACTGTGACAGCAAAATAGTCATTTCCATTGATAAATGGACCAATAAAGATGTATATTGTGTTGTACAGTATATAATTTCAACAAGTGATTGATGTGTTGTTCATCTAATCTCACATAAATCATGTTTTTATCACTCTGTTTAGCTTAAAATCAAAACTGTGTTGGTCCCATTTACTAGATTTTATTAATAACTAGATGTTATTTGATTCAACAAAAACTGTATTGACAAAGAAACTGGGTTGTTTTACACTTAAGATGTTCTGACTATCCGTCTGTTTATGTTGTAGTGCTGTTCTGTGAGTATATTGCAGATTTTTGTATGTAATGTTTTGATGTTCCTGTTAGTTGGTTGCATAGATACAAACTAAAGTTGTATCCAGGCAAACATAGAAAGTTTAGGTAATATGTGAATAATTGTAACTGAATGTCTTGAGCTTGAAAAGTAGACTATAGTTTTGCTGGTGAATATCTGCGCTTATATTCTGCTTATTCTCACTCATATTCCTTGAATGAAAAAAATTTGGACAATAATAACATCAAAAGTCCATACAAAATACATACAAGAATGCATTCAACGAATATGAGTGTGCCTGTTAAACTCAATCATTGTTCCCCAACGTTATCGTCCTCAGAGAGGAGAACTATAGGTTCACAGCCCATTGTTAGAGACAGACAAAAGAAACATAACGTCCCAACACACAACACCTATATTATTATTATTATTATAATTGTAATTATTATTATTATTAACAATAATAACAACAACAATAACAATAATAATAATTATTATTATTTATATACGGTTAGTTATTCTGCTCTTTAGCCGAATGGCTTTTTTCAATCAAACGTAAAAACACAGTATCGAAATCCCCCCTCTTCTTCCCTGCGTGGCAATTTGAACCCACATATCCAACATCACATGAAAAGACTGTGATCTGGACACCATATTGTCCCCTGCCAAAATGATTCTCCTTCTGTCCACATCACAAAACAGCCCTTTCAACCTGCCCCCCCCTACCCCGCCCACCCCTCTCCAGGAGTAATCCATGGCCTAGACTTTGATTTTAACCTCTCCCCCCCCCCCATCCCTCCATCCCTCCATCCCTCCATCCCTCCTTCCATTCTCCCCTTGCCCCCCCCAAAAAACGTACAGCAGCAAACGAGAGGAATAGCTGGCGAGAAAAAAGTGGTGTTAATATCAGCATGTCAGACGCAAGATTAATCCTAATCTCCTTTTCTGTGTGGCGGGGCGCGCGGGGTTGAAAGGCATGGGAGAGCAGAGGCAGGGGAGGTGTATGTGTGTGTGTGTGTGTGTGTGGGGGGGGGGGGGGGGTGCGGAGGGGGCTGGCAGGCTTGGGTCAGAGGGATAATGCCAGCCGCGCCAGACCCGTGGTGCCTGTGGACTGTGTGGAACCCCCCCCCCCACCCTCCGTGCCGCAGGGAACCTCTTCCCCACCACTCTGGGCATTCATAGGACACTTCCTGAAGAGGCGGGTGATATAGGCCCCCCCACCGCCCCCCCCCACCGTACCCCCTCACAGAGACCCTCTGATCCCAAGCTGCTCTTGTGCTTGTATCCTTGTCCTCAGAATCAAAGGTATAGTAACTTTTGATGTGGTCGCCCCCACTGAATATCATTGTTGTTAGAACATCGTGTTGCACCTCTACGGCTGGGGTTGATAATCCATCCAAAATGAGATCAATCAGATATCTTTTTCAGCATAATGCTGTCGCTTTCCTGAACAGCCTCTAGGTTATGTGCTCTTTGGTTTCATTTCTGTGTAATAATAATAATAATAATAATAATAATAATAATATATTACATACTGTATATATAATGCAGTATGATTGGAAATATCCACACATAATTACCACACTATGGATCAATAAATGCACAGATGAACATTATCTGAATGGATTATGATGATTCATAAAGATATTCAAAGTTGTCCCTCCCAACCCCCCGTTCACACCATTTTTTCCAAGAGAGAAAATACCCAGACAGAAAAGAAACAGCAACCAGTTGTACACAACGAACAACAGAACACTCAATCATTTAGATTCATGAATTAGAAATCCTTGTTCAGATGTAATTCAGATGATCTCTAGATACACACACTCTCTCCGCCTGAGGATATCGTCAACCTCATTCCTTAGAAACGGTTTACAGAAACAGAAACACATTAATCCATCATGCAACATCGGTGTCTTTTTTCACAGCTTCTGAGAACTCCTGACCCTGTGATTAAAGCTTCTCTATCGGCTCTAGTCCAGAGCGTACCAACAGTGGCCTGGGGGAGAGCACAATGCATGAGAAGGTAGAAGGTATAGAAAGAGAATAAAAGAATAGCCTTCCCAAAAGGAGACTTCACTCTTCTCTTTGAGATTGGGACTTCATGAAGTGACCAACCAGTCTAAAGCCCCTATATAAAAGTTCTGCACTGGTCCCCCCTGTCCACTGATGGTCAAGACTGGGGACTAGAAAAGCTCCCAAACGTTTCAGTAGGACCTTTTGACCTCTGGCGATGCTCTCTAAAGAGGGGCTTTCAGGGTCCTCCGTATTCATCTCTCTAACTGACTGACGAGTAGGGTGACCAAAGCACTGCCTGTAAGAGACCTGAAAAGGCAAGCAGGGCCCTCGGCGAAAGCGTCCACCGCCCACACCCGAGTAACGCTCCGCTGTGAAAGTATTCTGTGATTCTGTGAAAGTGTTATGGTCATTAGTCTTTTTTTACCTAATTGCAGTGTATGTAGATGTGTGTGTATTTGGATAAGGACATAAATCCTTGTAGGTGTGTGGAGAAAATCAAATGATTGTGGATGTGAATGAAATAGAGCTACAACAACGGCTCTGGACTTTCGTCTACATTAGTCCAACATTCCAGGAAGCTAGTAGCAGCTCTTTAAAAGTCCCCCCAAGGTGAATTTATAGTCACTTTTCTGCCAGAGCGAGTGAGGCAGAGGCCTCCGAAATTCTGAGCTTTGGACAAAACCCATCCAAGAGTGAAGAGGGTGGACTGAGTGCCCGCTCTGCCCCAGCTGCCTTGAAGTGAATGGGGTTTTCTTTTTCCCGAAGGCCCATTCAATGCTCTCTGTCCCTCTGAATACAATGTAGGTGTTAC
>NC_137679.1:9138955-9246455 GCF_963989245.1 Nansenia antarctica | reverse complement strand
ACTGGTTGAGTTTGACCATGTTTATCTGAGAGAAACGCAATAGCCTGCTGGCTAATTTCGAAGGACAAAAGAGGGTGGCTGAGTCACATTGGTAGGGCCAGGATGAGGGCCCGTTGTGTCGAGCTACCCACCCTCACTTTGGGGCTTTTCTCTAAGCTCACTAAAGCCTTATATATACATTGGTTTGCAACAATAAGTCTCCGTTAATTACCATCAAGTGTTGCCTTGCGGAGGACTTTGAAGACTTCACATTCAGCTCCCCCCCTCACTTTCTTATATCGGGAATAATGAGAGGGGATGACATAGTCAGTGGAGGGGGGCTCCTTGGTTTTAATTTGAGCCGCTCTCTCCATCATTGTATCTAATAGGACCTTCTATTGACGGCCACAAACAAGGGGCTCTTAAAGTAGGGTTCGGCCATTCCTCTCTCGCTTCTCTCGGGGTGGAAGAAAGGAGAGGAGGAGAAGCTGAGAGAGCTGGTAATTCTGAGGTTTAATTAAGACACTTCAGTTTGTTCTATGGAGCTTTTCTCTCTCTCCCATAGTCCTGCTCCCGAGTGCGTTGAAGAACGTGTCTTAGACGTAAAGGAGCCGAAGGGAAAGGGTGTTTGGAGAGAAAAACAGAGAGATTAATTAATGGGTAACTCTACATTATAAAGGCTATGTGCGTTTGCTGTTTTTTGGGGGGGGGCTTCACACTGGTGGGGGGCCAGGGTGATATTTTGTGTCTAAAGTCTGGGGAGAGTCATCTCTTGGTGACTGCGATACACAAAACAAGAACGGCGACAGACTGTTAAAAACCCGCCTTTTAGGTGCAAACACTTGCATCTTGCATCGTCTCATCTACAGTTTCTTCTCTGTTGTGTTCATTAATTTGAAGACTATATCTTTCAGAATTATGCACCTCACCTGAAACGGTTTCGAAAACAACCTTCGAGGAACATTTTCAACACACAAAATGTTTGTCTTGTCTAAATTTAGTTGACCTACACAACCAATGAGGCCTCCTGTCCTGTTTTTTTTTCTTCTCAAACTTAACACAGCATCTTTACACCACCCCTCCGGTGATTGATGCAGCCAGAAACAAGACAATGCTGTGACAAGAGGCAACAGCTTGCGCAGAGCAGGTCCTTCTCTTCCTACCCTGAGAAGTCTTGTGTTTAACTGAATACATTTACTTCGCCTGCCTTGATCTGACCCTGCTGGGAGTCCCCCTGGACACATGGGGATCAGAGGCAATAACAAAGGAAGAGAAAGTCTGCTCTTTCTCATATTTCTTTGAGCGGGTGACCTAATCTCCCTCGTCGTCGGTCGCTGAATGAGTCAGTCATAATACAGATTAAAAACAGTAGCTTTAAAGAACAACCTCCGGTCCCCGGACAGACGGACGGACGGACGGACGGGTGCCCTCTGATCTTTATTGGGGCTAAAGCTTTGGCTTTAGCGCGTAGTGTTCAAGTTCAGGACAGGGGCCTGAGGGCCATCGTAACGGTGCTCTCTTCATCAACCTATCGGTCATGGTATGTCATCGTGATAATGTTTTATAGTGACTCTTCATTGATAATCCGTTATGAATGTTGATACATGCTTGATCGATTTAGAAAATCGCTGGCCTATACTCCTGTATCAAGAATGTACTTTCTCTTAAAGAAAGTTTAAGAAAACTCACGCTTAAAGTCTCTCATTCTCTCTTTCTCTACTATTTCTCACTCTCTGTCCCTCTGGTAGTCTGTGGGTTTCGACGACGTCTAAATCATGATAATATGATTCATTCTTATCGATGAAAGTAGTAGCTAGATGTGCCATTTTTATTGGCTTTCACCTAGTAAACTTGTGATGTGAAGTGTGTTGCGGTCAGAGTACGGGAGCCGAGCGAGCCAGAGAGACTTGTGTGCGGTGAATGATGGACAGATTAGCGGGAACAGATGGAAGGGTCACAGTCCAACAACTCTACATAGAGAAGACATAAAGACAATGTCGAAGTGGAGTTCATTCTGCCTGACAGACACTGTCAATCACTCTGAGTCACTGCTAGCTTCTTCTTTCATTGCTGGTTCCACCTCAGAATCCCCCCCAAAAAAGCATTGTTGATGAGCCTAAATCGGGCCTGGTGCATGGATTCATTCTCTCTCTCTCTCTGTCTCTCTCTCTCTCCTCTCTGTCTCTCTCCTCTCTCTTCTCTGTCTCTCTCCTGTCTCTCTTCTCTCTCTCTGTCTCTCTCTCTCCTCTCTCTCTCAGTCTCTCTCTCTCTCTCTCCTCTCTCTCTTCTCTCTCTCTCTCACACACACACACACTCTCTATTGTAACTTTTGAACTCTGCGAGCTAGCCACCAGGCAGGCATGAGTCAGGTCACAGTAAGAATGTGCCACTGTGACATCCTAAGGTCTGTGGGGCTGTTTAGCCCAGTCAAGGCTGAAAGCGGATCAGGGCTCCTGCTGTATTTAATACACCGCCCCATGTTGGGATGCTAACAATGCTGCTGGTATGTCCACCCCCACCGCCACCGCTGTCCTCAGTGCCATAGCTCTCTGCTTTGAAATCGAACGATCGAATGATTCAGAGGCCTAACTAATGGTTTATCAGTAATGTATCATATGAAATATCACAGGTTTGCATGGAAGAACCAGAGCAGTTTTTGGAGCCAAAAATATGTAGCAAAAAACACCATCTCGTGAGCTTAGAATTATACGGTTCTATCTCCGTTCAGGGCAGTTCAGAGATATTGAGCGTCAAAGTTTTTACATTCCATTATGTTTTGTGAGATGGAACCTTTGTATTTTATGAATTACTAACTCAAAAATGTCAACATTTAAAAAATTACACCACACAGGCATTAATAAACGCCTAATGGATCAGATGTAAAAAACTAATGGATCAGATGTAAAAAACTCAATTTTGACAAAAATCTAACTGTGCTGTCTCTCTTACGGCTTCTCTTGAGTTTGTTTTATCAATGATTTGGAACATCAGCACGTTTAAAACCACTGTCATCAGATCCATTGTACAGTAGAGACAGTCTAATCCAAGCCTTTTGACCAGTGGCTAATAATTTACAGCAGTCTTTAGCATATTTTAGGAACTATCACACTAACAGAGCCGATACAGAGCACATTCTGCTGAACAAACACTTTTGGCCTCCAGGAGTCAATAAAGAGCAGGAAGGAAGTCGATTACAGTTTAACAAACAAAGTTAGTGACACTTTTCCACTAGCATAACAAAAAAACACTGATCCCTTACTTTGCAATTTACCCCAATTTTCCCCAGCTTTCAAATGGCACTTCTCCCCTCTCATCTCCCACGCAACGCTTCTCTGGGCCATTGCTGCAAACGAGAACATGTTCTGAGTCAACTTAACTGATCAAATAATGGATGGATAAATAAATAAATACAATACATTGAAATTATTCGTTAATATGTTAAATGATTGAGTATTAATAGTATTATTACACAGGTTAAGGAGCATCTAAATGTAAAGTGTTGTCACCAGTACGATAATGTGTTCTAACAAGTCTAGAGTAAAATGTATTGTTTTCATACTTTATTTATACAGGTATCAAAGTCCCATTGAGGTTAAAACGTCTATTAAACAAGAGAAGCTAAACAACTTTCTGCAGCATGTTGCCTAGCGTCTCTTGGGTGTATTCAGAGGTTTTGATGCCCTAGATAATGGAACCGGTCTGACCCACATGAAATGGAAATTAGACAATGAGAATGACAAATAGCTGTAATATATGCATGCAGATAACTTTCCATTGTGTGTATAAAATACTGAATATTTATCACTGATTATTACATCATAATGCTTACAGAGAGCAAGCATGGCTGTTCAATGTTTATTTTTTTTGCGACTCGATCATTTAAAATGTTGACTGAAATAACACTGACGATCGTTAGACTTCGAGTGGTGGTGGTGATGAGAATTTATTTATTTATTTATTTATTTATTTAATTAATTAATCAAAATAATTCAAAATAATTTATTTGATAGTTTCTGTTTTGTATACCTGGGACGTAAAGTAAAAGTAGTACTGTGTTCATTACATGGTGGATCAGAGGACGTGTGTCTTTGCGTGTGTGTGTGTGTGTGTGTGTGTGTGTGTGTGTGTGTGTGTGTGTGCGTGTAGTGTGTGTGTGTATGTGCAGAGAGGTGGGTGGAGCCCCAGTGTGGGGCCTTTGATTCCAAACAGTCGTCTCTTTCAGAGCCCATCCCCAGTCCCCTGACCCTAGCGAGCCTGCAAGGCTCCGGCTGGGTGGGAGAGCTGCCTCTCTCTGCTCACATCCCCGGAAAATTCAGGAGGAGAAAAAGTTTATGGAAGCGAGTAGAGGGAGGGTTTTATTCACCAGTGTCTGAGCCCTTTCAGAGCTCTGGGAGTGAGTGTCTATAAGGGGGCAATCAAGCATGGGCTGGGAATGATCTGTGCTACTCTCCTACCTGTGACCGGACGGGCCCCCCCTCAAGTGCAGCTGAGAGTCTCTCTCAATGAAAGGAAGAACAATAGGCGAGAGAGACCCAACAACACAGAGAAGTCTATCATTCTGTATGGTGTTATCTTAGGCCCTGAATGAAACGGGAGGTCCCCCTTTCTGCCCCATAGTCAGCAGTATTTTCAGGAGCCAGTGGTTACTCTTCAGGTCCTTTTCAGGGGCTCTCAACAGGTTCACGGGGGCAAGAAGTGCAGTATATTAAAAAAGGGATAATAACTTCACTTGACTGGAGCTAACGAGGCTAGTGGGAGCCGGGCAGCCCGAGCTAAGAAAAACAAAAAAGCCTTTGAGAAGCTTTTTTTTGGCCTCTTTTGTGGGGGCTGACGAGAGAGATAATTATGAATTCGCAAACAACATAAGTATATATAGTAGGTTACTCTCTCTAAATCTAAATCAAAACCTCATTTTATCCAGAATATTCGTTTAAAAGTTTTATCTTAAAAAAAAAAAAAAAGTAGCAATACAACACTTATGCCGTGTCGTGTTCTTACGCACACACAAACAAACAAAAAAATAATACATAATTCGACCCCAACTGAAAAATCGCAAATCTGTAACTCAGTACAACCATGTTTCCTTTCGGACATCGTGTGTGTATTCGCACCCTAACCCCCCCGTGGTGTGCGTTAGTCGTTGTAAACTAGTCCTTCTTCCTGGCCACCAGTGCTTCTCCTCTGCTCTGCCTCACAGACAGACACACGGAGCCCCTGCCTGTGGGAAAAGGGAAACCATGACTTATCTGAACATATGGTTTCCACATTCAAGCCCTGATGTCTGAGCCCTGTTGCATCTGGTGCCATTTCAGTTGGTTAAAAATGCCACACAGGGCTGTGACGAATGGGGGAAGAGGCAAGAGGAAAATACAGTTATTACACACCCATGGACTCATTAGACCCTGGCCTCCGTGACCAATCGTGTATTGTCACCATCGGCGGGTCATTATGCTCTCATTTTCTTGAGTAGGTATTCAGCCGTCACTTGGGGAGGGGGGGGGGGGTATAAAGAGGGCTGGGGGGTGGGGGTGGTGGGTTGGGGGGGGGAGCCTCCTCTTTGAGAAAGAGCATAAAAAAGTCGGGGCCTCAATGAAAATTAATCGAACTGGGGGGGGGGAAACTAGGGTGGGGAAAAGGGGTTTTAAAAGTGATGAGTGATAATTGTGTGTGTCAGAGAGGACAAAAGAGGTGTTTTCAAGGTTCTAAAAGATGCTAACTGTTCTAAAGATGCTAGCTATGTATGAGAGGCGGGTGCTGCTGCTGCTACTGGGTCTGCTGACTGTCAACTGTGTGTTTGAATGTAGTGGGGAAGATAAGTCACTTTTCTTTTTTTTAAATCACGAAACAACAAGAACCTCGAAAGACAAGAATTTCACGAAACGCTTCATCTTGAGAGGTTGAGAGACAGAAGAGCTTCTGTACACATGTGTGTGACTCCTACAAAGCCTATACATTACTCTCTGGAACCCCCACGGGAGAGGTCTCCAGCTAAAAGCAAGATGCTAGATTGTTAAATGTATTGGCTCCATAATGCAGGTCAGTGGCTGGCCAGTGTTCTTCAATGGGGTCCATGGGGAGAGGGGAACACTGATGTCAATCACTGAGCGGTCCGGCACAAAAGAGCCATAATTGGCGTGGGTCCACCTCATCTCTCTATCCCGCTGTGCTGACGACCCCCAGGGTCTCCTTCCTGGGCGCGCGCACACACACACACACACACACACACACACACACACACACACACACACCTCCTCCTCCTCCAGCTGACCATAGACAATTTATCAAGCTGTAGGGCAGCATGGGAGCCACGCCTCACACACACACACACACACACACACACACACACAAACACATCCACGCCTCACACACACACATACACACTCACACAGACACACGAAAACACAATATTTCTTCTATCTTATATCTATCTATCTACTGTATCTAACTATTTCTCTCTCTCTCTATATATATATATCTCTCTCTCTCACACACACACACACACACGCACACACACACACACGCACGCACGCACGCACACAAACCGTGGCAGACACACCATGTAAAAACAAATTTACAACAGGCACACCATGAAAATGGCTGGGTCAATATGGTGACTAATGGGGTAGTATAGCAGATAATGGTTTAGCACCGCGAGGAACTTCACGGGGAGACATTTTTCTTCTGTGCAAACAGGAACTCTCGTTCAACGTGTGTAAACTTTGGACAAAAGCCAACTGGATGGTGATATAACACTTTCACATACTGTAGGGAGCTACATTGTAGACACACCCCGGTTTATTTGATTGAATACATTTCAACTTGTTTGATCTTTTTTTTCTCCCTTAAATCTCAATTTTGTAACATGTATTGATGTTGCGATTCAGTCTATCACAAAACTAAATCTGAACTGAATGGGGGCCCTCTGATCTGGGAGCTGGGAACGTCTACTAATCTGACCAAATCTGCACTTGGAGACTGAAGTTGTCCTCAGTTCTCTAATCTCAAGATATGTCGACCAGACCACCAACGAACTGGCCTCCCGTAGTTTCTCAAGGTGAACATTTTGTCGTCGTATAAACGCTTTGTCAACAACTTCCCCTCAGTCATCTCTGAAGAGAAATCTACAATCTTTTTCTTTTTACTTTCTCATGTCGCAAGATGTAACTTAACTTACTTTTTTCATGACGCAAGATAACTATAGATGTCCATAAAGATGGCAATTCACACCAAAATACACTGTCATCAGATTCTTCAAAAGTGCATTTTCAACTGAGTCAGCTAAGCTATGTAGCCTATGTAGGCCTACTGTCAGCGAATGGCCAGCCAGCCCACCACCGCTAGCATCAGCGCTAGCAGCACCAGACTAATTCCCTGTGTCTAATACAAAGGCAGCAATTATATGCTAATCAGTGGAACTCAGCAGCACCTTTCTCCTCCACGTCTCCTCCCTGTCAGGACAAGCTGCAGCCGCGGCGTTAGTTTAGTCATGGCTACTTATGAAGCCATTACCAACGCTCCCTAAGGCCACACTAGAGCAGAAGAAGAAGTGGCAACACACATATCCATAATGCATTATAGCTCATTATAGGATGATGATTATATGACGCCATATAATGTCTTCATCGTATATTATACTGTATGTGTCTGTCTATAAGACACATAGAATATATGATGAAGACATTATACGGCATCATAGGCCTATAATCATCATCCTATAATGAGTTATAATACATTGAGAAAAATGTGGCTTATAGTATATTATTATATGTGTCGGTCTATAAGATAACGTTTTCTCAAATGATAGAAAAGGTCATGGTTGAAAAGGTTTTTAAAAAACAGTACTGTACAGTGCATAGTCAGAGAGAGGGCTTTCCCAAATATAGTCCTCGTTCATTACAAGAAGAATTAGATGATATTTAGACAGTTAGACAGTTTTTTTTGCATACCATTGTTGAGAATAACTCAGAGGTGGTGATTTAGGATCAATCGTCAACATTGGCCTTTTTAGCTCAATGTATAACATGGAAAACATTCAACATTTGTTAAACTTTGAACTGCAACAGTGGCTAAATTTGACTGGTTCATCGTTTTTACAAAAAAAAAAAAAATATATATATATATATATACAATTAAAAAGGTACAAATCCCAGAGATTACTATTAGCACTAACTGTGCTAAACCTAAAACACAGGCCACCTTCTAGAACTCTCTAGCACCTTCACATAGAGAATCACTGATTGCTCATTCCATTTATGGTTTTCCATGTTTTTTATATTGATCATGTCACCATGTATACATCTCTGGAAGATTATTATAGAAGTGAGGCAAAACTTGAAGCCACATCCTCAATCCTGATTAAAAACAACTAAATACTATAGCATAGCCCAAAAGCTTCTCCCCCATCAAAACAAACAGCAACGCAACCCAAACACAACCAGTGAAAAAAAAACAACCCAAACAAAAAAAAACAAAAAAAAGGTACCAAGCAGCATACTTCAGCAGAGCTGGAGTTGCATTCACCCATAGACCTCTCTTGACACCCCCCAGTCAGAAAGTGAAAAGTCATTGTTTTAAAATGAACTTCCCTGAGTTGACTGAATGAGCCCTCCAACACAGACAACCCACACTACCCTGCCCTCCTCCGGGAGGCCCCTTAGTGCCACGACACTCTTTCTTAATCAAATGTACATTTACTAGTCGCTTGACTAGAGACATCTGGTGGGGGGCTATCAGTCAATATTGTGGCGGAGTTCAAAGCAGCCAGTTCATTAGCAGTGTCAGCTTTACAACCAGAAGGTAACGGGGCCTGAAAGTGAACGGTACAATGAGGGACAATAGCCAGCTCATTAAGGAGTGATTTATCATATGGGGAAGCCCCGTTTAACCTTTGGCCAGCTCTAGCCTAACCTCCTCTTCTCAAAGGGGCTATTGTCAACCCCCTAGGGGTTCTGATGCTGTGTGAAAAGAGGGAAAAAGATGATCTAGTTAAAGTCAAATTAATTTCTTTTAAGATCACAATCAATGGAGAGGTTTTCTCTAAAGGAGGGCGACAGTGGTGTTGGCATGTGGAGTGTGCAGGTCCGAACCGTCGCCTACTTAGCTGGTTTTATATGTAAACACTTCTACTGGCGCTAATTCTGGGTCACACCGTAAGAGATCGACTTAGGGTCGATTCCTAACACACTATTTCTCTCCACCTGACTCTTTTTTTAGGGTGTTTTAGTAGGTCTCCGTTTCTCTCGTTTAAATGAACATTTAACGGTCACACATTACGTTACATTTTGAATTCAAGATTGTAACCGACGTAATATCTATAATACATTCCTAATGATTGAAATGTTCTTCATATTCATGACTGAATATAGGTTTGATCATCTCCCGCGTCGAGCTTTGACAGATAGTTGAACGGCATAACATATAAAATAATAGAGAACGATATTTGTACGCAACATCTAACTGTACATTTTTACTCGTATGACTAGAAATAGCAAGTGTTAGTACGTTTACGTTTTCGAACGCCGCACAAAGGAGATTATACAGCGTTGTGTCGTTGTTGTGCATAGCTCAGTGGCTCAATCCATCAGACAGAGTAAATCTAGGAAGTCAAGGGAAGGATAATGCATCACCCGTGGTTTGTAAACTGTTTTGTTAACGACGCATTGTATAGAAATGAAAAAAAGGGTCAACGTTGAAATGAAGTGAACAGTTGGTGGGGTGTAAAAAAAAAAAAAAAAAAAAGCCCATTTTTGGACAGGGCCCCAGTGGATACTCCCCCCCCCCCCCCCCCCCCCCCCCCCATTCTCCTTCCATCCTCCCCTCCACACCGCCCCATTCTAACAAGCCTCTGCTTAGTCACACCACCTGCCTTGCCCATTCTTCACTCCCTGGTTCTGCCCCTGACAGGGGTAGCAGAGAGAGGCCCTCAGCCCCCCAGGGACAGTCAGGGACAGCCCCCCCCCCCCCCCAGGATGGACAACCAGCCGGGGGCCGCAGGGCCACAAATTGAGTTGTCAATACAGTTCAGATCACAGGGCTGCTGGTACCACAGTGGGACACCACGAGACGGTTGTTCAGTGAAGCAGCAGAAGATCTGGCCGAGGTTGGTCAGTTTGTTTGACACTCGGCAGTCCACACGACACTCTCCTTACTCCTCCACACTCCACACCATTCACTCCACACTCCTCCACCCTACTCTACACCCCACACTCAACAGCCTGTCGTTGCAACCTTGTGCCGTGTCATTAAAGGCTGTTATTTGCCTATTATCGAACCCTTTATGGCAGGGGTGAGCAATCCGGGTAAACACGGGGAGGAGCAGGGAATTAACCCTATGTTAGATAGCAGATAACCTGTGATATGAAGGTCCTGACTGAGGTTAGCTGGTGAGACCTGGGGCTGGCTTCACAACATTAGATCTAGAGAGAGTACTATGAAGTTGGTGAGAGACATTAGTAGGAGTAAAGATTACACAGAAGTACACAGGGTGCCGAAAATGTTGAAATGCAATGGGCGACTCTCTTTACTTAAGCTTTGTTGGTGACAGATATGACAGAACTCTGTTAGAGTCCCATATAGGTTAGCAACTTTGGCTCACTTAGGACGTGCTAAGACTGTCATCACTGCCAGAAATGGACCACTACGGTATCCCCAGTGGGACACTAGAGCTCTGGAGATGGACTCTTAACACTCATCACCTATTTAACTCTCAACACCCAGACACAGACCCCGCCCCCAGACACAGGCCCGCTACCCTGTGACCAGTGTCACACACCAAGGTGTTTGTTAACGACATCTGATCCAATTACCATTTAAAATCATCCTCTTGATGTGTGGCTGTATGTGTGTATGGGCACGTGTGGGCCTGTTTTTTGAACACCATACAATATTGTGTCATCAAGCAGCATCTGCATCAAGCAACAAATTATTAGTACTGTTGATATTGTAATTTATGTATGAATTAATTGGATTATATCATTTAAGTATTATTGCTCTCACTTGGAAGTGACAGATAGGGGTAGGACATGATAAGCTTAAGCTTCATCCTACTCCCTTTCCAACAGTGAAAGCTGTACTCTTCGTATTAGTTATTTTATTTTTAAATCATGTTCGAAATAAAGATTCATTCATTCATTCATTCATTCATTCATCTGTAATCCAAGTAATAATTGTCTATGCTTTTCACATTAGATTAGATTAGATTAGATTCACTTTAGTGTCATTACATAGTACAAGACGATGCAATGAACTTATTGTGCGTCTAACCAGAAGTGCAACAAATAGCAATTATACTGCAGTGATAAGTAGCAGTATTTACAGCAGTATTTACAGCAATCTGTACAGTAAAGTGCAAATGGTAGCGTGATGTGCAATGTCATACAATGGTGACTGGATGTATATGCGCAGTGGTATATATACATTTAGATTATATACAAATGTGCAATTTTACAGGCTATGATACATATATGATAAATATGTCGTATATAGTGAAGTATTCAAAAATACAAAAATACAGGCGGCGGGCACATGAAGGGCCGTATCCTCAACAAGCTTATACTGGATCTTCTACTGGATCTGTTCCATGGAAAACATGTTTAAGAGATAAAGATCATCCAACTTTGATCATCCATTGCAAATTATTTACTTTTTTTATGTTCCACATCAGTTGTTCTTGGCAAATAGTAAAAGTCTGGCTTTACAGGAAGGTAATGGATTTGTCTGAGAGATGGTATGCTACGTTAGTCCTGGGTAAGCACATCTCACCATAACAAGCAAGCACTTCTTCTCCTTTTCTCTCTTTTTCTCTCATTCACTCTGTCCATCTCTGATTCTCTCTCTTTTTCTGTAGTGCACACTGATAGATTTTTTTCTTTTCTTGGTATCGCACATTTATAAAGTTATTAAAGGTATAAAAACATCAACCAAACCAGTTTTCAGATTCTTATTCTGTTCGTGGTCTGTAATGTTCAGGTGTACATTTTAATCCCTTCTAGGCATGGGTTGATCTAGTTTTAACCGTATCTACTTGGCCAAATCTGCCCCGGTCACATCCTATTGCAACACTGTTCACCATTTTCGACCATTTGGTCTCAAAATCGAGATATCGTGCTTAAAGTAAAATCCTCTTCTTCCGTTATGTTGAACAGTGCTTTGTGTGAAACTCATTACACTGATCCGGACTGGTAACAAAATAACTATTTAAGGGACAAACTGTGAGAAAATCAAACACAAAACGCCTTTGAGGCTGGTGAGTTAGCTTGTGAGGTTCATACCAATTTGGAGATTAAGTGGATAACACATCTTGTAGACCAATGAAACGTCACGAATCAACTATTATGAATGAGTCCAGTGATCAATGAATGGCCATGAATCAACATGTTCAACTGGCAGAATCTCCACAGGAGCCTCCCCCTACTGTTCCCTGCCATTACTGCCCTCTGACAACAACAATACAACATCATTTCCCTTTCGTGAGGAGCCAGTTAGAGACTCATGTAAAGACCAGCAGATATCAGTCAATCAGACTCTGTCCTACACTGCAAAAAAGGCAGCCCTCAAAAACTAGAAAAAAGGCTATAAAATGGGGGAAATATTACTTATAATAAGCAAATTTATCTGCCAACAGAACAGGAAATATTTTCTTATAACAAGTAAAAGATATCTTAAAACTAGTGCAGTCAGACTTGATTTAAGATATTTCATCTTGCTTAGATTAACTTTTTGCAGTGTACTGTGGTGGCCAGTGGTGGACTATTAAATTCATTACTTCTTCACTTCCTTTCTTTTCCTTCATGTCAATTGTCCTCATATTGTACAGGAAACAAGTATAGACTCTGAAGAAAAGCACAACGTATTTTGGGGCTAATGGGATGTCAGTCATAAACACAGTTGTAAAATCAGTGTGAGTAGAAATTGTGTATATATCTGCTGCTGTTGTTACAGCATATCAATGAGTCTATTAGATTACAATTAGAGTGTACCACATCGGCCTGCACACAGACTGTTATTTAGTTTAGAGACCTCCTTGGATGTTACTACTGGATCTAGTCGTCCATACTCTCTAGGAGCTACTGTATGTCAAGTACGCCCTCTGTTGACGAAATCATGGAAGGTTATCAGCAGAACAAGAAGTATTTCAAGTATTCCAGTTTGGCATCCTTGTTGATCCCACTTTACAATGTGTTCTTCTTAATACGCCCATATTTATATGGTAGTTACGTACTAGATAGGTAGGTTTGTGAAGAGACTACTGAGTAATCTAAAACAATTATTATAATCTTTAGGCCTAACGTTAGGTTGAGTTTAATTTGCATTAGAGTTTGTATATTCACTTTCACATTACGTTGAATATGCAGGATTGATCAAATACTTGCCTGCCATCATACAGTAGTTAAAGTTAGAGGGAGACCTTAAACATTCTTCAATAAGAGAGATTTCTGGAGGGATCACGTGGGCTAGTAATGGAGTAGGACGTGTCTCGTTTGAGCTCCCGTCGGACTTCTGTTTTATTTAAGTTAATAAGCGTTTTACATTACAAAAATATTGGGAAACCTGTTCCTAACATTATCCTAAAATCAAAAGACTGTGTATTTATGGGTCAATGGCTGCAAATCTGCACAACTATAAGTACAATCCGTCCACTACTAGGCCAAACGCCACCGCGACATCGAGTCCCACAGGTACCCCGGCTCAGATGGCGCCGCCCCGGACAGACAGCCCAGTGATGGACGCTGTAGCATTGAAATCAGAGATTCTCCTCTGGCTGAAATCCGGCATTGCGGAGGTGATAAAGACAGAGCTTAAAAATGCACTAGCCGAAGATGTCAACCATATTAAAAGTGAACTTCAAGCAGTAAAAGAGAGATTTTCTCATGAGCTGTGTTGGGTTGACACTGCTCATGGCCCGAAGGCTGAAACATTTGTTACTCTTCTCTGAACATCTTGAAAGGAGCTTCTACTTTAATTTATTACGTGTGGACCTGCTTTATGCATTCTAAGAACTCGAAGGACTCTTCCCATAACCCCAGTCACACACCAACATGGTTGTATTGGGAGACTAAGCGGGCTACATGTGGGAAAAGAGCTTGTTTCCCACCACGACCTATAGACACACAGCTGAGCCAGATTTACCTCACTAAAGACCCAACGCTACTAGACTGAGACCCATTGTACTCCCCAACCTGGGAAAAACTACTATTGCTACATGTATTTGAAGTTTTAGCAATACCCTCAAATGTTTTTTTGTTTTTTTTCATAGTCTACCTCCTTGTTGTTCTCCGTGCTGTTTTTGTTCTATAGTAGCAAACACAAGACCGGCCATTGTAACGGCTTCTCCTTATTCATTCTATTCTGTTAACCCGCTTTTTTAAGAACTGTGGAAATTCCAGAACTCCATGGATGGGGAAAGCTTGCCTTTCTTTAGGCTTGGGGTGCCACCTATTTACTGCTCATAAAACAATATTTAGGTTGATTCACTGGTGTGTGCGTCACCTCGGTGAAAGGGCTCCATTGATGCAGGGTGAAGGGTGTAGCGTGGGGCTAGGGAGAGGTGGCGTGGGTCCCTGTGTTGTGGGGAGGGGCTGTCACTTGTTAGCAGGAGTGTCAAAAAGGAGGGCAGCCAGCGTCCTGGGCTTGGGTTAGCATTCAGGCTGATTTAGCTGCATAATCGGATTGAAAGCGAGGCATGGTATTTATGTCAGTTCACATTTCATCAAACGGGGGACTGTGAATCGGAGTCGACAGTACACAGGGTTAATCCAGAACTAAAGCCAAAATAATTAGGGGGCTCTCTCTAATCCACTCTCCATTCTACAAGGCCGGGGGAGAGAGAGAGAGAGAGAGAGAGGGAACATTGGAATGAGCCAACGACTGCTGTTGGTAGGCGACCATGGCCCCAAATTTTGAATGGACCAATCGGCAGACGCATTTTTTTTTCGCCCCCTGTCCTTTCACAACATTTCGTTTGTGGTGGCCCTTGAGTGTGGAAACTGAAAAGGGGGGATTTTGCGCTATGATTTTAGTGATGAATTTAAAATGCTAAATGAATTGGAGTAGAGTGGGGCTGCTGTATTTAGTTGAGGATTACAGTTGTTTTGTTCAGTTTAGTTCTTTAATTTCTGTTCAAGGACATAATAATGTGAGTGGTGTGTGTACATTTTCCCTTTACATTTGATTTCTGTAGTTTAATAAGGATAATTTTTTTTAGATAAACAAGTTATTACGTTTTTTTTATCACACTGTTCTGTATGCATTTTTTTTGATTAGAGAAAAAAATAAAAAAAAGGGAAAAAGAGAAAGATTTAGGCCTTATTTGACTAATTTCTGCCTTAAAAACACACTAAATTCCTTATAACATAAGAAATATGATCAGGTGCGAAAGCAGGATGCCATTTGATAGGTAACAGCTTGAAGTTGGTGTGGAAACGCTCAGATCATAGTTCAGAATAACATACTACACATGACAAGGAGACAAAGTGTAGCCTATATTTTTCATTTTCAAAGTTATCTTCCACAGAACACTGACAAGTGTACTATCGGTCACAAGCCAACTTGTCAATAACATGTGTGCAAAATAATTGTGTTGCTAGTGCTAACGGAACACAAGTTAAACATCTTGTTTCCCCTTGAAACCTCTCCATGTGTCCTGAATGCCGAAATGCCTAACTTTATGTTAGAACCATAGAAATGTGCAAAGAACAAATACAATAAAACCTATTAATCCACCCGACTATCAAACAACAACAACAACAACAACAACAACACATACATCAACTATATACAATAAAGCACAGTAATATGAACTACTACAGAGGTACAATTTCTATTGAAATAATTGTATTTAAGCCAACAAGTATAAACGCTATCGTGCTACAGCTAATATTGAACATGTAAGGTAAAAGCATAATATTTTTGTATTATTTTTGAAGTGTAACATATCTGTGTGTGTGTGTGTGTGTGTGTGTCTGGACTCTCTGGGGATGGTGGTGGAGAGAAGGACGAGGAGCAAGCTGCTGTCCATCAGGGACAATCCCAACCACCCCCTCCATTATGTCCTCACTGGGCAAACCAGCAGCCGCCGCAGAGGGCGGTTCATTTCGGTACGCTCCCGGACCGAGCGCTATAAAAAATAATTTATCCCGGCTGCTCTAAGACTGTTTAACAGCAACTAAAGTAGTAGTCGGGGTCAAGGCTCCTGAATTTGTATCGAATTGAATCTGTATTTATTTATTTATTTATTGTAATCATCATTACATTATCACTTTTTTTAGTATTTTAATATCTTAGCTATAGCCATCATTTTACCAATTTTTCTATCATGATCTTACTGTTTTTTTTATACTATACGTGGCTGGCCCAGTATTGTTGTCTGTCCTTTATGTTGTGTTGTCATGTGTTGTTTTTAGAGTGGCGTGGCAAAATGAATTTCCCCACGGGGATGAATAAAGTATAATTGAATTGAATTGAATTGAATAGTTACAGTTTTTCTCAATTGCTTTGGTGCATTTCTCTGTTTAGAATTAAAATTCTCATAACTGTTAGTTCAATCTCCACAACATTTAGTCATTTGTGCACATCATAGTAGCAGTTTCTCATTCCTTCCAACAAATTGCAAATGCTTTTGGACATGCATCAATTGCTTTCATACAATTCTCTGCTGTTTTATAACATTATCATTTGCTTATGTCATGTCAGTCAAAATTAACTATACTTATGAATGCTGAATAGTCATTCCCTATAAAAACTAATAGTCCTCATTTCATTGCTTGAGTCATTACATACAAAAATGTTGAACAAGTTGTCAAAATCTGCCATGCAAATTTTATACATTTCTTTATCATTTTTTCCTGAAAAAACTATTTCTCTGCGGTGAACCTCAGCTTTCACTGATGAGGAGGAGTGTGTGAAGCATTAATTGTAACCAATGATAAGCCTCTCCTCCACAGTCATTCAGAGCTGAATCCCATGAACCCTCAATTGGCAAGCATATACTGTATGAACCGAGCAGGACATAGTGTGTACCATTAGACAATACTGTGACACAGAAATGGAAGGTCAGCATCGTGGAAGAGGTGTGAGGATGCGGGGAGGGGACAAAACAGGGGAAGAGGAAGAAGAGGCCAAGTACATAGGCAGATTCCTGTCCACAATTGTGGACCATGTTGTCAATCACGGCCTCACAATGGCTGAGGCTGGTCGAAGGGTGCAGCCAAATGTTGGGAGAACCACTGGAAATTCAATTATTCAAACATTTTGTCGGGAGAACAGGTGTGTATATTGGACAGTTATTCAGCACTAAATCTGCACTGCACTACTGTCATTGTGTCATACATGAAGCTTACAGTGGGACAAGAACTTGTCACTTTTTACATTTTACATTTAGACGTACAGCTTTACTGCAGCATAGATTTACTGTATTGTAGTGTAAAGTAGTGTTACAGTAAAGACTTGCCATATTTACAGTATGGTACTGTACTGCAGCATTTTACAAGTGGGAAGCACTGTTATTGTACACTACAGTAATATGGTTAAAGCAGTATATCTCATGTGTACTGTACATTACTGTAATTTTACTCTGTACCACATAGGATTGCAAGACAACCTCGCAGAGGTGGAAAAGGGCCCCTTTTTACTCGGCAACAAGAGGAAGTTATTTGTGCAATGGTGATTGCAAACAATGTCATAAGGTTGAGAGAGATACAAAGCGCTGTTATAGAGGATGACAGTTTTTTTTTCTCTCTCTCTCTATTCTGGGATAAAGCGTGTACTGGAGCTGGAGGCCAGGGAACCGCTGCACACATTCATATACGTTGATGAGGCAGGTTTCAATCTGGCAAAAGGTAGAAGGCGTGGAAGAAATCACATTGGACAGAGAGCAACCATTCCCAGGCCAACGTGGAGGGAATATTACAATGTGTGCAGCCATCTCAGAAAACGGCGCCCTCACCCATATCTGTTGTGTTGACCCAAACACTGTTGTGTTGACTTTTTTAGACATTCTTTCCCGGGACATAATCCCTGAGAAAAAGAGGGGTCTAAATGGAGACCATCTGAACAAGTATGTTGTTGGGATAATGTGCGTTTTCACCACTCAGATCTGGTCAGACAGTGGTTTGCAGCACATGAAAGGATGCTGGTGGAATATCTCCCTCCCTACTCCCCATTCCTGTATCCATTAGAGGAGTTTTTCTCTGCCTGGAGGTGGAAGGTATATGACCGGCATCCACATACCCAAATGGCCTTGCTAGCGGCCATGGATGCAGCATGTGATGACATCACAGCACAGCCCTGCAGAGGGTGGATTTTTCACTCAAGGAGATACTTTCCTCGCTGCATTGCCAGGGATGATATCCGCTGTGATGTCGATGAAAATATGTGGCCAGACAGACAGGAATGTCTGGATGTGAATGAATAATTTACAGTTCTGTGTATGTTGTATGTTCCAATTCAGTTCCAATATGTACTGCAATATTGTTTACAGTTGTGCACAGCTCTGTTTCTTATGTTTGTTGTAAATAAGTTAGTATTTTTCTTTTGCACAATGCTGTGAACAAATTAGAATTGCAAAGAGCATATGCAGTAAAAATGTGAAACATACGTATTCAGTGTCTTGTACTCATTTACCTCACTAAATACAGTAATGTGTAACCCATTTCAAATGGCTGTGCAATTAGTGTATACTAGTGTCAGGACTTTTCATTTTGATGACACTTTCATTGACATGAATACTTGCTTTTGAGGAATGAACTATCCATTTTGAGCAAGTGACACGCTTTTGCAGGTTATCAACTAGGTTTTGCAGTTTGTACTAATTGTTTTGAGAAATGCACTAACTGTTGTGCAAATGTTAATAGTGATGTGAGAAATGCACCAAAGCGACTGAGAAAAACTGTAATAACACCGTTGCTAGGTTACAGCGTTACTATAACACCGTTGCTAGGTTACAGCTGACCTAACAAGACACTGCTAACGTTAGCATGCTAGCCCTAACCAATTTAACACAAACATAATAATAACAAATAACTCGAGTTAGTGGATTAGAAGACAAAAATCTTTATTCTTTATTCCTTTCTCAATCGATTTATTTGTTTCACCGGAATATTTTTCTCTTCATAGGCTACATTCCCCGCGCAAAACATAGACGGCTTGTCAAAATAAAAGTCACCTTATAAACTCCATATTGAAAATCTAAATGTACAATTTCGAATTAAATGCAAAGACCCCCAAATATATATATAGGCTATATACACTGCAAGGGACTACGGATGAAAATTAGCCTTCTGGCTAAATCTGGCGTATTTACATAATATGCATTGTCCCTTTACAAATAAACGAAATAAACTAAACTATAATATAACTTACAGACACGTTGTCTTTAAATGGGTCATTTACAAAGGGAGGCCCAGTATTACTAAACTGTTCCTAATATTACTATATTATATATATATATATACACTACCGTTCAAAAGTTTGGGGTCACCCAGACAATTTCATTTTCCACATTAACAATGTATAGAGTGTATTTCTGATTAATTTAATGTTATCTTCATCGAAAAAAACTGTGCTTTTCTTTAAAAAATAAGGACATTTCTAAGTGACCCCAAACTTTTGAACGGTAGTGTATATATAATAATATATATTATATTATAATACTATACTATAGTATTACTATACTGTTCCTAATCAAATGTTATATCAACGTTTCAATAAAAAATTGAGCTTTTATTGGGACGTTTCCTCCAAAGCGGAAGTTGTAGTAACTTCTTCCTGGTCGTGAGGAAGTTGAGCGGGTCGATCATAACAACTTTAGTAACGTCGAGGTTGGTGAATATCGCATGAGCGCAGGTAAGGAAACATGAGCGTCTCTGTAATGCAGCTGGTTCATTCACCTGAAATGTCCGTGATGCTCTAAGTTACATAGCTGCTATGTGCTGAAGTTGATATGGATGAAATGAACCGCTATGTGAAAGTGTCCGTGTAGGTTCTCTGGTGGAAGTTGCGCGTTCATTCCGTTTGTTCACAGTAAATAAACCTCCTCAGTCTGGACTACTCGGAGAATGACTACAGTTACATGACTGGAGGCTTCACATAGTTACAATATTGACTTTACACTGGACGAAGACTAACAAGACTGTTATGAGATTATATTTGTCTGTAGGCCTACTGATTGTATCCCTTTCTAACTAATGTCATTTCAGAGTGTTTATTTCATTCTTGAAAGAGGAGCTTCTGTACAGTCAACATGGTGCCGCATCAATATGCCGACGGACCGTTGTGCCGACAGCCCTCCCTGCATGTGAATGCTCTCCGCTTCTCTGTCTAGGTACATGTGGGAAAACTAGGGTTAGGGTTAGGTGCTACGTCGACTTGGTACATGCTGGCATGTCTAACCCTAACCCTAATCCTATCCCTACCCCTAACCCCAACCCTAACCTTAACCGTAGCACCCTAGCACCTAACCCTAACCCTAACCCTAGTTTCCCCACATGTACCGTCTTGTCAGCTCTCGCAGAAATCCGCTAATAAACTGTCGGCATCGTGGTCCGTCGGCACAGCGGGTGGGCCCCAGTCAACATAGGGTTCCAAAGTACAAAGCCCACCTCTCTATGGGGTTGGTTCATCTTATAGTTTCAACATTCAGTTCTTGTACAACATCACGTGGGTACAGATAACACAGAGCATAACTATTTCACTTTAGCCTTGGAGAGAAGGGAGTGAGAGTCTCTCTTTATCTAGCACCTCCACCTTTAGTCACATACCATTCTTGTTATTCATCCAGTCTTCAGTGAATGATAAGATCATCATTATTGTATAAAAGACATGTTTCTCCCCCGCCAGCTGGTCAGCGCAGTCTGTCAGCACGTGTCCCGCCACACCGTCTGGCTGCTTTGGCCCATTTTTCCAAACCTGTCAGTTATTTACAACTGACTGCATGTTATAACAGTGTAATAACGAGAAAAACACAAAATCGGAATTAGATTTTACATGTTTTTAGTCAAATAGATACTGTGATTGCACATAGACAACATATTTATCATGTTCAATTTGAAAGTATAATGGCGCTTTTCCTCTACAGGGCCAGCCCGGGCTGGCCTGCTTCTTTGGCGCTTTTCCATTTGTCTGCCCGGGTCAGCAGTGCTAGGGCTGCACGATTTGGGGGGAAAAAAATCGAATTGCGATTATTTGGACAGATATTGCGATTGCGATTTAATTTGCGATTATTTTTTTTAAAGCGACCCAAAGGACGTTTTTGTAAAGTGTGGCCATATCTCCGCCTAGGAAGGTCGTATCAACGTGCAGTTTGTTTGTACGTCTTCAGGGGACTTAGAGGCTCCCTCCTCTAGCAGCCCCACAGCCCGAGCTACGAGTGAAAGAACTAAACTTACATTGGGTTGCTTTAAAGTTGGGTTGCTTTAAAGTCAAGCTTCAGATTAAAACATGTGATGGAGCATTACTAACCTGACTCAGATGGTTTGTTTCACACAACCATCTAGGAAAGCTTCATTGGAAGCTGTTTGGAAAAGGGCAGGTACTTTCAACAATACTTGGCAGGTGATTGGATGAATCTGTCTATCATGGGCTAATTTCAGAGAGCATTACCACATGATGCCATCAAACTGTTAACTGCTCTAATTCTAATGCTGAGAACTTATGGGTGTTTTTTAAACAGCTGCCATTTTGTTTCTCTCAAGTGTCAATTTTTTTTAACAATTCCAATATGAAAATAAAATAGGACCTTTCTACAAACAAGGTTATTTAATTATGGCTCAGGAGCAGCATCTAAATATTGCACATACTGCAATCAAGTTAAATAAAGTGATAATAAAAATGTCCAGTAAAAAAGAATACGGTAGGTCCTTTCTGTAAACATTGAAATAGATAAAGCAGGAAAGTATACCGTTTGCAGGCAACTCTTCAACTCGTCGTAATGTATGAAGTGCACGGTGAGACTGAGATACGGCTTGGTCGACCTGCTCGACCGCAGATCGGTTGTTGTTGCATAGTACTCGACATTTTTCAGCTCCGTACGTGCGGGATGGAATCACATTATCTTTTATCCAGCGTTTGGATGAGTTTTTTAAACCCTTTGTTGCTCACAGTGTTAATAGACACCATGTCTTTATAAAGCAAGGTAATGCGTGATGGAATTGGTTATTTCACGGTCCCTTCGTTAGCCCTTTTCATACGGCGTAACAGACGCAAACGACTCTAAAACTCTAGTTTGCTTAACGTTAGACTGGGCTACGGGACGTTCACTTAACTCTCCGTTTCTGACCGTACACTCGTCATAGAGCTGCCCGTGGTACTTTTTCAAGTGCTGATACAGGTTTGCGGTGTTGCCTCTGGATGTAGCGATTGTTCCACGACAGGTTGTGCGCGTTTTTTTTAATACTTTATTGCAGGACTGTACATTACATTTCACAAGTTCATTTCATACACTTTACAAGTTTTCTTCACTTGTTTAAGTTCATCCTGCATCATTTTTGTTTGTTTTTTATATTTTTATAAAGAGAACAAAAAATAAAAAATAAAGAATAGAAACTAGAGAGAAAATACAGAAAAAGAAGAGAAGAAATGGCTATTACTTATATTAAATTTATTAACTAAGGTTTCAAATGAGTCTATCATGTCATTTGTAACCATCTGTGAGTACACCTGTAGTCCCTTCCTAGCCCATTCTTCTAATATGTTGTCTGTTTTATTAGGTAAAAAGTCTGGATCACTGGCTATCTCTCTCAAATAAATGCATTTGTCATCACATTTATACGTTTTACGAATAGTATTCCAATTTATGAGGGTATTTTCTATGCATCTGTTATTTCCACTATATTTTTGAATATCCTTTAGACTCAGAAAAGGTAGTGTTCCTATTGATATTGATATTACTTGTTTTTCTATGTCTTTCCATTTGGTTTGAACCGAGTTATTCATCCATTTCATTATTGTATCTATTTGAGTTGCAACTAGTGTTGTTCCGATACCATTTTTTGATCCCGATACCTGACCGTGCAGTACTTGCCGATACCGAGTACCGATCCGATACCACGGCGTTTGAAAAAACAAAACAAAAAAACATGTTTTTTGAGCCGCATACTAACCTCGATGTAAAATTATTGCTAACACTTAGTCTGGCACTGCTCAAAACCTTTGTAAAACTCGTAAAGTTTTTGTAAAACTTAAGTAAAAAAAAAAATAAAATAAAAAAAATTATACGTTTTTGTAAAGTACTCGCCGATACCGATACCAGCATTTTGGTGCGTATCGGTGGCCATGCCGATACTAGTATCGGTATCGGAACAACACTAGTTGCAACACCTGCTTTTGTTGCACATCTGTCGTCCTAAACCCGAAATACTTACAACAGAAGTGCTGTTTTTCTTCGGGACTAAATCGTTGCTTCTGGCTCTGCTGAAGCCATTTATCCACACCATGAATGTTGCTAGCTGCTGAAACGTCTTCATAGATTCACACCTGGGCGTTTCACGTGCAGTGTTGTTGTTCTTGGGTGTGTGCGTTCATTGACGTTGAATCCGACGCGCTGTATAATGTATCCCAAATCGCAGGCTTTGTGATTTGCTAATCGCACCATCTCAAATCGCGATTTCGATTTAAAATCGATTAATCGTGCAGCCCTAGTCAGCACGGCACGGTACGGCACGGTTCTTTAGCTACCCTTCACGAGCAGGAACTACAGGGCCGAAAGGTACCTTTTTGCCAGGCTGCGTGTGACGTGTGACGCTGCACACTGTTGAATGGTCAATGGAAATCGTCATCCCATGTTCATAGATTTCTTCGCTAACCGCCATCTTTAAATACCACAACAGATTTCGCTCTAGGAAAATGTCACTTACTGTTTCTGTAATAACTTATTAATAAAGATTAGAAAAGTTATGCTAACCATCGTATTATCTTAGTTTAATGTCATTTCAATGCATCATAGAACTTTTATTTACAACAAGCATAACAAAAAAAATCGCTATTATGGCGATGTGCTGTGCCTATGCTGTTCCTCAGTCCAGCGGCAGTCAAATGCCGGTAGATTCGCGTCTTGCTCCCTTTAAGGCTTTTCCCTGGTTGCGAGATCTAAACTATTAGAACTGAAAGCGGCAGGTAACAGGCACGTAACATATATAAATATGTATATTTGACTACCAGCAAGACACCGGAGCACTCGGCTAAAACACTGAATGGAATAGATAGGACTTTCCGTTCAATGGAGGAAGCATGATACTTGCGAGTTCATCTCGCTTTCCCCCCCGTTGATGTATTAAACAATCTAAGCAATCTAATCAGAGCAGTTGTTATTATGTAATATTATTGATGGATGTGCCCTTTTTGATGGAGAGCAGTGAGCGGATGACTGGATGTGAGCATGTATTTGACTAATGCCGATAGATTCGCGTCTTGCTCCGAAACCGGAGCTGTAGGTGCAGACAGGATTTTACAGCGTTCCTTCAAACTATCGTAATTCATGAACTATATGTGTGGTGGCCTGGGAAAACCCGTCGGATGTCGCTGGCGTTCGTTTGTGGCAAAGAGCAAATATAGATGGAAATCGCGATTTTGGCGATTTTGATATTATGTGGTATTCTAGTACTTTGAACTCCATACTACATTATGGTGAATAAGTATTTTAAGAAAACAAAAGAGAAAGTACTTATTTTTATGTTTTGTGGTGGGTAGTTTGCTAGCGAAACAACGTCACGTTGAACGTGTCTCATTCTCAGTTAAGCAACGCACGCACACATGAGCGAAAGGAGAGACGATACTTCCACCTGTGTTATTGCCAGTTTACTGATGCTCACAATAAGCATAAAGTAATACAATCTTAACTAGAAGACACACAAATGGATCTGTCCCTCGCATACCGACGAGGCGAGCAGACTAACACCGCATCACAAGCAGACAAACGAGACCGGCCGATCTGCATAGGCTCCTCCCCCGACCCGGAGGAGAAAGGGGAGGATTTCTCACTTTTTTTTTTTTGACATGATACATTAAAATGCTCATAACTTTTTAAAATAAAGGGCTATCTCTGTCATTCAACCAGTTATGAATAGCTGAGAACTTCTAATTTATGGAAATCTAAAAAAATGGAAATGTCAAAATGCCACCATGTGAAGGGTTTTCCCAGGCCACCACACATATGCCCAATCTAAAAAATTCAAACAGTTTCTGAAAGCAGAGAAGTTGCACTTTTTGAACAGTTGAACTTTTTTAGGCTTATTACGGTAGTTCACCAACAAAAAAAGCACAGTGCTCAACGTGTCAGGAGAAATAAAAATAGAATTGTGTCGGCATTTCCCTGGTTGCGAGATCTAAACTAGTCTACTAGAACTGAAAGCGGCAAGTAACAGGCACTTAACGTTACATGTCGTAAGGCTGATCTGTGCACGATAGTGCTGCATTTTGACATAATTCTTATCGCATCCCCCCGCTGATCTGTATAGCGGGGGGAATCTTATGACACGTAACTCCTCCTACAGTCCCGGGTCGTTCCTGTATAGTGGAGAAGCGTTTCTGAAAGTACGGCACGGCTCGGATACAAATGCGGCCCGGTTCGGGTCGGTAGTGGAAAAGCGCCATAAGTGTAAAACATCTGTCCAAGACAGTTGGTGAGCCTTGGCCTCTTAGTTTGGAAAAACAGGCCAAAAAAAGAAAACTATGTGTACATATCTGTACACAGGCGTTTTCTGAACTCTCTCCTCTCTGGCTGAAGACACAGGCCTATGTCACACTGTTGGGCCTCTCTGGCTGAAGACACAGGCCTATGTCACACTGTTGGGCCTCTCTGGCTGAAGACACAGGCCTATGTCACACTGTTGGGCCTCTCTGGCTGAAAACACAGGCCTATGTCACACTGTTGGGCCTTTGTGGAAATCCCTGAAACAGGTAGTGCTCACATTGCAGATTTTGCACCGTTATCGTCCCTCGCTGGCTAAGAGTGTAATAACAGTGTAATAACAGTTTACTTAGTGAACAATAAAGTGTGATTGCATAAATACAACATGTTTAGGCTGGCGAATTGGTGACCGGCTAGGAGCATCACCGGCACCAGCATCTCCACGGCCCCGACTGAGCCTACGGCCCCGCCTGTTCTCTGTCCCAGCAGAAGACGTCCTAAAAAGAGATAATGAGAAAGTGAAATCAATATCTGTTGTCGGCTATATTTACTAAAACACACACACTGTTGAGGCCACTGCAAGTTTTAAGATATTAACATACCTGCAGTTGAAAAAATATGTGCCTTCCACTTCCTCCAAGTGTGTTGTCAGACTTCCACACACACACACACACACACACACACACACACACACACACACACACACACCTCCACCTCCACACACACACACACACACACACACACACACACACACACACACACCTATACACACATACACACACCTATACACACACACACACACACACACACACCTTCACACACACACCTCCACACACACACTCCACCCACCCCCTCCCTCCCCACACACACAGATTTCTACCTAATGCTAATAGCCCTGTACGCTAGGTAGAGGTATTCTACCTAATGCTAATAGCCCTGTACGCTAGGTAGAGGTATTCTACCTAATGCTAATAGCCCTGTACGCTAGGTAGAGGTATTCTGAGGTAAAGCTCAGTTTACATGTAATGTAAATTCGCTAGAACTAACGTAACATACCCAGGTTCAGAAGAAGAAATCGGTCCGTCGTCGTCCTCAACTAACCTTTTGGGTGGTTTCGTTACTCTTGATGTTCTTCGTGACATTTTACACATATACAGTATATATATTTACAGAAATTCACAAAAACTCACAAAACTATAAGATACCAATGCTAAATACTGCTAAAACACGACTCGCACAATGCCGCTTCTCTCTCCCCGCTCTATTGTTTAAAGCCCCGATTCTATTTTTAGTTCTCCTGACACGTGGAGCACTGTGCTTTCTTTTTTGGGTGAACTACCATAATTAGCCTAAAAAATAAAGAACGAGCAACTTCTCTGCTTTCAGAAACTGTTAGAATTTTTTAGATTGGGCATATAGTTAATGAATTACATATATAGTATAGTTCATGATAGTTCATATATGCATATAGTTTAATGAATTACATATATAGTATAGTTCATGATAGTTCATATGCATATAGTTTAATGAATTACGAAGGAATTTTGGTGTGAAGTAGGGCTGCAACAACGAATCGCTGAAATCGATAATGAAATTCGTTGGCGACAAATTCCATTATCGATTCGTCGGGTCTTGTTCCATAACAAACCTACTTCCTGTTGACGCACGCCACGCTGTCTTGCGGAGCCGCCACGGCGGCTACATTTAAATCATGGCGGAGGCGGAGAAAACGACTCGACCGAAATCGTCACATTAAAAGCCCTCAGCAGGGTAAGTTATACGAGTTTAACGTTGGCTGTACCCATGCCATACGTTGCGTTTTGAAGTGAGGATCATTCGTTTCACTGGCACAGCTGTAGGCCTAAGTTAGTTCTTCTCGTTTATCTAATAGATTCTTCCTCTTAATGACCTATTGTATTTTTAGCTTGCTATTCGCATTCTATGCCTTCAGCACCGGAGAATGCTCATAGTCACTTGTATTAGTAAGGAGATGCACTTGTGAGTTCTGGCGAAGCGTCAGCTAAATGACTGTAATGTAATGCGATAGCCAGTGAGTGTTTGCTCGCATTCATGAATTCAATATTGCATGACAAGTGTATTTAGCTAGCTGGCTAACGTCAGTGGTAGAGTAGGGTATAAGCTAAAGGCTAGCTAGTGGTAGCCTACCAAGCTACCCGTGAGTTAGAGTGAGGCACTGACTGTAGCCTAGCCTATTGTATGGAGTGAGAGGAAACATTGCATTGTTTTGGAGCATATCTGTTATATAAAAACATTAGTGTCTTGTCTGTAGCCTATATTGCACTTTGGGTTACTGACCTTTACATTAAGCAAAGTTATTACCTAAAACAATGCATGTATTGAGCTAGAGTTCAACTACTTTATTGAAACAATCTACCGCCATAGTCCATGGCCTGTTGTTAAACCTATTTGATGTAGCAAAGCCTTTTTTATTTATATTATTTATATTTTTTAATTAATACTTATTCATTTTGCACATGTATATGTATAGGCCTGGCTGATTTAGAAAACATAAAATAAAATGTGCAAAATAAATCAGTTTTTTTCATTTTTATCCGATTAATCGGAAAAATAATCTGCAGATTAATCGATTATCAAAATAATCGTTGGTTGCAGCCCTAGTTTGAAGGAAAGCTGTAAAATCCTGTCCGCGCGAACAGCTCCGGTTTGGAAGGGTTAAGTGTCTGGTTAGAAGGGTTAGGTGTCTGGTTAGAAGGATTCTTAATAGGACTGGTTGTTAAAATCCCTAAATATTCAGCACAACAATTGAGTGGAGTTGGAGATGTCCTCTTGGGTGGAGTGGAATTTGGCAATGATCACGTGGTGCCACCAGTACGACACATCTTCAGTTGTGGTCCCCGACCTCATTGGGTGTTTCGGCCAGTTATCACAAGACACCCTCTGCCGAGGTTGGCCCACCACAGGCTGATCAGGCCTGGGTGTGTGTCGCACAGTGGCACCACGTGGTCATTTGGGAGCCCATGTTGGGTCCCTACGTTTCAGCCACAGCCAGTGACTGGCTAAGTGTCTGGTTAGAAGGGTTAGGTGTCTGGTTAGAAGGGTTAAGTGTCTGGTTAGAAGGGTTAAGTGTCTGGTTAGAAGGGTTAAGTGTCTGGTTAGAAGGGTTAAGTGTCTGGTTAGAAGGGTTAGGTGTCTGGTTAGAAGGGTTAAGTGTCTGGTTAGAAGGGTTAAGTGTCTGGTTAGAAGGGTTAAGTGTCTGGTTAGAAGGGTTAGGTGTCTGGTTAGAAGGGTTAGGTGTCTGGTTAGAAGGGTTAAGTGTCTGGTTAGAAGGGTTAAGTGTCTGGTTAGAAGGGTTAGGTGTCTGGTTAGAAGGGTTAAGTGTCTGGTTAGAAGGGTTAAGTGTCTGGTTAGAAGGGTTAAGTGTCTGGTTAGAAGGGTTAGGTGTCTGGTTAGAAGGGTTAAGTGTCTGGTTAGAAGGGTTAAGTGTCTGGTTAGAAGGGTTAGGTGTCTGGTTAGAATGACAGGTGGAGGGAGTAGAGAGTTAAGTGTCTGGTTAGGGGTTGTTGTTGTTGGTATTGTTTGTGAAATATACTCTTCACTGTTTCTGCTTCCTTTGTTTCCACTGCACAGATCCACCTCACAGCCCAGCTACCATGTCTGACCCCAGGTCCACACAGTCCCCTGGTTCTGGCTGTGGTTCTGCAGCACTGGAAAGCACACACGGCCGATGGATGGTGGCAGTGAAGCTGGAAGACTGCAGGAAAACACTCAAACTCAATGTGGCAATTAAAGAGGAGGAGGAGGAGGAAGGAGGAGAAGACAAGAAAGATGTGATGGTGAAAGAAGAGGAAGTAGAGGAGGAAGATGTGGTGATGGAAGAGGAGGATGAAGAGGACATGGATGATGAAGTTGGTGAGGATGATGAAGATGATGAGGATGGTGAGTTCATGTTATGTATTTGGCGAAGGCCAGGCCAGGTTAATGAGTAGATCAAAGGGCGCTGGCAGATATTTAGGCTGCATTTACACCGCAGGTCCAAGTGACACAATTCCGATTTTTTTCTCACGTTTTTTCTCATGTGGCACAGATGGGTTATGTAACATGCAGGTGTAAGCAGTATACAAGCACATTAACTCTGATATTCTCAGATCCCATTCAGGCCTCAATCTCATGCCGGCCTCTATCAGATATGAATCTGATATGTGTCATGTCTACTGCGGTCTCAGCAGGCAGGTCGCATATACAGTGCTGTGAAAAAGTATTTGCCCCCTTCCCAATTCCGTGTGTTTTTGCATGTTTGTCACACTTAAATGTTTCAGCACATCAAACCAATTGTAATATTACACAAAGATAACCTGAGTAAATAGAAAATGCAGTTTTTAAATGATCATTCCATTTATTGAAGTCAAAGAGTTAGGGTTATACAGGTGAATAGTAGCAGGGTTATACAGGTGAATAGTAGCAGGGTTATACAGGTGAATAGTAGCAGGGTTATACAGGTGAATAGTAGCAGGGTTATACAGGTGAATAGTAGCAGGGTTATACAGGTGAATAGTAGCAGGGTTTCAGGGTTTTTCCTGCAAGGCGGCCGCCTCCATCATATTTCTTGCTGCCTCCAGCTCTCGTCAAAACTCAGACAGTCGTATTTCCGACAAGCGTTGCACTCGGTGGATTTCTGTCATTTCGAACTGCAATTGCGGCACTGCGCCCATGTGGTGGCGGGGGCACTATTTAACCT
This sequence comes from Nansenia antarctica, assembly GCF_963989245.1. Taxonomy (NCBI): domain Eukaryota; kingdom Metazoa; phylum Chordata; class Actinopteri; order Argentiniformes; family Microstomatidae; genus Nansenia; species Nansenia antarctica. The sequence goes on along the minus strand of NC_137679.1, from coordinate 9,216,141 downwards.
TAACCCTGGTGGCGCTGTGCTGCAAATAAGCTTAGCTTTGGTGTTTGCTAGCGAAGACAAAACAAGGAACCAGCCAGCAACATGTTGAGTATGGAGCTATTTTAGTGCCAGCAGAAATTGAATTGTATTTGACAGATTGAATTGAATATGAGCACAAATTGAATTGTATTTCACAGATCTGAATTGTATTTGACAGATTGAATTGAATCTGAGCACAAACTGAATTGTATTCGACAGATTGAATTGTATTCAATTCAGTTTTCATTATTTTCAATTCAGTTTTCATTATTTTCATTCAGTTTTCATTATTTTCATTCAGTTTTCAAATTCAGTTTCTCTAAATACAATTCGGTTTTTCTCAAAATACAATTCAGTTCTCTAAATACAATTCAGTTTTACTCAAAATACAATTCAGTTCTCAAAATACAATTAAGTTTTTCTCAAAATACGAGTTCAGTTTTAGAGGCACTCATCCGGGGACTCTGGGCTAGGTAGAATAATAGAGCACCGATTCTAACTCCCATCCCTCCCATCCGACGTCGTTATGGAGAAAAGTAATGAAATAGGCGATAATGAAATGTGTGTCCTTTCAGTCTGCCTGAGGTGTTGTAGGCGGGTATTTAGTATAACAGGCTAATGGGTTTATTGTGAGTTTACTTTGATTGTTTGTTTATTGCCTTGATCACCGTATTGAGAAGTCATATGGTTATGGGGGGTGATATTGCAAGGTAATTCAAGCACCTGCGCATCTTGCATGGCGGTAGTGAAGAGAGAGGGGAGCGATGTATTTGTGTTGACCGCATTATACGCATATTCTATAGGCTAGGCCTACGCATTGTTTGTTATTTTTCTGGTTTTGATCGCTTATGGATTATTTTTGTACGTTGCCAAGTTTGATTGTTCTATTCAATAAATGATCTCGCTACAGGTGTCATATAACCCTAACCCATATCCTGTCATATAAAAGTACCTTATTGAATCTCCAGGTAATGTATTTCTGACATCCATCACTTTTGCTGTCATTAAGATCAGGGATCGCATTGGGCGTAAGACACACGCGGCGTGTGAGCGTGTGAACGGGTTGAAATGCGTGTGTCTCAACCCCTATTTCATCAATTGTCTCTATATAACGACGCCGATCATTGATCGGCAACGACACTATATAATAGTTTGCCTAACTGGCCATCGGATTTGGGCTCCTAATATCTAAAAAGCACTACGGTTTTCTTATTTTATCGGATTAAAGTAGCAATGACCAGACATTTCCATTGACCGCCAGTCAAACTTCTACACTTCTACACTTCTATCACCCAAAAAGGGGCGTGGACATGACGGGAGAGCAAAGTACCCGGATGCGTTGCTCTTATGAATTCGGATGGGAGGGATTAGAATCGGTGCTCTATTATTCTACCTAGCCCAGACTCCCCGGATGAGTGCCTCTAAAACTGAACTCGTATTTTGAGAAAAACTGAATTGTATTTTGAGAAAAACTGAATTGTATTTAGAGAAACTGAATTTGAAAATAATGAAAACTGAATTGAATACAATTCAATCTGTCGAATACAATTCAGTTTGTGCTCAGATTCAATTCAATCTGTCAAATACAATTCAGATCTGTGAAATACAATTCAATTTGTGCTCATATTCAATTCAATCTGTCAAATACAATTCAATTTCTGATGGCACTAAAATAGCTCCATAGTTGAGCCCTGGACTTGCACACTGGTCACTTTGTCAACTGTCAGAATAGTCTTTTAGGTCGAAATGTTATTTCATATCAAAAATTCTGAAAGTCACATTAGTTGGCTTGCTGTTCCATTATCCAGAATGACAAGTTGAGCCTATACCTGCGTTAGTCAGTGCTCCTTTTAATGTATTATTTGCAAAATTATCATCATTCATTCACACACATGCCCATGTTGGCATGGGTTCGAATCCGGTCCATGCCCTGCTGATATACCCTCTCCTCCTTACTTTCCTGTCCTATCTTCACATCTTCATTTTTTTGGGGGGGAACTTAGTTTTTATTTCAGTTTCAACAACTTGTACAATCATGTCATGTTTTGTCTACAATTCTTTCCATTCTTATAGCTGTACACATATGGTCCATGGATGTGGTTCAAAGCATGACACACAAAGCAAAAAAGAGCGATCAACAAAAACATTGAGATGTCAATGACGGAATAAAATTAAAGATTTTGAAAAGAAAGAAAGAAAAAGGGTAGGGTCGGGGGGGGTTGGGTCAGGTGGGGGTTGTGTGTGTGTGTGTGTATGTGTGTGTGTGAATGCAATGCAGGCATATATCTATGTGTAGTGATATGAAGTGAGTCTAGAATACAGAAATATACGAGTCGAGATGTGTGGAGGGGTTCACTGTATTAATATGGACATAACCGGGCTCCATCTTTTAATAAATAGATGTTTCTGGAGTCTCAGAGTGTATGTTATTTGTTCCATCTGGTAGATTTCCCATACTTTCTCTGTCCACATATTGTATGTAGGGGGGTCTGGTTTTAACCACTTAATTGTAATGCATTTAATTGCTGCCGTTAGTAATATTTGTAAGAGATATATTCTTGCCCTTCCATCAATGCCTTCAGGTATAACTCCCAGTAGTGCCATCTTTGGATCTTTGGTCACATCTTCATTTTGAAGTCTGTCAGGGGTTTCAATTGCTGAAAAGTTGTATTAATCAGACAGTCAACAATAGGTTTTGGACTGACATGGGATTACTGTCATTAACAAGGACTAACAAACTTTCTCCGTCATAACCTCATTTTGTGGCAGAAAAACCCTGAGTAGACGTTTTTGATGAGGCGATCAAACAGTGCAATGCTGTTCTTATTTATTTATTTATATTCAGTTATTGTGCTTTGTTGGTATAGCCTAATGTCTGCTGGAGTGTTCAATAAAAGTGATCAATAGTGAAATGAAAAACTGCCGGTACGCATTCGGTATTCGGACAAATGTTTCCTTAAATTCAGCTTCGGCCGAGAAATTTCAATTGGGTGCATTCCTAATTTAAATGACACAGTTCTATCAAGGTTGGAATATTACAGTTTTCCATTACAGGTATCCTAACACTCTGAACACTTCATGTTCCCACAGCGTGTGCAGACTCCAGAGATGTGGTGTTACTTCTGGCACTGCTGAGTCTATGGAAGCAGCACTTGTTCTCATGTTGTTTCTAATCCTGTATATGTTCCTATTCTTACAGGAGAGAGCTCCAACCCAGACTCAGACATGGAGCCCAGCTCCACCGCATCAGGAAGCCATAAACAACACAGACGGAGGAGGAGGAGCTCAAGACAGAAGAATCACCACTGTTTAGATTGCAGTGAGAGTTTCATTTGTCCAACTCACCTTAAATCACAACCACAGACTCGAGGAGGACAGAAGACTCACTCTTGTCTTCAGTGTGGAAAGAGATTTGGTTATAAGAGCAACCTAAAGTTACACCAGCGAATACACACAGGAGAGAAGCCATTCTGCTGCTCCCAGTGTGGGAAGAGTTTCAGTGAAGCAGGATCCCTAAAGAAACACCAGAGAATACACACAGGAGAGAAGCCATTCTGCTGCTCCCAGTGTGAGAAGAGTTTCAGTGAAGCAGGATCCCTAAAGAAACACCAGAGAATACACACAGGAGAGAAGCCATTCTGCTGCTCCCAGTGTGGGCAGAGTTTCAGTGAAGCAGGATCCCTAAAGAGACATCAGAGAATACACACAGGAGAGAAGCCATTCTGCTGCTCCCAGTGTGGGAAGAGTTTCAGTGTGGCAGGATCCCTAAAGATACACCAGAGAATACACACAGGAGAGAAGCCATTCTGCTGCTCCCAGTGTGGGAAGAGTTTCAATCAGGCAGGATCCCTAAAGAAACACCAGAGAATACACACAGGAAAGAAGCCGTTCTGCTGCTCCCAGTGTGGGAAGGGTTTCAGTCAGGCAGGATCCCTAAAGACACACCAGAGAATACACACAGGAGAGAAGCCATATCAATGCTCCCAGTGTGGGCAGAGTTTCAGTCAGGCAGAAAACCTAAAGAGTCACCAGAGAACACACACAGGAGAGAAGCCATTCTGCTGCTCCCAGTGTGGGCAGAGTTTCAGTCAGGCAGGATCCCTAAAGAAACACCAGAGAATACACACAGGAGAGAGGCCATATCCCTGCTCCCAGTGTGGGCAGAGTTTCAGTGTGGCAGGATCCCTAAAGAAACACCAGAGAATACACACAGGAGAGACGCCATTCTACTGCTCCCAGTGTGGGAAGGGTTTCAGTCTGGCAGAAAACCTAAAGAAACACCAGAGAATACACACAGGAGAGAAGCCATTCTGCTGCTCCCAGTGTGGGCAGAGTTTCAGTGAGGCAGGATCCCTAAAGAGTCACCAGAGAATGCACACAGGAGAGAAGCCATTCTGCTGCTCCCAGTGTGAGAAGAGTTTCAGTCAGGCAGGATCCCTAAAGAAACACCAGAGAATACACACAGGGGAGAGGCCATTCTGCTGCTCCCAGTGTGGGCAGAGTTTCAGTCAGGCAGAAAACCTAAAGAAACACCAGAGAACACACACAGGAGAGAAGCCGTTCTGCTGCTCCCAGTGTGGGACGGGTTTCAGTCAGGCAGGACACCTAAAGCGTCACCAGAGAACACACACACTAGTTAATACGACTGCTCCCAGTGTGGGAAGTGTTTAAAGGAGGCAGGAGCCCTAAAGAAGAATAAGGGGTCTGCTGGCTGCACCATCATGTGCTTGTTGATCGGATCAGGGAGAAGGTTGTGTCATGACATGAGCCTTTTCTAGATAATTTTCTCTCAATTTCTCCCGTCCTCTCCTCCTACCCTCCCTTCCTCTCCCTCCTTCCTCCTCCCATCCTCTCCTCCCTTCCTCTCATCTCCTCCTCTCCTCCCTTCCTCTCCCCCCTTCCTCTCCTCTCTTCCTCTCCCCCCTTCCTCTCCTCCCTTCCTCTCATCTCCTCAACTCCTCTCCCTCCTGGAGAGTGAAGGAGGAATCGAGGTCGTAGGAGTTGAGATGTCCTTGTCCCCTCCTGCATCATGTCACCGCCCCTTCCACCCAGATGTGGCCTTGGTGTTTAGAAGCCGAGTGTGACTGAATACTGGTATGTTGTTAAGTTTGCAATAAATCCCCCTAACGTTTCAGCTGGAAGACTGAGATGTTGTACATCATATCACATTAAGATATACATCCTATCACTTCTCAGTTTTCTATTAGATCAGCTTATTTTCTGGACATACGCCTGGACGTACTCCAACACTATTCCTCCCCCCACATATGTTAGATTGGCCTCTAGCCTGTGTGTACGGATTGACATTGACAACAATGCAGATTTTTTTTGTATGTGTTTTTATTTTTTTATTATTCTGAAAGTTTAAATGTTTTAGAGCCCCCTCAATATAACAATCAACAGTTTTAGGATCCTTAAATACTTTTTGTCAGCGAACTAAGCTTGTTTTCATGACGTGATTCACAACACTCGTCTGCTCTAACACGTTCTGAGCTTTGTACTCGGGTGAGTGTTGTCATGGTGATACATGTCTTGTTCATGTTTAGGGACTGTGTGATCTAGTTTTGTGTAGTTATGTGTTTTTAGCATGTTCATGTTCTGTCAGCATGTTGTGATGTGCTAAACATGTAGAGCAGCTGTTGTTGTTAGCTAGCTAGCTAGCGCGATGGAGCACCGTCTGAAACCAACGTGTTTGTTTGTTTTGGTTCAGGGAGATTTTCTCCGCTAGTTGAATCGAGGTGTACCAACATTCACATAAACAATAAATTCATCTAATTTCAACTGGTTTTAGTGTATGACATCATCATTTGAGAGCTGACAATCTACACTTTCATAATCTGTAAAAAAAGGAAAGATGACCGTATCGACTTGGTCCACCTTTCACCAGCTGCTGTCACTCACTTTGGTATAAAATGGTGCCAGTGATGTCATTGATGCATTATTTCATAAGGGAACATTTCAACCTCATGACTCACAATAATAGAGCAATCTGCCAACAGTGTGGGAATAATATTAGATAGTGATTGAGTCAGTTATTTATCACAATTTCCCCTTTCAACAGAATACAAAACAAAATACAACTTTCATAAATAAATACATAGAGCATGGAGTTCCCTTGTGAACTTGACGACCTATACACAGTTCTTCTCCCATGTGCCCCTGGGGTTGCCCTCCACCACCCTGCGTGGCTATGCCAACTCTGAGATTGACATTGTGGGCTCTTTTCAGCTGCCTGTGAAGTACGGGGAGAGGACACTGCCGGCTTTCAGGTTCAATGTTGCACGCCACGGGACCAACCTGTTAGGCCTCGACCTGTTCAACGCCCTCGGTTTCACCCTGCTAGACACAGCTGGCTCAGAGATTCACACCGTTTCCATCCCCTGGCAGCAACAGTGGCCTGCGCTGTTCAGCGGTGTAGGCTGCCTCGACACTTTTGCCCACCAGCCTCTGTTAGATCCTACAGTGATGCCTGTTATACAGCCCCTCCGCCGCTCCCCCCTGGCTCTCCGCGATGACATCTCCTCTCAACTACAGAGCATGCTCGATAGCGACATCATTGAGCAGGTGAATGCATCGCCTTGGATCTCCAACCTGGTGGTGGCGAAGAAGAAGTCTGGGGGGCTGCGCATCTGCGTGGATCTGAGAGCGGTAAACAAGGCCATTATCCCTGACAAATACCCCCTGCCAACGATAGAGGAGCTCACCGCCCAGTTCTACGGGTCCAGCGTGTTCTCTAAACTGGACCTCCGTCAGGGTTACCTCCAAGTGCCACTACACCCCGAGAGCCGCAACCTCACAGTGTTCATCACTCACAGAGGGGTTTTCCGCTACAAACGCATGGCTTTCGGTTTAAGCTCCGCCCCCAGCTGTTTCCAAAAGATCATGGCCTCCATCTTTGCTGGGATCCCAGGTGTGGCCATCTATCTTGATGACATCGTGGTTCACGGGGCCACCGTCGAGAGCCACGACGAGCGTCTCCACAGTGTGTTCAGTGCATTGGCCAAGCATCACCTCACACTCAATGGTGAGAAGTGTGTATTCGTCCCCCTGCCATTGACTTTGTGGGGTTCCGCCTCTCAGCTGATGGCACGTACCCGCTGCACTCGAACACCGAGGCCATCCATCATGTCCCGGAGCCCACCACAGCCGCTCAGGTGGCCTCCTTTCTAGGCATGACGGCGTACTACCTCCGTTTCCTGCCACAGTACTCGGCCACAACCACACCACTGCGGAAGCTGTTGAAGCATGACGAGCCCTGGCTCTGGACGTCTGCCTGCTCAGACGCCGTACGCCTCCTGAAGGCCCAACTCACCTCGCCACCGGTCCTGGCGCATTTCGACCTGGCCAGCCCCACTCTTGTCACGTGCGACGCCTCTGCCACAGCCATTGGTGCGGTGATGTCCCAGCTGCAAGGGGGGGTGGAGAGACCGATCGCCTTCGCCTCCCGTGCTCTCAGCCCCACGGAACAGAAGTACTCGGTGGGGGAGCGGGAGGCCCTAGCATGCCTCTGGGCATGTGAGCGCTGGCACATGTACCTCTATGGACGTCTATTCACACTGAGGACAGACCACCAGGCCCTCATCACCCTCCTGGCCACGTCTGGCACCGGTCACAAACCACTCCGCCTCCACCGCTGGGCCGACACCGCTGGGCCGACACTCTCAACCTACATCACGCAGGGGTGGCCGGCAAGAGTACCTGACGAGCTACTCACTTACTCCAGGATCAGGCAGGAGTTGTCGGTTTGGAATGACACCTGTGTCGCTCGCGGGTTCTGCACTGTGGTCCCAGGTGTCCTTCGGGCGCGTATCCTTGCTATGGCGCACGAGGGTCACCTGGGCATAGTCAGGCTCAAACAGCGCTGTCGTGATGTTGTGTGGTGGCCAGGCATCGACAGGGAACTCGAAACCCTGGTCAAGGATTGCACTGCCTGTCTCCTTAGTGGTAAGACCAGGGCTCCAGCTCCACCCCCGCCCATGCAGCCGTTGGACTGGCCATCTCAACCCTGGGAGCACCTGCAACTGGATATCTGCGGCGAGCTGCATGGGGTACCACATCACCAGCGTTTTCTCGTCGTGACCTACGACCTCCACTCTAAGTGGCCAGAGGTGACACCTGTGGGCTCGGTCACAGCAAAGGTGCTGATCAACATTCTCGACGCTCTGTTTGCACGTTGGGGCCTGCCCAAGAGGATCACGACTGACAACGGTCCTCAAATGGTTTCCCATGAACTGTCCTCCTATCTAGTGGGTAAAGGGATCCACCACATCCGCACAGCGTTCTACCACCCTGCTGCGAACGGGGGGGTGGAACGGCTGAACCAAACACTGAAAAATGGCATCAGGGCCCACCTGGCACAAGGGTGCACGCTCACCACCAGCCTCCTCCAGACGCTGTTGCATTATCGGGCCACGCGACACGCCACTACAGGAGTCTCCCCAGCCTCCCTCATGCTGGGGCGGGAGCTCCAGCTGCCTCTCGATAGGCTCCGCCCTACACTAGCTCAGCCCCCGGTCCATCCAGTTCAAGCCACAGTCACCAAACACCAGCGCTTGATGAAGGATCGTTTCGACAGGGCCAGACGTGCTAGGCCACCTGTCATTGCTGTGTCGGACTGGGTCAGGATCCGACGACCTCATCGGGACAACAAACTCCAGTCGTTTTGGTCTGACCCTGTCCAGGTCAGCAAACAGCTTGGCCCGGCCTCGTTTAGGCTCGCCGACGGCACTCGTTGGCATGCTACCCGCCTGCGTAAGGTGCAGCCTCCCCCTGGCCCAGCGCTGGGTGTGGCCTCTTCCACTGTCTTGCCAGCCGCACGGTTGGATGAAGCAGCAACCCCGGCCTACCAGGCTCAGCCCCAAGGCGTGGAGCCGCCACCAGTGGCTGTGGCTGCACCAGAGCCACGTTTGGTTCGAGCACGCAACAGGCCCGATCACTTGCGTGACTACATGACTGAGTATCACACCTAGGTTGTGTGAGGGGGGGGGGAAATGTTACGTCTGTAGTTTTACGACAGTTTGGACTTTACTACAGTGCCGTATTACGTTATGTGTGACACACGTTGTTGAATAAATGGAGTACCGGTTCCAACTTGGAGCTCTGAGTTCAGTCTCCATTATTGAACATAACAGTATCAATAATGTTATTTCAGTATGCAACACAGTCTCTCCTAATTCTATTGTGTATCTACTGTACATTTTACGGTACTTGTGGGAAAACGGTTTATGTCGGCATTTCATGGCATGGCAGCATAAAACGTCGACTTGGTACATGCTGGCATGTCTAACGCTAACCCTACCCCTAACCCTAGTTTTCCCACATGTACCGTATTCCCACATGTCAAAAAAATTTAATTAATTTATGTACCGTAACATACACTACGTACGCATTCCCAATTGCATGTCCTGATGGACGCGTGAGAGAGATTTTTGGACGATAAGTCAACAAAGATACGCTGATGTGAGAATTTAGTGTGAATGTGTTTGAAATGAAACATTTGGAGCAGTTTTCTACCAACTCAGATCAGTGCGGCTTTCAGGCTACTTTATACATGCATGTTGTATTCATAATACTCAAAATGCTTATGGTTGGCCTGGGCATTTAATTCGTTCCTAGAGCGTTTTCTTCTTCGGCTCAGTTTAATGCCAAATGTGTCGGATTTAGTGGTGAAAATGCCAACTAGATTAGGCTACGTGAGAAAATGCATTCATATTTAATTAATAACAATAACATTGATGTCATCTTTTTCTCGTGGACTACCACCGCCATCACTCAGCTCAGCACCAACATGGGAAGCCGTCCACCCTTGTCAGACCACATGTCAAGAACCTCGGTGTCATCTTTGACCCCGAGCTTAACCTTGACCGACAAGTGAGCTCCCGTCGTGAAGGCATGTTTCTACCAACTACGCATCATAGCCAAGATCAAGTCCTTCCTCACCCCCAGCGACCTGAGGAGGGTCGTCCTCATGCTAATCTCATCTAGGCTCGAAGAAGAGAGTGAAGTTCAAAATCTGCACCTTTGTTTTTAAAGCTCTCAACAGTCTCGCCCCACCCTACATCAAGGACCTCCTGGACCAGTCTACCTCCTCAAGGCCCAGGCTCAGGCTCAGGTCCGACGCCCAACTCAGCCTGAGGGTCCCACGTACCAACCTCAAGAGGAAGGGTGACCGTGCCTTTGCGGTGATAGCACCGACCCTGTGGAACGCGCTCCCTTCTGCCATCAAGTTTGCCCCCACTCTGGACTCCTTTAGAGCCAAGTTAAAAACCCACCTCTTCCTAAATGATATTCCCTAAGTCTACTCCCTATTTGTTGTGAATTGTATGCCTGAGATTTACGTTTAAGTCGTCTGTGTCTGATTGCTTTCTGTGTTCCTTGTCTTTGTCTTTATCTGTTCCTTTACCCGGGCTGCGCCCCGGGCCGATGTAAAAGTTGGATGGGGGGTGCATTATAAATAAAATTAACATTAACATTTGTTGGCTACTTTTGTTCCAGAGGACTGAGGTGAAAGACAAGTGTGGATTAACCCATCTCCTTATGCCTATAGGCTAAAGACGGGCCATTGAAACCAGAGAATTAGCTAATCAATTACTTTTCTTTTTCTATTAAAGCGCTATACAAGTGAGGTATTATTATTATTATAACCAGCTTGGTCTTTCTTTAACCAAGGAATACTATCTGATATGCTTCGCATCTTTTTTCAATGGGAAAACCTTTCTTTCTGACAGAGAAAATAACGTCTTATTTTTAAAGACAACAGGCAAGAATGAAATGGAAAACGATACAGAGCGCATAGTAGTTTGTTAAAAAAAACAACTTTATTGCCATTTTCACTATAGATTATACACTGAAACAAGAGCAACAATTTTAAGACTACTTCCATTTGAATTAAATACAAAACAATGCATCAGAATTAGCAACATTCTGCTACAATATGCACAATGTTGGAGCATTATTAAAACAATGACTCAATAAGCAGCCTTTTATTTTTTTAGTAATGCAAACTATATTTACAAAATAATTATTAATTACTTCATGCCATGCTCCTAACTTTGAGAACAGAATAAATCCTTCAAGTTTGACAGAGAACTTCATAGATGGAAAAGCTAAATAGAGCCAACAGTTTTGAAGTGACAGAGCCTAGAAGCCCAAAGTGAAGTGAAGTGATTGGACCATGGAGTCTAAAACAACCTAAAAAAAAAGGGATAGCTTAAAGGTACACATAATACAGCATTCTGCACATGGAAACTGTACACAAAAATCCTAGAATTGACACTTAAAAGCTTGAGTGGTTAGCGACCATGATTATATACAAACAGTTGTGCCACGATACTAAACAAAAAGTAGTCCACTTATATTATACAATGAGACAGTTTTTTTTATTTATTTATACATTGAGAGGGGGGGGGGGGTGGGGAGGGGGTTTGCCCTGAAAAAGAAGGCCTGGGATGGGGAAAAGGCTTGGAGTGACTAACACACTGGATAGACTAGGGGCTCTGTTTGAAACCAGATACTTTCTTGCTAGTGTGCAAGAATGTAGCAAGAACAAAAACACAAATTTCTTTGATTCGTTGACATTTCGTCAACTAACCGTAGTATGCAATTTCAAACACAGCCTTGGAGTGGAAGGGACGAGGACAGGGTCAAGGGGTTGGGGGGGGTGAGGGGGTCTGGGGAAACAATGTTAGGGTCCTGCAGGAGGTACTACTGGCGGTTACTCTTTATCCTCTCCAGCCTCTTCTTGAGGTCGTCCAGGTTGGCGGAGGGGGAGGCGGAGCGTGAGGGCGAGTTGTTGGAGTGGGACTGGGACTCCTGCTGGAGGTGCTCGCGGGACTCCTTCAGCTGGGACAGTTTGCTGTGGAGCATGTCCGTGGACGAGGCCACCGAGGGCTTGGACAGGAGGGAGGTGATGGGGGGCCGGTCCGCTGTCTCCTCCAGCTGCTGCTGCTGCTGGGGGATGTGGAGAGAAGGGTTAGAGGGAGGGAGAAACTGATGTGAAGACAGCAAAACCAAAAAAGACAGTGCTTTAGTCAACTCCTTTAGGATGCCCCCATGCCCTCACAGAACCTAGCACTAACACAGGGTTGCCACACCTTCTGAAACATCCAATTCAAGCACCTTTCAAGGACTCAAGACTATTCCCTCAAATTCAAGGACCCAACACGGCATAGTTTGAGACAGATCTAGATGATAATTTATATAATAGGAACCATCCGCTCAGACAATTAAAAAGAGAGGCTTGAATGTGTGAACACTAGATGGTCTCTTGCCTTCTCTACCGCAGCACAGCAAAACAATATATTGTGAAATGTGTAAATACAAGTTAAGCAAATACAGAGACTTATTTACTAGTTGACGAGCAATTTTTTTCAAAAACGTTTACATGTGATTACAATGGACACAAGGAACTTGATCCAAAATCATCAGTCTGTGAATATGGGCCCTGGGTCCCAGTTGACCCAAGGATGTGGACTAGGTCAGGCTAGTAGATCGTAGTACTCACCCTGGAACTGTTCTCTAGTCCCTGGCGCTGTCGGAGGATCTTCAGTCTCTCGTAGTACACAGCAGGCTTCAGGTCCTCTCCGTTACTGTTGAGACTGAGAGACACAGGGCCGGAGTCCAGACCCAGCTGGGGAATCACTGCAGAGGGAGGAGAAAGGGGAAATGCATTAGAGATACATCCGAAGGGTTCTGTTAACCAACAACTGTGCGTCATTTACCGATTTTGAGAAGTGTTGACGGAAAATCCCAACTACAATGACCCAGCAGAGAAGAGTCGGTGAAAAAACAGGCTACTGCGGTTGTAGCCCTGCCTTACTGCGTGACCCAACTGAATGAATGAATGGTCTTTATTGTCATTGATATAGTACAGGTACCATACAACGAAATTTGGGAGGGGGGGCTCCCCTGGTGCTAGGAAAAAATAATAATACAAAAAACAAGAAGGGAAAAGAGCTGGTTTACATAAATAAAGGCTATATACACTATCCACTATACAAATAAAACACTGTGCTGTACTCTATGCTATGCTATAAATATCCTAACATTTCCTATCTCTGAACCTTATGTACCCGAGGGTTGTCATATTGCACATAGTATTATTGCACATTCATTTAAAGTGTCGCAGTTTGCAGGTTTGAAATGTTCACAGTTGTGTTTCAGTATTGCACTTGATTACAATCTAGTAGCTGCCATCAAATTGTCTAGATTGTCCAGGGCCTAGAACCTAGGTCTTTGCTGTGTTCAGGGCCTGAATGGCCCTGGGGTAGAAGCTGAGCTTCAGTCTATTTGTCCTTGCGGACATGGTCCTGAACCGCCTGCCCGAGGGCAGCCGAACAAAGTGTTCGTTCCCAGGGTGGGATGGGTCTCTGGAGATCTTGGAGGCCTTCCTGAGGCAGCGTGTGTTGTACAGCTCTTCCAGAGAGGGGAGGGGGGGCGCCGATGATCTTCTGGGCCGATCTCACGACTCTCTGTAGCGCTTTCCTCTCTGCGGCTGTGCAGCTGGAGAACCACACGCAGATGCAGTAGGTGAGGATGCTCTCCACTGTGCAGCGGTAGAAGGTCACAAGCAGCTCCTGTTTGAGGTGGTATTTCCTGAGGACTCTCAGGAAGTAGAGCCGCTGTTGTGCCTTCTTGATGATGGCTGCTGTGTTGGTCTTCCAGGACAGGTCATCCTGTATGTGCACCCCCAGGAATCGGAGGGTTGAGACTCTCTCCACGATCGACGAGCAGGGGCTGGACCTCAGATTTTTTCCTCCTGAAGTCCACGATGATTTCCTGGGTCTTTGACTGGTTCAGCAGCAGGTTGTTAACCTTGCACAGCTTGCCCAGCTGCTCCACCTCATCCCTGTACGCCGCCTCGTCCCCCCCCCCCGAGATGCAGCCCACCACGGTGGTGTCGTCTGCAAACTTTACGATGGAGTTGCTGGGGTGGACGGGGGTGAAGTCGTAGGTGTAGAGGTTGTAGAGGATGGGGCTTAGCACGCAGCCCTGGGGGGACCCAGTGCTGAGTCTGAGGGCTGTGGAGGTGTGGGAGCCCACCCGCACCCTCTGGGGGCGGTCAGACAGGAAGTCCTTGATCCATGCACAGATGGAGTGTGATAGTCCCAGGTCTAGTAGTTTGGTCACTAGCCTGTCTGGAAGGATGGTGTTGAAGGCAGAGCTGAAGTCCACAAAGAGCAGTCTCGCGTAGCTGTTCCCCCTCTTGGGAGCACTTTTCCTCATGGGAGTGTAGGCTGGGATCAGGAGGATGGACACGTGGTCAGACATGCCTAGATGAGCTAGCGGTCTAGCCTTGTGGTGCTGTCATGACGATTGACACGTCCATAACCCAGTCATCTCTGGCCCACATTATCAGGCTGGTATGTTTTCTTCACTGTTGCATTCTAACCGGTGTCGCAGTGATGCCAATTTATTGATTGAAACTCAAATTGTCACGCCCCCGGTTTTGTGAATGAGACGCAGTACCGACCTCTAATCATGTAACGCGATTGATCCGTCACGGTCACTTCTGGGGAGACGTCGTGGGTAGAGTATATTTTTGTTCAACCTCGTCCCGATTCCAAACTGCAGTCACTACCCATCTTCCGTCGGAGTTCCACCTTAACTGCTCCTCCTGAGACATCTACTACCCCCAGCACTGTGTCTCCTGAGACACCCGCTTTTCCCCTTTCCTGTGTCTCCCAAGACCTCTACTGCCCCCCCCCTCTACTGTTTCTCTGTTTCTCCAGTGTCTATACAAAAAAAAAAACGGTATTTTCTTTTCCCTTTTGTTCCTTCTATCAGGGAGACTGCCAATGGCCCCTGGCCGGAGCTAGATTACTCTTCCTGCTACGACTGGTGGATTGATGATTAATTTGCTTAGTCAAATGTATTGATTGTAAGTCGCTTTGGAATAAGGTGTCTGCTAAATGCCTAAAATGTAGATGTAAATGTTAGTGTGTAAATGTGTGTTAAAGAGTTTCTGATTTATCTGACCGGACTGTACATTTAACAACAATCACGGTACATACTGGTTCAGATTCAACAGTAATTCATAGAGTGAATTCAGTATCGACACAATAAAGACACTATTAGGATGTGACAGTGACTTTGGGAGTGATACTCAGTACTGCGAGGTTAGTTACCTGTGCTGGAGGGCTGGATCCTGCCTTTGCCCTCTCTCTCAGACTCGATCATGCGCAGACCTCTCTCCACGTAGCTCTGGAAGAACTGAGATGTGTTCCTCAGGAAAGGCTCCAGGTCGGCGTCAGAGTAGTTCTGCTTGTACTCGTACAACTCCGTTAGGCCCTGAGGATGGACACACACAGACACACACGGACACACACACGGACACACAGAGACACACACGGACACACAGAGACACACAGAGACACACAGAGACACACACGGACACACACGGACACACACACGGACACACACGGACACACACTGAATAAACCACCTTACAACAAAGCTAGATATTATAATTTAATTGAAATAAACATATGCATACATGTGTCTACACTGCGTTGTGTAGAAAATTCAATAAATCAAACTAAGAAAAAAAAGAAAGGCAAAATACCTCCTTTGTGTTTTCCTTGGACCCGATCTTCTTGAAAATCTCTGAGAGGATGTCGCTCACTTTCGCTTTGGACATCCGGTCGTCCTAGTGGCAGCAGAGGGAGGGACGTTCAGTCGTGGTACTACATGAACACTGACCGTGGCCTAACCACGTTTGATACAATGGACCTATTGCTAAGCCACGCCCCAAAATAGAAATTGTCCAATCATATCACAGCAAAAGTCACTACAGGCAGAAAACTCGGACAAACAACTCGCTAATATCTGATGGGGAAAAGCTTCTAGACTAAATATTCTTGTCATCTTTAAAAAAACATGTCTATTACTTGCTGTGGTAAATCAGAAGTCAGAAAATTGCCAACTTCCGCCATTGTAAGTCATTGAATGTCATTCAGTCACGGTCGGTCAGTCAGTCACTGAAGCGTTGTTTGTTTGTCCTGAGTTTTCGAAGGAGGCGTGGCTTAGCGATAGGTCAATTCCTCTTTCCATTCGATGCATTACAATGAGCCCGTTTTCCGATTCCTACCTCCACCAGCCACCCCCCCTCCCCGCCCCAGATGTGTTTATATGATTTGGGTGTTTTTCAACTGAACGTACCGTCCCCTTCTCTGTCCCCCGGTCAGACTTGCTGCCGTACAGGTTCCCAGAGTGTTTGACCACCCGTCTCAGATGGGCCTCCAGCTCTGACTCGTTCCTGTTCTCGATCATAGACATGTGGTCCAGGATCTGGAGACAAGACAAGGGGTCAACAGGGGTCAAACAGAGTTCAAACGGCCAAGCCTCATCAAGGACAATTCAGTACGAATGCACAGCTTTATACAGTAACAACCATCCTAGTATTTGCCAATCAAACAATAGCCACACTCAAACTAGTGCCATGGGGGGGCTACCTGGGAAAAGTCAACGTATTGTCGAACTTGTTTTGTGATATAAAAACTGAGCTCTTGTGTTCATCAAACACCCATTTGTCCCATCAAATTCATTGTTGATCACTGTGAGTAAAGAAAAATGTATATCTTTGCACTAAAATTTCAGGTGCCTCCTTTCATGACTTTTCCTAGATATGTGCGTTCTACCACCCAGTACCCTTACATTTTCAAAATCACATCAGGATAAGCTAGTATAAAGCTATTTTTCAGTTTTTCTGTGTAGGAAGCAGGCTAACTTACAAGCGGCCAACTAGTGGTCGTTGTGTGTAAGTAGCAGCTTGAGCATTGTAAAGAGGGGCCCGAGGCGGCTCTTATAGTAGGTAAAAAAGGCACGGCTGTTCTAGTGTTAAGGTCATCTGTCACTAAAAAGCACAATATTATATAACTGAAAGCTGTTGGTTGTTGTTATTACGTTGGCGCCAGTGAGCTTGCACAGCGTGTGCAGCAGGGTCTTGAGGGTCCTGTGGGGCACGTCGCTCTTCAGCTGCTTGAGCTTCTCCTTGGGGAAGACCTTCATGAAGTTGTGCACGTCCAGCAGGATGCGGTCCAGGTTGATGCTGTCGATGGTCTCGGGGAGGAACCGGATCATACGCCACAGGCACTAAAGAATACACACATACACAGTGAGGAATAATGAATGAATGAATGGACTTTATTGTCATTGCTACAGTACAGGTACCAAACAACGAAATTTAGGAGGGGTGGCTCCCCTGGTGTTAGGAAAGGGGAAAAAAAAAAACTTTTAGAAAAAAAAAAAAAAATCACAAGGGAAGGAGCTGGTTTACATAAATAAAGGCTATGTACACAATCCACTGTACTATACTGTACAGATAGTCAACTAGGGTTGTCATATTGCACAATAAGCTCAGAGAATGAGGTATGTGCAAAGACTACATTACACAGCACAAAGACGGACGGACAGACGGACAGACAGACAGAACAGACAGACAGACAGACAGACGGACAGACAGACAGACAGACGGACAATGATGTCTGACTTACCTTCATGACCAGCTCAGAGAACATGGGAGACCCGTGGGAGGTGGTGACGAGGCTGTCCTGCAGCAACACCAGAAGAGCACTGGAGAGACGAGGGGGTGGGGGGGGGATATGGACCAGTCAGCAGGCATACAACACACTCCATCAATATACTGTACATTAATATATGAACACGACATACAGTGGAAGTAGCTGCTTTGACAAGGTGCACTCTAACCAGTACTTGGATGATCATCGACCAAGTAGATTATTTTGCTATTTATATTCTATTGCAGTTGCCCACCAGCACAACCCTTAACTAGTCTCCATACCCTTAACTAGTCTTCACACCCTTAACTAGTCTTCATACCCTTAACTAGTCTTCATACCCTTAACTAGTCTTCACACCCTTAACTAGTCTTCATACCCTTAACTAGTCTTCATACCCTTAACTAGTCTTCATACCCTTAACTAGTCTTCATACCCTTAACTAGTCTTCATACCCTTAACTAGTCTTCATACCCATAACTAGTCGCCATACCCTTAACTAGTCTTCATACCCTTAACTAGTCTTCATACCCATAACTAGTCTTCATACCCTTAACTAGTCTTCACACCCTTAACTAGTCTTCATACCCTTAACTAGTCTTCATACCCATAACTAGTCGCCATACCCTTAACTAGTCTTCATACCCATAACTAGTCTTCATACCCTTAACTAGTCTTCATACCCTTAACTAGTCTTCATACCCTTAACTAGTCTTCATACCCTTAACTAGTCTTCGTACCCATAACTAGTCGTCATACCCTTAACTAGTCTTCATACCCTTAACTAGTCTTCACACCCTTAACTAGACTTCAAACCCTTAACTAGTAGTCAACCCATGCAGTCCTTAAATAGCCATGATATATAGCTGGGGTCTAACCACCAGCACAACCTCAAGTATTACACAAGTGTTGCACGTGACATAGAGAGTCAGACCTGAGGATGTTGGTCTGGTCGGACCTCTCCAGCACCCGGACCACCAGCAGGTTGACTGAGCGGATCAGCTGCTGGCCGTCCTCGATGTCCTCCACCCGGGCGTCCAGCATCAGGGTGATGAGGCCGTGCATCAGGTCCTTCAGCACCCCCATGGACGCCTCCCGCGCCAGACTCTCCATGGAGAACAGCTAGGAGGGAGAAGACAGATAGCACTTGCTAAACAATGTTCATGATCAATGAAACTACAACCCCCTCCCCCCCGGGGAAATGTGCACGATGATTCGCGATACGCGAGCGGATCTCGAGTTATGATTTAACCATAAATAAATGGTGGGGGTAAAATAATAATAATTTTTAAAAAGTGTTCTAGTTCTCTGTTCGAACACCAAATGGGGGATAAAGTAAAGAAAAAAAACGGTGTTTATTTACTTATTTTGAAGTCAATTGTATAACTTGTATTTGACATGTTGTATATTCTTATACCTGACTTTTATGCTCCTTATTCTCCAATAAAAAAACATATTAAAAAAATATGCTCACAGATAGCATGTTGCCTATGATGCAGCTGTAGAGTTTGAAGATGTCCCTCTTGTCCAGCCGGTCGTCGGCCATGTGTGTGTTGTAGATGAGGCGCAGCTGCATGAAGGTGGCGATGAGGAACTGGTCGATGTGACCCGACATGGCCTCCGCCTTATCCTCCTGCCTCAGCACCTCGTCAATCTGAAGGGGGGGGGGGGGAGGAGGTGAGCATGGGAAACAGAGTATGTTTACAGAGGTGAAAGAACTACGAACAGAGGTTGAAAGAACTACAAACAGAGGTTGAAAGAACTACAAACAGAGGTTGAAAGAACTACAAACACCTCCTGCCTCAGCACCTCATCAATCTGAAGGGAGGAGGGAGAAGGGGGTGAGCATGGGAAACAGAGTACGTCTACAGAGGTGAAAGAACTACAAACAGAGATGAAAGACCTACAGAGGTTGAAAGAACTACAAACAGAGGTGGAAAGAACTACAAAACAGCGGCAACAGTGTAGTTATCGTTCAAGTCAACACATGGATACGACTTGGGAAAAAATGCTCATATATTTTCTGTTGAGAAATGTACGTATATCGATCTGATGAATCTGTATTATGCAACGGCTGTCACTTGGAGGTGGAATAAAAGCCTGATTATCGCACGGCGCAGTGCTCTACCTGTGCCAGGGCCTGGATGCTGGTGTTGATGTCCCCGCTGGCCACCTGGGAGATGACAAAGTTGATGGTGGAGGCGGTGCTGTTGTGGAGGTCGTCATAGTGGGGCGACACGGAGCGGATCCTGTGGACAGGAGCAGACAGACACACTCCTTAGAGGACAACCGGACACGCACCACCACCTGGCGTACTACCACACAACTGTAGGTGTTTCTCTCTCACACACACTTCCCCACAAGAATAGCAGCACACACACACTTCCCCACAAGAATAGCAGCACACACACACACACACACACACACACTTCCCCACAAGAATAGCAGCACACACACACACACACACACACAGTAATGCCAAAACAAATTCCTATATGTGTCAAGCATAATGGCAATAAACGTTATCTGAATCTGAAAACGTTATCTGAACAGTACCCCACAATAATAGCAGCACACACACACTTCCCCACAAGAATAGCAACACACACACATCTCCCCACAATAATAGCAACACACACACACACACACACATTTCCCCACAAGAATAGCAACACACACACACACACACACACACACACACACACACACACACACACACATCTCCCCACAAGAATAGCAACACACTCACTTGGGCTCTGGGATCATGATGGGCTCCAGCAGCTCGTCCAGTTTGTGCTGCACCAGGTCGGGCAGCTCCATCACCCTCGTGTGGTCGTTCTCGATCATGTCCAGGTCCAGCTGAAACTCCTTGGGGATGGAGGGATGCGACTGCTCTGCGTGGGCGTTTTGGGCTCTGGCTTGGCTGGTGGTGGGAGGGGAGGGGGGGGGCAGGAGAATACACTTAGAACATGATCAACACAGACAGGAAGAGCAACATGAACAACACAGACAGGAAGAGCAACATGAATATCACATCAATCGTCTTGTATATGTCTTCTATCTCTTCTCTGTCTTCTCTTCAATCTATATCCAGCTGAGGCAGACAGCAGTACATCCATCTACGTTACACATCAACACGCATTAATGAGGGGGGGGAGGGGGGGGGAGTAGACAACAAACTATTTTTTGTTTAGTTTAGAGCAGTGGTTCTCAAACTGTGGTAAGCAAGCGCCAAGGGGGCAAGAGGAGCAGAGAGGAAAATCGGAAAATATCAGACTGAATTAAAATGAATCAGAACATGACTGACATCTAGGAAAATGCAGTGAACTGGTTATTTACCTTTAGTAGGCTCCCAGTGTTTTACAAAGTCCGATTGGTTGAACTCACGGTTCAGTCACAGAACATCAAAAAACGCAACGCCGAAAGATTTTCGAGCTCTGACCCAAATGTAAAAAA
Source organism: Nansenia antarctica (assembly GCF_963989245.1). Lineage (NCBI taxonomy): Eukaryota > Metazoa > Chordata > Actinopteri > Argentiniformes > Microstomatidae > Nansenia > Nansenia antarctica. Next base: position 9,195,151 of record NC_137679.1, on the reverse strand, counting down.
AACGGGGAGCCAGAATCAGCCAGAACGTTTGAGAACCACTGGTTTTAGAGTACTGGTGAGTACTACTAGAGTACTGGTGAGTGTTTAGGAGATTCTAATCCTCACTACGAGTGCTTCAGAGGGAGGACACACAGGGGGGGGGGAAACGGCAGTACTCACATCCTATACGTGCGATACATAATTCTGTTTCCAGGGAGAGCAGCGATAAGAGAGGAATTATAAAGGAGAGAGGAGCAGGATTAAGAGACACCACATGCAATGAGAGAGGTTAGGACAGGAGGAAGAGAAGAAGAAGAAGAAGAAGAAGAAGAAGAAGAAGAATACTTGGATTGACATTGGAGGATTGAATACCATTTTCCTACTAGTTTTGCTGTGCTGTGCTGGCTCAGGTATCTAATTTCACATTGTCCTTTTCCAGCATAGCTCCAGTACCTATGCCGGATGATTAACCAGGCCAATGCGGTGCAGCTCAGCTCGGCACAGCTCAGCTCAGTAGTGTGAAAAGGGTAAGAGAGAGATTTTCAAGGAAGGGTTGCAGGAAAGTAGAAATGGACTAAATCTATTTGCCATGAATGTTAACATGCTGGCAAATTCTTGTATTGATGATGGCTAGTCAGAATGAAGAAGAAGAAATTCCACGGAACAGTTTTCTAGACACAGATTTAGCCTATGGCTTAAAAATAAATGAAAAGGGGAGAATTTCCATTGATGACGCTTTTAAGCAGTACATGGCCATATCTGTGTCCAGAGAACTGGCTCCCACAGGTCGATCAGTAGAAAGAAAGGCATGCTGTGGTTGTTATAAAGGTAGCATTTTGGATCTTCTTAGGGTTATGAAACAATAGGCATGCTTTGATGGTGAAAAGGGAGTCCTTGGGGATCTGCCTATGAATACTGAATGACAGACACGATTTGGTAGTTAGGACAGGTTGGTAGTAACTGGGTTTTGGGTTAGTACTTAGGACCCGACCGATCCCTAGCAGTGGAAAGACGAGGCATGCTTTCATTGTTGATGCTTTGGTTAGTTGGAAAGGTAGGGAGTAACTGGGTTCTGGGTTTGGACGGTACGTGTGGACCTGACCGTGACTCCTCCCTCCCCAGCAGGGGCCACATACTTGAGCTTGTTGGGCACCTCCTCCTGTGGGGCGGCGGCCGGCTTGCGCATGAACGTGGCGTTGTTGGTGGGGTGTTCCCTCTGGGGTCGCTCCGCCGCCTGCTTGGCCGGCGGCGCCACGGTCTTCTTAGCCGCGCGTTTGACCCTCTCCTCCAGCATGCTCATCTCCTTCTCTGACAGCTGTGGATGACACAGTGTTGTTACAGAGCTCCAGATCATTGAAGAGAGTACGCAAGACTGTGGCTGGCCCCTCACATCCAGCTCACGGCTTGTTTGAATTCCTCCCTTCTGGACAGCGGTACAGGGCCACCAGGTCAAAAACAACACTTGTATTGAACAGTTTCTTCCCCAAAGCCATAGCCCTCCTCAATAACGCCCGATCATTGCACCTTGCACTTTACATGTTTTTGCACTAAATTGTACAGTATATTTATTCACTCATATTGGTACTATATATATTGTCTTGAGTATTGTTGTGTTGTTGTCTTGTTGTGGTATGTACTGTAGCTTGTTCAGCATGGAGAATACCAAGTCATGTTCCTAGTGCACTGCACATGGCGAATAAAGTTGAATTGAATTGTATCGGTAGTCTTTTTTCTTAAATTCTACCCAAGTTCCTTTTTTCTTTTTATTTCTTTTTTTCTTCCCCCCCCCCCCCCCCAATCTTTTCTTTTGCATGAAAACATTCTCAATGAATTTTTCACTTCAAACAGTCACAAACTGTTAGCGTCTTACGTTGCCAATCATTTTGTAGACTTGCTCTCCGCAGACGTTGTAGACGGGTTGAGAGCGGCGTTGCGGACCGACGTGTCCCTGTCGCCGATGTGAACGGCGATCTCTTTCAGGGACTTGGCAGGTGTTGGCTGACACACGTTCATCCCGTAGTTCTCAATCAGACAGCCCAGCTCCTCAAGGCATTCTGGGGGAAAAATAAAAAAGACAAGACTTGGTGAAATCTAAGTAAGGTAATAAGGGTTTTTAACAAATAAGGACAGCAATGGAGGTCATATTCTACGTATTAGAAACAGAACCTACATCATCTGAATCAGAAACCAGGTTTTCCACAGCAGAGGTTAGGCTGTGTGCCAGTGCGCGCCAAGGCAAATTACTTTTCTACAGTTAATCCCAGACTTCAATAGGGCTTACCTATTCGGTGCTTAAATTTTTTTTTGTTGGGCTTTTAGCTTCCTCTTTCCCCTTGGTCATGATGATGAGGCCAAACGAGGCTAGGGGTTTATAGCGAGGGCGGGATATTCTCATCATCCAAGTGCTTTAGTTGGCTAGTGAACTTGGTGGGTGGCAAGCTGCAGCATAATCCAAGTTATCTTGCTGCGACTACAAAATCAAACAGCACCGGCCAGCACTGACCCGCCAGTAAGCCTTGGCACACACTGGCGACGCTGTCAGAATGCGGCTATCGAGCCCTCGAGTCCTTGAAGGGGGCTCAATAGCTGCTTGCTGTCGCAGCCCCTGACCTCTGGAACAGCATCCCCATGTCCATCAAATTTGCTCCTTCCATCGAGTCCTTTAAATCTCAAAACTCACGTACTCCCTGACTAACTCTGACTCTAGCCTTGTTTGTTTTGACGTGTTGTTCTGTTCCTCCTGTTGGTTGTTTATTTACACTTTAGGTGTACTTTTACTGTAAAGCACTTTGGTTGACAAGTGTCATGTTTAAATGTGCTATATAAATACATTTGATTGATTGATTGATTGAAGACTCCACAAGCCCCTCTCTTACCAGCTCTCTGTTTGGAGTTCTTAGACTTGGTCCCGTCCATGATGAAGGGGAAGACCTTGCTAGCAGGGTAGACCTTACACAGCATGGTCAGGATGGCTCGCACGTCTTTGCGAACCACGTCCTTTGACTCCCCCACCTGACGATGGGGGGAAAAGAAAATACTTTTAGAATAGCTGCAGGCTTCAGACTGAATCTCCAGAGAAGGTTTCCATACTCGCCTTGAATCAACCCTGTGGCCCCCCTCCCCCTCCCCCCTTCCCATAGGTACTTGTATAGATCTGAGAAGATTGGAAAGGTGTAAGCAATAGTGGTCAAAGTGGTGCCAAATGTCAGATCTGAATTAGGTAAAACTGCATTCTGTTACAATGCTCCTTCAACTTGGAATGTACTTCAGAAAAAGTTGAAACGTAACATGTTCATTCCAATCTCTGACTTTAAACTGTTAGAGACTTTGAATCATATGCAAATGTGCTTAGGGTTATCTTTTATAGCCTGTGTCTGCTCACTGTTTCTGTTGCTTGTTTGTTGTTATTTTATGTTTTTATACTGTATGTATACTGTCTTTTTTAATTAAGTGCTGCTTTTCTTGGCCAGGGCTCATTTGAAAAAGAGGCTACTGTTTCAATATGACTACCTTGGTTAAATAAAGGATTAATAATAATAATAATAATAATCTTGCCTTCGGATAGTGTAGGTGGAAATGACACCCCGTTGTTCATTTCTTTCATATCCTCTCAGACCTCCACCAAGTGCATGGGGGAGAAGTGGTAGAGGCTAAGGTTGATTTGAGGGGGGTGGATGGAGAATTTTGGCAGTTGGCCCAGCATGACATAGTCGGCAGAGGGGGGACTGACCTTGAGTATGAGGTAGGGGACGAAGGAGGAGGCCTCGTACTCGTTGAGGTGGTAGTTCTCCCTGCTCAGCATGGTGAACAGCAGCTTCAGGTACTCCAGGACCTTCATCAGGACGGTGGTGTTGGTGTCAAAGAAGCGCAGCGTGAACCACTTGAGGAGCAGGTCCAGACAGCTGATGGTGGCGTCGCTCTCCTCCTCCATACGCTGGGAGGAGGGGAACACAACATTAGTACTCATTATTACTATGACACCTTCTGAAACATCAAATTCAAGCAGGGGTTGTATCTGGACAGGGCTATAGGCAGGGGCTAGGGGGAGTTTCATGACAGGGCGGTTTCTGGACAGGGCCTAAGGGTGTCTAGGGTCTGGAAGGTATTTCAGGACAGAGCCAAACAGAAGCCCAGGGTTCCCACACCTTCTGAAACATCCAATTCAAGCACCTTTCAAGGACTTTCAAGACTCAATTCCCTCAAATTCAAGGACCCAACACGGCATAGTTTGAGACAGACCTAGATGAGAATTTATATGATAGGAACTATCCGCTCACAGACAACAATTAAAAAGAGAGGCTTGAATGTGTGAACACTAGATGGTCTCTTGCCTTCTCTACCACAGCACAGCAAAACAATATATTGTGAAATATGTGTAAAGTTAAGCAATACAGAGACTTATTTACTAGTTGACGAGCTAAGTAAAACATTTTTGAATATATATATTTTTTGGGGGGGGGGAGAGAGAGAGGGGAATTCAAGCACTTTCAATGACCCATGTCTATATAAAAACTTTTAAGACCTTGATTTTTCTCTCTCAAATTCACAAACTTTCAAGGACCCAAGGGAACCCTGATTAGTACACTCATTATTACTAGGAGTCAAAGAGTACACATAGGGCATTATTCAGGAGGCAGACATTAGGGGTGCAACGGTTCAGTTGGCCCACGGTTCGGTACGGTTCGGTATTTTGGGTCACGGTTTTCGGTACGGTTCGGTTCAGAAACAAACGTTCCAGACCAACTCGACCTCTGACCAAAGGCCGCGTTCGAGGCATTCACGTGGACGCTCCGGCGCTCTCAGAGCTAATTTACGAACGCGGCCAAATTGATCGTCTCGCCATAAAGCTTAAGCGTACAGTGGGCTTCCTGTATAGATTTAAATCTTGCTTTTCCTTGGCTTCCAGAAAACGTCTTGTCTCCGCCCTTTTCCTTTCACAATTGGATTATGGTGATACAGTATATAGGTTTGCTTCTCTGTCCACTTTATCCAAGCTAGACCCCCTGTATCATTCGGTTCTAAGATACATCACCAATAGTGCCTTCAGGACCCATCACTGTACACTGTATAGTCTGGTTGGATGGCCATCTCTTTCTGTCAGAAGGCTCCAACACTGGTACACTCTTGTGTTTAAAATCATCTCTGGCTTCTTACCGAATTATCTGGGCCTGAAGTTCATCCCTATACCGAGTGGCTCGGGTCTCAGGTCTCGTAGATGGCTACAATACAAGGTGCCACTTATCATGAACAATGTTGGAAGGGCAAGCTTGTCTTATTATGGCCCTTGGTCTTGGAATGACCTACAGACTACTTTTAAATTAGAGGCCCTTATTTCCATAAGTATCTTCAAGCGTAGATTAAAGGATGTGGTCACCGCTCGCTGTACCTGCTTTGGTTAGACTTCTCAATGTTTTAATCACCTTGTAAATACCCCTACCATTGTTTGTCTATTGTATTGTTGCCACTGTCTTATGTCCTGTCTTGTTATCTGAACTGTTTTTTTAAGCTACTATTTTGACCCTGTCTTGGCCAGGTCTCTCTTGTAAAAGAGGTTTTAATCTCAATGTGACTTCCTGGTAAAATAAAGGTAAAAAAAAAAAAAAAAACGGAAACTGTCACGGTTCACTAGTGAATTGAGCCGTGGAACGCAAACCCTACCGTCCGTAAAAAAACCGAGAACCGTTGCACCCCTAGCAGACATACAATCTTCCAGACCGCCACACCCACATTATCTATATAGGCTAGACCCCCACCACACGTTTCATTGATGTTCTCTCTATCAGTCCTACCTCGATCATGACTCCGATAGCTTTGACCTGGCGTTGGAAGTCAAAGTGGAAGAGTTCGTCCTGCAGCCACCTGGCCAGACAGGTGGACATCTGGGTCTTCAGCTGCTCTACGAACTCGTCACGAGGCGTCTGGAAGTTCCACTTCAACACCTTCATCACACAAGAGTTAGCATTGTTATTATCTGGATTATCATTTAACATCAGCAATTATTTCTTGCCTTGCATTTCATCAACAACAAATATTTCATGCTCTGAATTTATTGGTCAGCAATCATATTTTGCTAAGTAAACAAAGTGTCTTATATTGGGCAGCCCAAATTCCACGGGAGACTGAAGACCCATCTCTTCAGGTTACACCTTAACTGCTCCCCCTGAGACATCTACTACCCCCCAGCACTGTGCCTCCTGAGACACCTGCTTCCCCCTATACTGCGTCTTCTAAGAGTCTACTTACCCCCTTGTACTGTTTCTCCTTTGTCAAAATAAAAAAAATCTTTATTTTTCCTTCCATCACGACGACTGCCAATGGCCCCTGGCCTGAGCTAGATTACTCTTCCTGCTACGACTGGTGGATTGATGATTCACTTGCTTCGTCAAATGTATTGATTGTAAGTTGCTTTGGAATAACGCGTCTGCTAAATGCCAAAAATGTAAATGCCACAAAGACCCTGATACAAATGCAATCAGACAGTCAGAAACATCCTTTTCAGCAACTCCACATGTCATTATACACATCTTGAATAACAAAGAGAATCGCTTTGAAACCTTGTCTGGAAACAATCATGTATCCACTTTGTAGACAGATTTTTGTGGCACCAGCCTTGATTTGTTAATGGATGGGATAGATTTTTGTTTGTTTATGGATGTTTCTTTGAGCCTATTAAATTGATTCATTCGTTGATACTCAATTTTCATTCTTCCTATGTGCATCAATGTGATGTTGTGCGCTAGATAAGAAAAAATCTGTTAAAACAGAGTTCACCATTAATGTCGATGAGGGATGAGAAAATCATCACCAACCATGGAATATCTTTTGGAGTCAGATATAACATAATGGTAACTTATAATCACTGGGAATAAATGTATGTCTCAGGCTTGACCCGTCCTCTACTCTTCTGCGTTTTATTTTCATACTCTTCAACTTCTTTCATCCGGGACTGAGAAGCTAACAGAATGAACACATCAGAAGCTAGGAGATGAGACTGTGATGGTGCATGCCTTCAAGCCCTTCTCCTCCTTGATCCTCTGCTCCTTGCCGTTGGGCACGAGGGTGAAGATGGGACCAGACCGGTCCTCCTCTTCCTTAGCGTTGGCCTTCACCGGGGCCTTCTTCCCAGCCGCACCCTTCATACAGGGAGGTAGGGAGGTAGGTGGGGAAGGAGGGAGGTGGGTAGGTAGGGAGGTAGGCAGGGAGGTAAGGAGGTAGGTAGGTAGGTAGCGAGGGAGGGAGGGAGGAGAGAGATGAAGGTTAAGAGAGATAACACAGAAATAACATCATGGTTACAAGATGAAAAGGATGCATCACGGAATAACTCAAGGGTTTAGTGTGCTCAAACAGTTTGCTTTTGTGAGTAGACAGTGTGTGTATGTGTGTGTGTGGACATGTTTGAGTGTGTGTTGACATGTCTGAGTGTTTTTGTGTGTGTAAGCTGTGTGTGTGTGTGTGTGTGTGTGGACATGTTTGAGTGTGTGTGTGTGTGTGTGTGTCTTTAACAACATGCAACATGGACCCACAGAGTTTTAGAACAAACACACGTGCAACAATGCTGGAACAACAGCACCACTGTCAGCACCTCCACCCCAGAGTTAGTTAGTCATTCGTCACATGTCGCTCTCTCTCAACCTCAGGTACCTGCTGGCTGTTAGGTTTCCCCTTTGAAACGGGTCTTTTAGGATTACTGACACTAGTATCTTTCTCCAAGCTCCCACCAGTGTCCTGTGAGGGGGTCTAGTAAAACGGACAAAATATCCATTTAACACACCAAGAGAAAATGCGGAGCATCATGGGAGTTTAGTGGCTTTACGCCACGGTACAGGGCGGACCCGAACCGTAATGTACTGGGTCCTACCCACGTCCACCATAGTCACTGAAACAGCGCTGTAGCCAGGCAAGGCTGGTAGAGCTCAGCTCGGTAGGGCTCTGTAGTGTGAATGGACCTATCGCTAAGCCACGCCCCGAAATAGAAATTGTCCAATCATATCACAGCAAAAGTCACAACAGGCAGAAAACTCGGACAAACAACTCGCTGATATCTGATGGTGAAAAGCTTTTAGACTAAATATTCTTGTCATCTTTAAAAAACATGTCTATTACTTGTAAATCAGAAATGTGCGAGTTTTCAAAGCGGGGCTTAGCGATAGGGCCATTGAGGGTTGAGTGTGTCGACGGCTCACAATGGTCACCCATGATGAAAATATAAATGTATTAACCCAGCCACAGAGCAATCGGGCGATAAATAATATAAAAACATACCTTTTTGGCTGGTGGTCCACCTTTCACTTTCTTAGTCTCGGGTTTGGGCTCGTCGTAGTCGTCACTGACAGGCTGAGCCTTAGCCGCTGCAGGAGACGAACAGAGCGGTCAGGAGGGTACAAGGTTTAACACTAGAACAGCCATGAGAGGCTGTTGACCCCTGTGAGTAAAGAAAAAAGTGATATCTTTGCACTCGATCAAATTTCAGAACCCTCCTTTCATGACTTTTTTGCTCGTTTTTCTGTGTAGGAAGCAGGCTAATTTACAAGTGGGCCAACTAGTGGTCATTGTGTGTAAAGTAGCAGCTTCCCATTGTAAATACTATGGTCGTTTGGCTCTTTTAGTAGGTAAAAAGGCACAGCTGTTCTGGTGTTAAGGACGGACAGACAGAGGGGCTTAAACTTGTAAAGATAACCTAACGTTTATGGAACATAATCCATCTCATGACCACAAGGACGGCAGCTACAGAAATCTACTATACAGTCGCAGAGCGAATTTGCATGGTGAAATAATGACGCATTGTTTGTGAAAACGAACAAAAGCTTGTACTGTGTTGAAACCCAGCGGAAGACTAGTGATGTGGTTGTTAGGTGACCTGGTTAACGTATAAAAGCGCTTGGTAGAGGAGAATGTTTTCTGTTCTGCATACTCCTCCATGTTTTACATGCATAACGTAATACAGCAGTGTATTCTGATTCTCTTTCCACCTTCAAATCCTGCCTGAAAACCCACCTTTTTAAACTGCCGTATTTTTTAACTGATGGTTGTTAAGTCTTTTTGTTTTGTCTTGTTTGTTTGAATCACTGTTTGAACCGGTTGCTTGTTTTTTAAATTGTGCTCTGTAAGGTGTCCTTGAGTGCTCTGAAAGGCGCCTATAAATAAAATGCATTATTATTAGTGTAATATCATGGTTCACAGCAGGAGGGCCAGCTAGCTAGCCTACCTGGGGCAGCCTTTGCAGAGGGTCCGCTGGCCGAGGCCTTGGATGCGCCAGCCTTGGCAGGAGCCGCAGGCTTGGCTGGCATCACCGTCCGCGCCTTCTCCAGCGCTGCAACCACCTGGTCCTTGGAGGCAGGCTGCAAGGAGAGGGGGGGGGGGGGGGTAACACCAGGGTCGCTTTAGGAAGGATGCAGCAACGTTGCAGCTAAGATACGCCATAACCAGAGCAGATATGATTCATTTCTCTAACCAGGGTTCCCACACCTTCTGAAACATCAAATTCAAGCCCCTTTCAAGGACTTTCAAGACTCAATTCCCTCAAATTCAAGCGGCATAGTTTGAGACAGAACTAGTTGACGAGCTAAGTAAAACATTTTTGAATATATATTTTTTTTTTTAGAGAGAGAGAAAGAGGGGAATTCAAGCACTTTCAATGACCCATGTCTATTTTCAAAAACTTTTAAGACCTTGATTTCTTTTTGTCAAATTCACAAACTTTCAAGGATTTCAAGGACCTGTGGGAACCCTGTCTAATACACGTCAGAGAAGCTTGTCTGTTCTCCATCATCCAAATCTCCTTCTGGTGCCCACCGCATTCTGCAGGGCACATTATTTGATTATAACTTGATTGGACATCAAAGTCGTTGGCTCACCTTGAGTTTGGTGGTGGCCTTGGTCAGCTTGTCGTAGCCCAGGTGCATCATGAACATGGGCAGGGCTTCCTGGGCCTTCTTCCTCACGTCTCCGTTGCGGTCCTCCAGGCAGGCGAACAGCTGGGGCACGCACAGCATCAGGTCCGCTGGCACCGCCCGCATGCCAGGCAGCTTCTCTGCCAGCCAGCCCAGGAGCTGGAGGGGGAGGGCGGGAGTTATACTGGCGCAGTTTGAAGGACATTTTTCAATCGTTTTCTTTAGAATTCTCTGCCTTCCAATCCACCAATATCCCATAATAATAATAATGCATTTTATTTGCATTGCACTTTTCATGCAAAATAATCTGAGTGCTACAGAGTAAAAAAACTGCCTAAAAACATAAGAACTTAAAAACATAGTAAAAAACACAAAATAAATCACAAGAATGAACACAGGTTCAACAGTCAAAGGCCCATGGAAAAAGTCTATTGACAGATTATCCGGACAGAATACTCATACACATATTTTTGAGACTAGGCCTTCTGCAGCGTCACAAGCCGTCACTTGCAGAGGGACTTCTGACACTGGAGGTCTTGAAACACTATATCTGAAAATATACCAGGGCTGGGAGGTATACTGTTTTTATATATTTGTGTGGTGGCCTGGGAAAACCCTTCACATGGTGGCATTTTGACTTTTTTATTTTTTTTTATTTCCATAAATTACCGTAGAAGTTCTCAGCTATTCATAACTGGTTGAATGACTGAAATAGCCCTTTATTTTAAAAAGTTATGAGCATTTTAATGTATCATGTCAAAAAAGTGAAAGGGGAGAAATCCTCCCCTTTCTCCTCCGGGTCGGGGGAGGAGCCTATGCAGATCGGCCGGTCTCGTTTGTCTGCTTGTGATGCGGTGGTAGTCTGCTCGCCTCTTCGGTATGCGAGGGACAGATCCATTTGTGTGTCTTCTGGTTAAGATTTTATTACTTTATGCTTATTGTGAGCATCAGTAAACTGGCAATAACACAGGTGGAAGTATCGTCTCTCCTTTCGCTCATGTGTGCGTGTGTTGCTTAACTGAGAATGAGACATGTTCAACGTGACGTTGTTTCACTAGCAAACTACCCACCACAAAAACATAAAAATAAGTACTTTCTCTTTTGTTTTCTTAAAATGTTTATTCACCATAATGTAGTATGGAGTTCAAAGTACTAGAATACTACATAATATCAATATCGCGATTTCCATCTATTTTTGCTCTTTGCCACAAACGAACGCCAGCGACATCCGACGGGTTTTCCCAGGCCACCACACATTTGTTATGGAATTCCGACTACCTTCAACACCGGTTGTGCTTCTCTGCTTGTAACACGTGCAGATTGTGCGGCCAACAGTTGAATTCACAAGTTCAACGTGAATATACAACACACTAACAACATGCATATGTTAGCCCTCAACTACTAAATGAAAAGGCTTTCATACACACAAACGATTGTTTCTACCCATGCCAGCCTCTACTCTGAATGGTGAACAGACTTCATGTGCATAGGACTATCACACATGTGACTGTCTGAATATTCACAACAACACTTCAAAGAGGTACAATTTTATACCAGCTTAGGTACATCCCCTATATCTTGGTGGTAGGCGAATGTTTTAAAGTGAGCTATGAATTGAGCAGAGGTAATTCATGCATATATACACATATTTAGAACTTACTATTAGGAAACCAAAAATAAAAAAGGCAAAAGTGCGCTAAATACCATGATATGATATTTAGGCCATATAACCAGGGGTGCACATAACTGGTGCGCCAGTGCGCATGCGTCGCCAAAATGCAGGCTGCGCGGAAGATCAGCGGCATGAACGCGCTCTTGCGCACCAACAGCTGGGAGCGCTGGGAGAGGAATTTACTTCCTCAAAATCCACCTGCTGACTGCTGACTGCTGCATCACTGCAAGCCCCGTAACGCCATCACAACGACCACGGCGACTCCCCTCACGAAAACATTCGGAAAGTATCGTAACTTGTACTTTCATTCCGCCTATCGCGTATCGCACGGTTATCACGCCGACACGTGACAATTCGGTCCCGAACGACTCGTCGCTAAAAGGAAAAACAACACCAAGGAACTTCACGTTTCTTTTCTCTGAAGCTTTCAAACGTTCAGACGTTTGTTTTACAGCTTGATTATCGCACCTAGACCCCTGACCCAGGGAATATGGTTGGGAATTCTATTAGAAAAAAAGAAGACTTTGTTGCACAATCAAAATAATGAGCTATTTAAAGTGATAGCCTACAACATCCTCTACCATGGTTGAAATTGAGGACAGTGATAACTTACAGCAGTCAAGAGAGCAGTGATGATGATGATTAAGCTTGTAGCATAAATAAATGCTTAGGCTGTAACTTTTTGTTGAAAAGTTGATTTCAGTGTTTACAGAACAGAGCAGTGCTTAAAGAGATGTCAGTTGATTTCATTGTGTTTAAAGAACAGACATTCAGTTAGTGCTTAAAGAGATGTCAGTTGATTTCATTGTGTTTAAAGGAGTCTGACAGACTTTCATGCTTAAAGAGCAGTCATTTGATTTTGCATTTGTTTCTTTTGTTTTGCACACAATCATTTGTTCGTTCATCTTTATTTATGAATAAATGTCGTTTTGCTAATATAAGTTATCCATGTATCCCTTTTTTATCCATCCTGTGGGACGGGTCGTGACTCGCGAGCTCGGGGAGCACCAAGCAGCATCCCTAGGTGCTCCTCTGAGCACTGGCCCCAAAAAGTTATGTGCACCCCTGCATATAACCCAGTCCTAAGGGGAAGTCTGTACCTTTATAGAAGAAGTTCCCTTTTAAACAGTGTCGTGTTCTCCTTTTCTAATAGTGATTCTAAAGGGAAGGAGGGGATGGGTGACTCCCCGCTCCCCACTGGTGGAATGAGCTTCCCACGGCTGTCAGAACTGCAGAGTCACTACCCATCTTCCGTCGGAGACTGAAGACCCATCTCTTCAGGTTACACCTTAACTGCTCCTCCTGAGACATCTACTACCCCCCAGCGCTGCGTCTCCTGAGACATCTACTACCCCCCAGCGCTGCGTCTCCTGACACCTGCTTTTCCCCTATACCGTGTCTCCTAAGACTTACTGCCCCCTTGTACCGTTTCTCCAGTGTCTAAAATAAAATAAAATAAAAAATAAAAAACGTTCTTTCTTCTTCTATCACGACAACTGCCAATGGCCCCGGGCCTGAGCTAGATTACTCTTCCTTCTACGACTGGTGAATTGATGATTCACTTGGCCTAGTCAAATGTATCGATTGTAAGTCGCTTTGGAATAAGGCATCGGCTAAATGCCAAAAACGTAAACACAAATGGATGATGATGATGATGATGATGGGTTGGTCTCACACCTCTTGTCTGAGGAAGGGGTTCTCCCTCTTCAGCTCGTCAGCCATGTCCTCTCCCTCTAGCCACTCCTTCATCCCAGTCTGCTCCACCCACAGCTGCAGCGTTGTCATGGCAAGAGCACGGACATTGGTCTACAGGAGAGAGATGGGGGGGGAGGCAAGGTCAACAACACCATTCACTGAACACAGAGACTGAGAACATGTACTGTTGTGTGTATGTATGTAGACAGTGGAGGTCAGTATGCCACCTGTTTGAGAACACTGCTTGGGCACATCCCGATGTTAGAATAATAATAATAACTATTTATTTGTATAGCGCTTTTCCTGCAAACGTTGCAGCTCAAAGTGCTCCAATCATTATATAATCCTAATTTAATTATTTAGTCTTTTAAAGAATAGCCATATTAAAAAGAAGGGTTTTTAGTCCTGCCTTGAATATATTCTTCAACATATTCTTTTTCACATATATTTTTGCCTGAAAACAAAGAACATTTATGAAAATTGTTGACCTATTTTGGAGGTGAAAACGGCTAAAGGTGACAAGTTTGCACCCCTGTTAAAACACTAAATCACTATAAACATGACTGTGTATGTAGATAGTTGGCAGTACCTTGCTGTCTCCCAGGACAGTGATGATGGGGATGCCCAGGTGCTTGACGTGCTGTTTCAGAGCCGGGCCCATGGCCGTGGCGATTTGTTGAAGAATGTTCAGTGTCTGCTGGACCTGGAGGACACACATACTTTGCTGTAAAATACCTCACAGCTCATGTTTGTACTGATAATAAGCCTCAAAAGAAGTAAGTAAGTAAGTAACATTTATTTGCATAGCACCTATCCCAGACCAAGGGTCACAAGGTGCTTTACATATAGAGATAATAAAGAAGAACATGATAAAACATAATAAAAGAGCGAAAGTCATAGCAGGTTAAAATAGGCAAACTATTGTGAAAATAGGTGAAAATAAGAACAAGTAACAGACAACAGGTGTACAACAATATCAACAGGACACAGAAAGACAGGCTTTTGGGGCTAAAAGAAAACATGGCTTAGGCCTGTCCCATCATTCCTGGAGTGCTCGCAAAGTGTATGAACTAAAGCCTTATGTTCAAAATAGAACTAAATACTTTAAACATTCCAAGATTATCAAGCGGTTTCAGTTGCACTTTTCACGTTGCTTGAGATCTGCATGTCTAAGTAAGTAAGTAAGTAAAACTTTATTTCTATAGCGCCCTTCACAGCACGGACACACAGGGTGCTTTACATCAAAAATAAGGGATCAAATGGGTGAAAAGAAAAGTGCAATCAAACATCTTCAAAAGAGATTAAAAACAAAAACGGAGGAAGGAACACCCCAAAGGGACAACATAAACAGAACATAAACAGGAACATAAGATGGCCACGGGTGACTAACGGCCTGCCTGAACAGTCTTTAACTGCCGTTTAAAAATTAGTTCTGAGGGAGCGGCTCTCAGGTCAGGGGGGAGGGCGTCAGAGAAGACGGCTTCTCACCAGGATCTTGTTGGAGTCGTTGAGGCGTCCCTTCAGAGCCATGGTCAGCTCTCCTATGTTGGGCTTGATGAACTTGGCCTCCGAGATCACCGCCACCACCTCATCCAGACCCTCCTTACGGATCTTCCAGTTCTTATCCCCGATCTTAGACACCATGTCAGACGTGATCTTATCACTGCAAATAAAAAATAAATTAAAAAAATCAATGACTTGAAATGGACAGAAAAACTAAAAAACATTGACAGATCTGTGACATTGGCTGAGTGACAATGTGAGAGTTTCTGTTTCATTGTTATGTGGTGATGTACTTATATCGGATTATATATACACATGTATAATGAAAGTATACAAAAACGGTTGCATGAAGAACATTACATGGACGTTTTGGATGCAAATAGTAAACGTTGATTTCAGTTAACCTGATGTCAGTTCTAGGAAGCAGATCCATGACGTCATGTCCTCCTCCTCCCTCTTCCTCTTGTTCCTCTGCTTCCTCTCCCTCCTCCTCTGCTGCTCCTCCTCCTTTCTTGGCTCCTCTGAACGCAACTGGAGGAGATTGGCCTTGCATCTGAGGGGAACGAGAGCTCATGATCAGTCACATTGAATAGGTTACCAACAGCTCTTTTTTTCCCCCATCAACTCGAATAAGATAACTCAACATTTCAAGTCAAATTCATCCTCAAATCAACCTCCGTTTCATGAATCATGTTCGTCAAACGGTACCTTTTCAATCTCAGCGTCTATCTGAGCCAGGAGGGCAGGTTTCTCGTCCTCGAAGAACATGCGTAGAGGAGCTCCCATGTACAGGTACATGACCCCCAGGAGGGCGATGGCGGCTGTCCTCACGGCTGGGTTGGTCGCCCCCAGGGCCGTCTTCACGTTGTTGATGAAGCCCTTTACATTGATGCTGGAGGGATGATGATGATGATGATGAAGAATACAACATTGAATGAATGAATGAATCTTTATTTCGAACATTTTTTTTTTTTTTTTAAACGAATAACTAATAACGAAAAGTTCAGGTATCACTGTTGGAAAGGGAGTCGGATGAAGCCTAAGCTTATCACGTCCTACCCCTATCCGTCACTTCCAAGTGAGAACAATAATACTTAAATGATATAATCCATTACTTGGATCCATAATCCATTACTTGGATTACCAATTTACTACATCAATTACAGTATCCACAGTACTAATAATGTTCCATTCTTAACACTGAAACAACACAAAATAAATAAATAACATTAAGTGAAATACAAAACCAAAATCACTAAGGAGTCAGACAGGCCTCAGTACTTTCACATTGGTATTGATACGGTAGAGAAACGTACCCAGCAAATCCAAACTCCTTCATGGCGTTGGCCAACCAGTTGAGGGTTTCTGCTTGATTCTTAGGATTCTTCTGGGCGAAAACCATGGAGACGACCTGTGGTACAAAACCCACCAGTAAACCACTGCACTCTAATTACGTTCTTTTTACATTCTTGTGTTAGGTTTTCATATACTGTATATAAGTTACTAGTTCATATGTTTACATGTTTAAAAAAAGTACACAGTTGCATGCCAACTCCCCCGTGTCTATATACCCCCCTGTGAATAGGCCATATAGTGTATAGAAGTATATAAGTTTACATAATAGATACATTCTCAGATTCCTACCGATCACAAGTTATCCCCCTATTTATATCTCCCCCTATTTATGTCTCATTCTTGTTTTTTATTATCTAGGACTGTGTTGATTGTTAGCACCTAGGGCTTGCATTGAAATGTTGTTGTACCTGTTACAATGTCAATAAAGATCATTCATTCATAATACATTGCCCATTGTTGTATAAACAACCTGTCAAGAAGAACTGCAGTGTATGAAAATATACCACATCGATATACACCCTTGATGTTTGATTTATGATGTGGTAAGAACGTTGTGGTATGCATTTATGAAAACTTAGTGAGCTATATAAAGGTTGAAGTTAAAGATGCTGACACTAGGTACCGCAGTAATACAAGAAAACATAAAGATGATTAATAAAAAAATAATGCCGCCGTTTATAATGATATACCGCAGGTCCATGCTTTTAGTTAATACTCAACGATACAGTTATGGCCCCTCAGGGACACATAAAGTCTGGCCAATTAAACTGAGCTGAGACCTGTTCGGCCGTCCAGGGGAGGGAGCAGGCTTCTCCGATGGCCGTCAGCGCCTCCTTGGCTTTGCCTCCACACTTCACATCCCCCACTTTATCCACCAGGGCCTCCAGCACCACGGACGCTGACATCTTGGAGAAGTTGCCCTTCTGGGCCACCAGACCCACGATGTGGATCTTCATCTGCATAACCTAAAACACACAGGGGGGGAAGGAGGATAATCCATGTGTTGGCATATTCATGATATATGTTCATTGCTTGCTGTGGTAAATCAGAAATCAGAAATTTGCCAACTCCCGCCATTGTAAGTCATTGAATGTCCATCAGTCACGGTCAGTCAGTCAGTCACTGTCAGTGAAGCGTTGTTTGTTTGTCCGAGTTTTCAAAGGGGGGCGTGGCTTAGCGATATGTCCATTGCTTGCCTCGCTGGACACAACCCATGTGTCTCCATCTATCAATGTTTTGATGTATTGACAATGTCTTGTTGTGGTGACTGGTTTAAGTGTTTTAACTTCATGTGAAGGGGACATTGAATCGTACCTGGAAGTTGGTCTCCTTCCAGCCAGGTTTCTTGGCCAGCATCCTGACCAGAGCCTGACAGGGCATGTCACTCTTGTCCATCAGCTCCACAGCCTGAAGAACACAGGGTCAAGGGTCATAGTAGGTCAACATACATACTATCTGTGAATCGTCACCATGCATTCCTTATTCACATATGCATACTGTGGACATGCTGTATAAAGCATGATAAAGATGTGAGTGAGGTAAAGTGATGCGGAGTAGGTCAGACAGGTCACACAGAACAGAGTTAGGAGCTAGATACCTTCTGGAACTCCTCCATGCTGGCCAGCCTCTCCTTCCAGTTAGAACTGTCCAACAGCTGCATACAGGAGGCAGGGAGCACGACCGCAGACTTCTCCTCACACGCCTCCGACTGACGAACAGGTAGGAGGAACACAGAGGTTAGCAGAAGACACTACGAACAGAAACCACAGCTTAACACTAGAACATCCGTTCTAGTTGGCTAGCTTGTAAATTAGCCTGCTTCCTACACAGAAAAACAGCAAAATAGCTTTATACTAGCTTATCCTGATGTGATTTTGAATGGTAGAACGCACATATCTAGGAAAAGTCATGAAAGGAGGGTCCTGAAATTTGATCGAGTGCAAAGATATAACACATTTCTTTACTCACAAAGGTCAAATCACCCCTCATGTCTGATCATGTGTTAACAGAAGACACTACCAAGAGAAACCACAGCTTAATCCATGCTGTAGCTACATAGCTTTACCCAGGCCAGTTCAGGCCAGTCCCCCCAAAAAAGCTACAACTTGAAGTTTAACCTAAAATAGTAACAGTTTTACATTGAATAACATGCAGTACAACCTAAGGTTAAATGGTACACTCTACCCACAGCAACCCAGATCGACTCACCGATAGCTCAGTCTCCACAAATTCCTTGGAACTGTCTGGAGCTTTCTTCGCTTTAGCGCTGGGAGCAGAGGCAGCTTTCCCTTTCTTAGCAGGGCCAGCAGACTGCAGAGAAATGAACGCAAAATATAAAAATGTGTTTCTTAAAAGCTTGCCGTGTGCTAGATTGATCTTGGGGGGGGGGGGGGGGGTAGCATTTTGGGGACTATTCCATTGGTCTGAAACCACAAATTAAATGAAGCACAGTTGAGGTGTTTTAAGGTGTTTGCCCCAGGTGTGTTGGACTGTGTGTCCGAGGCGCACCTTGGCCGCTGGCGCCTTCTTGGGAGGTCCAGAGGCCTTGGGGGGAGGCTCTGCATGCGGAGGTGCCTTGGCAGCAGGTTTCTCCTTCTTCTCCGCCCCTCCACCTCCTCCTCCTCCCTTCTTTCCCGGTAGCTCCACTTTATCAGCACATTCTTTAATCTGTTTGTTTGAAAAAGAATGAAGATGAATGAAGGCAATTTCACTTGGTGGCCGGAAATCTCTGATCACCCATGACCAATAATGGACCCATCACTAAGCCACGCCCCCTTTGAAAACTCGGACAAACAAACAACGCTTCACTGACAGTGACTGACTGACTGTGACTGAATGACATTCAATGACTGACAATGGCAGGAGTTGGCAAATTTCTGATTTCTGATTTACCACAGCAAGTAATTTTTAAAGATGACAAAAATATTTACGGTAGTCTAGAAGCTTTTCACCATCAGATAGTGAGTTTCTGAGTTTTCTGACTGTAGTGACTTTTGCTGTGATATGATTGGACAATTTCTATTTTGGGGCGTGGCTTAGCGATAGGTCCATTAACTCAATGGCATAGGTTTTTTTTGTTCACTTGTAGTGTTAAGTGAACTAGTTTTTCTCAAGATAATGATACCCTGCTACATTAGCCTGCAAACCTCACCTTGTCAAGCTTGAGTTTCTCCAGATCAGACAGGTAGGGGTTGACAGCCTTCTCCCCCACCACCTTCAACGCCATCCCCAGAGCTTCAAACGCTGCGTCTCTCACCTCTGGAGCCGAATCGTTCACTTGCTGGAAACAAAGAGGAGACAGACAGTCATAAACCCACTACTTATTAGCACATTAGGAGAGGAATTGATTTGTGGGCATTGGATTTGCCTGTAGCAAAGATGCTCCGGTTACCTTGAGAAAAGCAGCACAGAAAGGTTTGAGGATGCTTTTTGGCAATGTGGCCTGGGTACAGTGCCGGAAGCTTCTGGCCAGGAAGAGTGAAGTTTGTTGTTTGATGGAGGGGTTCTTGTTGTCCATGACAGACAAAATGTCTTCACTCATATTCTGAAGAGTTGTCTGCAAAACATCAACAACACAAAGGCTCAACCACTTTCAACAGAGGGCTCGAAGATCATAAAAGACCAAGACATCGTCTAGTCCACCGAGGAAGGCCAAACTACTATGTATTTTTATTCTATTTTTTCACTACTCTGAGTCTTGCATTGCCCACAAACCCCGCATTTGACCCCGCCCCTTTCCAAGATGGTGGAATTGTTTGGAGCTCTCTGAGCTCTCTGAAATATAACTCCTAAAAGTACTTAAAACAAAGGAAGAAATGCCACCAAAGCTGAATAAAAAAAATAAAAAAAAAGTTCTACAAATACTTTGCTGCATCAAACTATATACACCATCCTCTATTGTAAGAAAGGCAAAACAAAAAAAGGCAATCAGAGGGCTGGATTATTTTTCTTTTTAGAAAACCCAAAAAAACATTTAGAAAAGGTCAAGCTGTCCGATTGGCCGAAACTTCACATTTTACAACATTTCGGGCAATCAAACGGCTTGAAATTCCAGCCAATCAGAGATTGAAAGGCTTTTTCACCATTGAAAGGCTCTTTCAGCTCAACCACTCATAAATGTATACGGCGATGGTTACCGTGTACAGAGAATCAACAAAGTGTATACTTACAGTGAGGAAGACTGCATCAATAGCCTCTTGCAACACCTGGACCACCTGAGGTTTCTTCTCTTTAAACTTCTCTAGAATAGTTGGCACCACCTAGAGACAGAGCAAAAAAATTAAGCTTCAATCTCATTTTGACACAAATCAAGTCCAAAGATATCTTCCCCCACAATCTTGATAACTTACATATGATGCATATTGCCCAAACTTCTTCCTGAGACCGGCGGCTAATCCAGCGACGCATTTAGCAGCCAGGATCACCAGCATAACATTAGCATCTTTAGCGATAACCTGTGGATGAAACGATACATGATTTCAGCAGATTGTTTGATGCCGTACTTCCTAGAGATACCTGTGAATCCATATAAAGCAAACGTATAAAGCACAGGCATAAGCGTTACCTTCTTTAGTGCTCGGACGAGGTCCCCAAAGTCACCGTTCTCCAATTTAGGATTCTTAGCTAAAGTCTCTAGTGCTTCCAAGGCTTCTTTTCTCTCCTGCCATTTTTTGGCCTCCTATATGAACAGAGATAGACAAACGTAGTCATATATCAACATTTGCATTTTCAAACTCTTTATGGGACATCAATTACTCATTGGTTACCGATTCATACTGTACATTCATCAGACTATCTAACCCAGTGGTTTTCAACCCTCTCCTCGGGGACCACCAGCCGTTCCAAATATTTGATCTGTTCCACCACCAGCACACCTGATTCAACTAATCAAGTGCAAAGCAATTGCTGGTGGTGAAGTGGTGGAACAGATCAAATATGTGGAACGGCTGGTGGTCCCCGAGGAGAGGGTTGTAAAACCACTGATCTAACCCTATCATATAAGACTATAACTACAACATTATAATTTCAGGTCATTGCCTAAAATCACTCAGGACAAACTTACAATTTTGTCATAGAAGTCTTTAGGTAATTTTGAAAGGATCTCCACTGCTTCCAGGAGCTCATAAGGATCAACATTCACAACTGCTTCTTCGTCGTCGTCATCTCCTGAAAGATTCAAATGTGAGACACTGTATTCATCACCACCATGACATTTACATACTTCAATCTCCTTGAATGTCAACAACTGCACGGTTACAGCACATCTCTCAAAAAGCCAGAACAGAGCTTCACAAAGATATATCCGGTTACACAAATGGAGTTAAGCTTAGGGGGACATAAGCAGCGGAACAATTTAAAGATTAAATCTGGACTATCAATAGGCAGTTTCTCTGGACACAGATTACGCCTAGTCTCTTAGACGAGCATTTTAGTATCTTCAAAGGAATATCCGTTGAGGATGCTTTGTAGTCGTCTAGGAGTTATTTGCTTAATACGAACACCCTCCCAACATTTAAACAGGCCCTCAAAACCCACCTCTTCAAGCTCGCCTTCACCAGTTAACCCTCTCCCCCTCCCCTTCCCATGCGTCCCGAACACTACCTTAATTAGGCCCCTATACTTTCTTTTATTTATATTTTTTTGTTTCTTTTTACTATTAATACTCGATCTTTTCAGTTTGTAAAGCGTCTTTGAGTGTCTAGAAAAGGGCTATATAAGTCTAATGTATTATTATTATTATTATTATTAATCCGTGGATCCTACCATCTGCCTCATCTCCTCCGGTCGCCTGCTGCTGCTCGAACTTGGCCTTCATGTCCTGCTGTGAGCGCAGGAAGCGGCTCTGTTTGGGGACTGAGGTCGGCAGATTCGCCCACTCCTCCTCTAGCTCCTTTAACTGCAGGTACGGAGGAGGGAGAAACCCAGCGGTTAGAATATCCCATGAACGGTTATTTCTGTTTAATGTCTTGGTTTTGTCATTAAAAAAAACTAAATCGTTGACATCTCGTTCATATGTTGCGTCAGCATAGGGAGACAGCAGCATTATTGGACATGATCAAATATAGAAGTCTGGCTTTGTTTGAATACTCTTAAAAATCCATCCTCCCTTCCTTTCCTTCCTTCCACCGTGACTTGAACAAAACATAAAATAAAATAAAATCACTGATATGACATAACTTGATATTGGTTAAAGGGCTGCAGTGAAAGTCTTGCTGGGATCTATCCAATAATGTTAGATCAGTGACTAAATCAAGGAAGGATCGCACACTAAGGCGTCAGCCATGTAATCGCAGGGTCTCCGGTTCGATTCCAGCCGTTGGCATATCCTGCTTGTCATCCTCTCTCTCACCCATCCTTCCTGTCAATCTCTACTGTCTCTATCCCAATAAAGCAGAAATGCCCTAAATACATGAAAAGAAAATTCAAGGAAGGACAGATTTTAAAAAGTACTCACAAAGAGCCTTGATGATGATCTAAGCATGACAAAGGTTTTGGGAAACACGAGCGTTCTGTTACCTGTACAGAGTTGATCGCCGCGAGGGGAGGTCGAATGGCATCCCGGATCCATTTGTAGATCTCTACTGCTAGTAATTTGGCCTCATCTCGAACTGCTTTCTCTCGAGACTCAAACTGCTTTGGCAATACTTTCACTACTGGCTTCAGAGTAATAATCTTGGAACCATATTCACTGAAAATGAAAAAAAATTACATACCGTATATTACACATCAGGGTTTTTAGCCTATATCTCTCACATAATGGACCTATCGCTAAGCCACGCCCCCTTTGAAAACAAACAACGCTTCACTGACAGTGACTGACTGACTGTGACTGAATGACATTCAATGACTTACAATGGCGGGAGTTGGCAAATTTCTGATTTCTGATTTACCACAGCAAGTAATAGACATGTTTTTTTAAAGATTACAAGAATATTTTGTCTAGAAGCTTTTCACCATCAGAATGCGAGTTGTTTGTCCAAGTTTTCTGCCTGTAGTGACTTTTGCTGTGATATGATTGGACAATTTCTATTTCGGAGGCGTGGCTTAGCGATAGGTCCATTACTAGATTGAAACGAGTGATCCAAGAAAAGAATATATAGGAGATAAACTAATTAATTAAAATCTTTTAAACGCTTCAGATAACGAGGGGACTGAAACAACATTATTTCTGAGGACTAACTCACCTAAGTGCCCTCCTTAAGGTTTCGATACAGGTTACAACAATCTTGGGGTTCTTGTTACTCAGGCCTTTGATGAGCTCGTCCTGTACCACCTCAGCCTTCTCAATCTCTATATACATGAGGCAGATATCTGCGCCCAGCTCTTTGGCCCGAGCTTTGGGTTGGTTGAACACTTTACTGACCACTCCTGAGACCACTTCTCCTGTTGTTCTGGAACACAAGCACAACAACACTTAGACGGCCGTTTTAAGATATTATAAACGTCTAACCAGGCTATACAGTAGGCCTGTCCACATTAGATATTCTAAAGAAACACACTTCGTCAATGTACATTCAATACAAGTAACAAACGGTACAGTAAACAACCATATTCTTTTTACATAGTGCATACAATTGGTACTACAGTATGTATGGAAACTTAGAGCATTTAAAGCTTAAATATTACATTCTATATCCATATCCTTTAACCATGGATATTGATACCATAGTTAATACAGATTCATAGTGTTATACCATGTTCCTCATGAAGTGCTAGGCTATATTTATATTTTAAGCCATTAGAGTCATCCCCAAACTAATTCAATTGATGTAAACTGCACCCCTCGACGGCTTGCACAAAAGACAGATCTAATGTGTCTCTCCCTCTCTCCATAAATAACTATCAGACAGGCATCAAATTTCCCCTGTGTTGCAGCTGATTGGAGCTTTCCACAACAAGCCTACTTTCACACAGAGCAGCACAATACAACTAGATTGATAAAAGAGAGAGAGAGAGAGAGAGAGAAAGAGAGAGAGAGAGAGAGAGAGAGAGAGAGAGAGAGAGAGAGAGAGAGAGAGAGAGAGAGAGAGAGAGAGAGAGAGAGAGAGAGAGAGAGAGACACCACTTTGCTGGAAGATACTCAGGCCCATGTATCAATCATAACTTGCCTTCACCAGTTAACCCTCTCCCCCTCCCCTTCCCATGTGTCCCCAGCACTACCTTAATTAGGCCCCTATACTTTCTTTCTTTTATTTATTTTCTGTTTCTTTTTATTATTACTACTCGATCTTTTCAGTTTGTAAAGCGTCTTTGAGTGTCTAGAAAACCTTAGGCAATAACAGAAATACATTTCCAAAAAGCAGATGTTGCAAACATGTCGTCAGGCGCTGGCCGAGCACTTACTTGCCAGCCACATGGGCGTTCCCAATGAAAGCGAGTGCTGCCTCCAGGCCCTTGAGCTGGGCCACGGCGTTGGAGTCTGACACGAACGTCTTCATCAGGCCCAGGTATTTGCCCCATTCGGGACTCTTCTCGTCCTCTATCCTTTGGAATAGCTTCAAGGCTTCTTCGTAGCCGTTTAATCGAGCTTTCCATACCTTTGGGAATAAGCAGATGGGATATTGAGCATTGCAATATGGGAATAAATGTAATTGAGAGTTAGCATAGCTAGTCGTGACGTTAGAATGCTATGGTTCTATCCTCATTTTTTTTTTTTTTTACATAATCTGACCCATTAGGTGTTTATTAATGCCTGTGTGGTGTTCTTTTTAAAATGTTGACATTTTTGAGTTAGTAATTCATAAAATACTACGGTTCCAGCTCACAAAACATAATGGAATGTAAAAACTCTGACACTCAATAGCTCTGAACTGCCCTAAACGTAGATAGAACCGTATCATTCTAAGCTCACGTAGTGTAAAGGAATGTGACCTGGATTATTGTATGTCCATAGAATATTTATGTGATTCAAAATGTGCCTATTGATGCTTCTGTTGGGCAGTCTTTCAGCTTCGCTTGAATATTATATAGGGTAATTGTGTTTTTACTAGGAGTCGATGTTAGGAGATCATTCAATAGGCTATTACCCACAACTCGGAGGACAGAAGTCTGCAAATCAAAAGCTATGAGCTTCACTGCATTGTTAGGCATGGCGGTTATCATTCTGGAACCCCCCCCCGCCCCACCCCCACCCCCAACCCATTTAGCCTTCATCCTAGCTCAACAACCCAGTCTAAAATGAGGGTAAAAAACAGACTGTGCTCAGACAGAAAAAGCAGCACAGCTTAGGTTAGCCTACATTAGGAGTTCAAAGTGTGAGATTCAATTAGATAACTTTTTCCATGGAACAAAAGCACAGCGTCTGGATTCTCCCCCGACAAAATACTTTGTTTATTCAACGAACGGTTTATTTATGTAATGGATGTTATGGATAGAAACAGACATGATTAATCATTCACCTTGTGTTCGCACTTCTGATCGATGGGCAACTTCATCCATTCGCTGTCGTCACCCATGATGGCCTCTGTGTGTGTTTCCCTTATAGATGTTCAACTGTAACAAAACATGATGTCAAAACAAAGCAATCAACAACATCTTCGGCTCAGGGTTCCCACACCTTCTGAAACATCCAATTCAAGCACCTTTCAAGGACTTTCAAGACTCAATTCCCTCAAATTCAAGGACCCAACATAGTTTGAGACAGACCTCGATGAGAATTGATATAATAAAAACTATCCGCTCAGACAACAATTAAAAAGAGAGACTTGAACACTAGATGGTCTCTTGCCTTCTCTACCACAGCACAGCAAAACAATATACGGTATTGTGATTTGTGAAACATGTGTAAAATTACTGTGTTAAGTTAAGCAATGTGACTTATGTAGGCCTACTATAATTACATTAAAAAATGTGAATATACGGTATATCTCTTTTTTTGAGAGAGGGGAATTCAAGCACTTTCAATGACCCACGTCTATTTTCAAAAACTTTTAAGGCCTTGATTTTTTTCCCCTCAAATTCACAAACTTTCAAGAATGTCAAGGACCCGTGGGAACCCTGACTAACAAAACATGAAACCAGTTTCACGTGTCAAAACAAAGCAATCAACAACATCTTCTGCTACTGCTAAAAGTCGTAGCCTACAGCAGTCATTTACCATATTCCTGAAAAAACGATGTATTGACTTATCATCGTAACATTTTCCAACTAAAGCCAACACACTACTGTTCAGTTCTACCATCAACTCGCTCTACTACCAATCTCCATTCCCTTTCATCCATGACACATCTAGACATATTCATTTCCACAAAGCAGCCAGGTAGATATGGTTATTACACAACTGAAGTCCGTGTTGGCAGTGGCACAACATTTAGAAAACAGTCTAAGGCATATGTAAACAAGGTAAGGCAAAGGTAAGCGAGGTCATCATCAGAGTATGGCTTGGGTCGCACTATAGTACCTATAGTACAATCCCCTTGTGAAAACGAGCCCAAGTCTAACTGATGCTGATGCAGAGCCTCTAAGCCTAGGGTACTAGTGGTAGATCTGCAGACAAAACGAAGCCATGACATGATAACAGTAGGGCTGGCTGTTTTATAACGTGGATGAAAAGGGGAGCAAAGCACTGAGCTGCGCAGTAGATGAAAGGACAGACGTGATCCCCTCTCTACTAGTCTAATCTAATGCACTTTCAGGGAGAGGAGAGGCTGGCTGCTCCGTTTCACATTTCATATCGATCCACTGAAGTCTGGTCAACACTAACAGCTTTTCAACAACATGGCTTTCAAGTCATCGTTGGGGTACCATGCATGTGTATTGCTGCCAGCATGCATACACATACTGTACATAGCTGTCAAAACTAACAGCTTACAGTCAGGTCTGATCTGAACTGCGACACCATGATCACACACACTGATCATCTTGTAAACAATTACTAATAAAAAAAAGACATATGCCAACAATAGCTATATTCATCCAGCATTTGCGACGTTTAACACAGTTTATCTATATAGGCTAGCTGAATTAACACAGCACTCAAGGTGGGTACTGCTGTTGAAAACGTTGTGGAGATGGTTCATCAAGCCTGCAGGTTTTTAATAATCCTGCGAACCTATACCGTACAATTGGACCCGAATGGACCCAGATATGGACATATATGGAGCAAATATAGACAAATATGGACCTATATGGAGCCAAATACCCTAGACAGAGCATCAGTCGCGCTTGGCTGTTGTTGCTAACGTCAGCTGCTGTCAACATGAACATCACAAGATGGCTAGCAACAGTTAGCAACTTAGCCAGGCCCTGAGAGAAGAAGCTTGTTAAAACACGCCCAAAAAACCTCAACAACCATTTCGACTGTTTAAGTGTTTTACAACGTAGAAATAAACTGTCCAGAAAACGATGACTTGAGAGTTCAAAACAGAGCAATGACACTGCATCACCCCGGCCTTATGCACTAGAACTAGACTGACTATTGTCTGCCTGACCACAACATGCTAGCAGGTATCTTAGCTTAGCTTAGCATAGCTTATTCAATTCAGCACCAAACCAGGGCCCAGAAAAACGCAGCAGTAGAGCCCGATTTAATTAGCAAACGTCCAAACAACGTTATACATATAGTTCTACATATACATACATTAAATACATATAGACTGTTCTGGTTTACCTTTGGAAGCTTTTAGGGGGGTTGCAAAAATGTTGTTACCAATCGAGACGGAGCTGATGATGTTCTCTGTTCATCTCTGTTTTAAAGCTGTTGAAACGCCTCCAAGGGCGGAGAGACAGGGGGCGGGGCTTAACGCAGGCTACGTCAGCTCACTCTACGTCATTAGTCTGTCATATGTTTTGGGTGTCAACTGTTTTGATTTAAATTTTAAAAGAAAGCGTGAATTAGCAGTCATAAAGGATGCACACACGTTACAATTATGACATGTCGTAATAATATAGCAACGTTTAGTTGTTCTGCATCTTTCAAAGGCACTGCAAAGGAATGCATATTTGCATATTTTGCCAAATGTCTTGAACAAAGAAAGTCCCCATGGCCTGGAATTTTAGATTTACAGTCAATTACAAACAACCACATATGCACATATATAACATTCTCATACTACTGTACATGTTGAGATCAGGAGATGTTGTAAATTATGCACAAAGTAAAATAGAGCATTCAGACATCAAGCACTATATAAAGCTGAAAGAACATGCATTGTAAATGGGACTTGTGAACTGCCATGCACTTGAATGAAATATACACGTATATCTACACTTGCTCGCAGTCAAAGTTAAATGTACATTTTTGCCATTTAGCCGACGCCTTTATCCAAAGCGACGCCAATAAATTCAATAATCCTCAAATCAGCGCTGAACACATACAGTAGGCCTACATGCTTGAGTAGAATATTGCATAAGGTAACCCACTGTCTTTATTGCATGATTATGTAACAGCGATAATGTATTCCTATTCCTTTTGGACATAGGAACCTTCCAGTGAGCTCCGTTGTTCCAGGGGCGTCTAACTGATGAACGCCAAAACATCCTCCTGCTGCTGTGCGTCTGTTTCCATGGGAGCGCAACTGTCAAAGTCGACTGCTAACAGGCGATCTATTTATTTATATAATATTTATTATCCATTTTTTTCCAGAGCAATGCTCGTAGTATATTCATATATGTATAACAGTATATAATTAATTAAAATGTGCACGAAAATTACGCCCGATCGTTTTAGCCCTACGATCTCAGTAGATGACTACCTTGGTGAGTCCGCATCTGTTCGCTACATTTAGCCACGAGCTCAAAAGCACTCCGTTTTTGAATGCCCCAAATGCATGATGAATCATAGGAGACAAGCTTGCATCCTTGCATGCACCATATTGACGTTATCTGACACTCTCCTACCTATTCTATTGCATCGATTGCATGATTTGTAGACCCACATTTATAAACTAATAATGTAGCTTAACCTCACCTTTAGCCCGGAGCTGAGCTGAGCTCACCTGTCCTCCTCTTCTCCTCTGACCAGCTAAGACCAATGTGCTGTTCTACCTGAACGACGCGGTGACCCAGCTGCTCGAGCATAAGGAGGAGTACATCCAGTTCGGTGTTGTCCGTTACTTTGCTGAATAGTAGGTTTTATATCCTCTCGTTGTTTCTGGTGTTGGCACTGCACTGGTTCATTGGCTATGGTGGCAACAGACTGCTGCATAATTAATATGAATTTGCATAATATTATTTGCATGCCAGGCAAATAGTTGTGTCTCTGGGGGGCAAAACTCACATAATGTGGCCTGCTACTTTCTAATAAAATAATGAATCTTATTTCAAGGTTTTTACAATGCAATTACGGACACACTGTTTCTAAGCTCATTGTATAACATGTTTATTGTTATGTTATGTTTATTTCTCTTCCTTTGTGATTGTGTCTAGCTTCAGCAGTGTGAAGAATGGGAACCACATCCTGTTCAGAGAGTTCAGCTACATCAAGGCGACGGCCCATAACAGGTCCTCCTTCATCCGGGTCCTCTGGAGATGTTACAGACAGATTGGGAAGAATGGAGGTAGGTGGTGGTGTGCGAGAGAGAGAGAGATTGTGATTGAGATGCTCTGTTCCTGTGTATGTGTTACGGTACATCTGGGAATACAGTACATGTGGGAAAACTAACCTTAACCCTAACCCTAAACCTAACCCTAGCATCCTAGCACCTAACCCTAACCCTCGTTTTCCCACATGTGCCGTATTCCCACATGTACCGTAACATATGTATTACAAACGCATAATATCTCTGACTGGTGTTAAGTGTCTGTGGTGTGCGTGGAATTGATCAGTGTTGTTGGTGGTGTACTGTGCCACAGACCTCCTGGCCATGTTGGAGTACAGCTCTCTCCTCCAGCTCCTCTGTCCAGACTTCCCAGTGGAGATGGTACAAAACGCAGCTAGGTCAGTTGTTGTTGTTATTATCATTATTTGTAAGGAAATCCGTTTTTTAGGCATTTTTAGGAAACAATGGGAATCAGATGGTGACGACTGGAGCTGTGGCCAAGGCCAAACGGCTCACATCTGGCGTTATCTCATAACATTATGTTATTATATCCCTCATTCATACAGAATTGTGCTGATGGACGATGCTATGGACTGCCTCATGTCCTACTCAGATTTCCTCTACTCTTTCCAAATGCAGTTCTACTTTGAAGGTAAGTCTGCACGCCCCTTCAAAGTACAACAAAGCACACACTTTTGTTTGACGAGGTGCAAGAAAGAAAAAAAAAGCTGACTTATTTAGTATATTTGAATAGAAACAGGATGTCTAGATGGTTATATGTTACAGTACATGTGGGAATACGGTACATGTGGGAAAACTAGGGTTAGGGTTAGGGTTAGCGTTAGACATGCCAGCATGTACCAAGTCGACGTTTTATGCTGCCATGTCCCTGGAAATGCCGACATAAACCGTTTTCCCACAAGTACCGTAGCATATATATATACCTAAAGCTAGAAGCCTGCATCATTTTAACCTGCTGTGGTAGCTAGGTAGACTCTAACAGTAACCGATTGTCTTGATTTCTTTTATGTTCCCCTTCATAGAGTTCCTGGAGAGCATAGCTGTGATCTACCAGGACCTGCTGTCAGGGAAGAGCCCGAACACTGTCATTGTCCCTACCTCCACCTCAGTGGAACAGCTCCCCCTGGTGGTGATGGAGGACACCGAAGCCCAGGAGGGCGTGGACTCCTCTCTGTTTGGAGAGTGCATAGAGGGGCTCTGTGAGAGGTTCAAACACAAGTGAGTAAACAATGTGAATTATAAGAGGTATTGTGATCGGAGGTAGAAACGATCAAGGATTCCCAGTCAACACAAGCTCTCTTATAAGTACTTACCGACTACTATTATTTTCAATAATTAAAACCCCTAAGTTATGCCCTCTCTCGAAGTACAATGAGGATAATAAGTGAGAGCGGTTATCTTGTGAGGAACAGTTCTGAACTACAACAACAAAGGCAGTCATGTTGTGATAATAACCGTTTCTGGGAAAACGGCACAGACAGGATGATTAGGTTGGAGCTAGTTATTGATGTTGCCTGTTGTCCACAGCCATCCTTCCACATCTGCCATCAGAGAGGTACTGGAGCAAACCCCGAGGGTGTCCTTCTATGGCTTTGTGCTGGCGCTGGCCAGACACGAGGGCATCAACCAGGAAGTTGGTGAGAAGAACTACTACACACGTATTCAGTCGTTAACCCTCTCTCCGGCTTTGCATGTCGACTCAACACGATGCTATTAAGTCAGTCAGGGTTCCCACGGGTCCTTGAAATCCTTGAAAGTTTGTGAATTTGAGAAAAATAAATCAAGGCCCTAAACGTTTTTGAAAATAGACATGGGTCATTGAAAGTGCTTGAATTCCCCTCTCTCTCTCTCCTAACTTTACACATATTTAACAATATATTGTTTTGCTGTGCTGTGGTAGAGAAGGCAAGAGACCATCTAGTGTTCAAGCCTCTACATTCAAAAGCCTCTGTTTTTAATTGTTGTCTGTGAGCGGATAGTTCCTGTTATATAAATTGTCATCTAGGTCTGTCTCAAACTATGCCGTGTTGGGTCCTTGAATTTGAGGGAGTCTTGAAAGTCCTTGAAAGGTGCTTGAATGCTTGAATTTGATGTTTCAGAAGGTGTGGGAACCCTGGTCAGTGTAATAGGTGTGACCTGTTCAACTTGTAGCATTCTGCTGTACAGTATTATTTACCAACTAGAACTGTTGTCCT
Source organism: Nansenia antarctica (assembly GCF_963989245.1). Classification (NCBI taxonomy): domain Eukaryota; kingdom Metazoa; phylum Chordata; class Actinopteri; order Argentiniformes; family Microstomatidae; genus Nansenia; species Nansenia antarctica. Next base: position 9,163,362 of record NC_137679.1, on the reverse strand, counting down.
CCCCAGGGGCCCTGCCTAACAAGGCTGAGCTGCTCATCGACCCTGAGATGGATCAGGAGGTGGAAAAACTGTGAGTAAAATGGATTACACACTCGATTTTGTTTGACTGATATAAACCCTTCTTTAAACCAGTGCTGAGTATTTACCCAGGCTGTTGTTGTAGTTTTAGATCATTTTATACTGAGAATTGAAGTCTCTCTACATTTTGGCGAATCTAGCACTCAAGGAAGGCCCATTTCCTTCCTGTAAGAGATGTGCCAAGAACTGTGTGAATAATTCTGACTGTGGACAGTGCCCATAACTTGTGCAGTCACAGATTTGTATAATATGATTGGTTCCCAAGAATAGTGACCTCATGACCAAGGACAGTTCTATAAATATGAGTCCCGCCCAACATTGTCTGCTATTTTCTCGGCGCTCATGTGACTTTGATTAATAAAAGGTCTCTTTGGAGTCAATTGATTTAAGCTCTTCGTGCTTTCTAAGTTCTACTCAAGCTACTAAGAATCGATTAAATCCACAACACTGTTCTGTTCCCCTCTCCACAGTATCGCCCAGATAGGTATCAGCCCCACATCCAACAGCAGCAGCAGCGCACCGGGATTGAGGGATCCCCCGCGGAAGGCCTCGCCACGCAAGTCCCTCCACCACCGCAAGAGGATCGAGATGGAGAGTGACGGGTCGACAGAGGAGACGGACTCCTCCGAGAACTGAGCAGCCGGAACTCCCCACTGACCCTCTCAGAGGAAGGGAGACTTTCTCAGAATCAAACTGACTGACTGGCAACATCTCCCATTGACCGTTTCATATTAGCCTAGTTGCCCTAATATCTGTTAATGCTATTCGCCAACTCCTATTACTGTCATTGTCATGCAAAACTAGAATTGGAGTTGGCTGATAGCCTCGATCTGTTTGTGCTAATCTTATGATCACACTTACTGACTGAAGCTCTCACTGACCCTGGTACAACTCGATGCCGAGTTTTGACAATAGATTTGAGTTGTAACAATAGAGGTGTTACAGGCGTACTCAAGCTTGTTATTGTGTGTCCATTCTCCCCGCCCCTCTGTGAAACTGAAAACCTCATGAAGCACTGTCTGGTCATCTCACTTCCTGCCTGAAAAGTGTCATCATTTATGTTGCAAAAAGTTCTTAAGATATTTATTTATGTAAATAATGATGTACTTGACTGAGTATGATATGACTTCTCTCTATATGTTGTATCATGGTCAATTGTGTGTCATGCATTATAAACGTTGCTGCTATGTCAAATGTAGTCCATAGTGTCTTACTGTATAAGCCTCATCAATGAATCTTTCTAGCAGTGTGTTGTCTTAAGATAAAATCATGGTAAATGGACTGCACTTATATAGCGCCTTTATCCAAAGCGCTTTACAACGGCCTCTCATTCACCCATTCACACGCCAATGGCTGCAATCTACCATGCAAGGCGCCGGCCCGCTCACTGGGAGCAATTTGGGGTTCAGTGTCTTGCCCAAGGACACTTCGATATGTGGCCAACCGGGGCTCGAACCGCCGATCCGCCAACCCTTGCGAATCATTAGATGGCGGCTCTACCTCCTGCGCCACAGCCGCCCCACAATCATAAACAAAACAAAATAGAGAATTTAGGGGGCAGCATCAGATGGACCTCAGAGGATGTAAATGTTCTCAGGTTTAATGACAAGAACTGACATCCTGTGTCTTTTTCTTTACATCATAGGACATTGATATCATGCAGTTACACACCGGGTTTGATCAAAACCAAGGACATTTCATTAACAAACAGCATATTTATACAGGTATTACTGTACCTCAGCCCCACAGTGCTAGGACCATCCAAAATAAATTAAAAAAAAGAATATTACTGTTAACAATAATCACAATGATTAGAAAATAGGCACTACTCATGGTTTTAAGATATGATTTTAGAACACCGCCTTCTATGCAATGATCAGATCATCTGATCACAAGTGGAATAAGCACAGTGATTCCAAGATCATACTTATATCCATTTCACTCCATACAGAAATTGCACCTTATTTTTTGGGGCCAAAAATATTGTTATATGTTAGGGATAAGTACTGTATAAATACTTAATAATGAATGCCTATATTTATTTTTTTGACTAAATGTGTAGTGGACATGAAGAGTGGTCATGCCTCAAAAAGGGCAATATAAGAGTCTTTAGATTGTCATCTTTGAAGGGTACCCAGATAGAACGTGCCGGTAAAGCATGATTCAAGAAGGTAGGACACAATTGTTACACATGTCTTCGCAACATGGATTCTTCCTAACAGAGACTGCACTTGCCCATTTTTCAAATTACATTCCTTTAACAAGAGTAAAGAAAAAGAAAAAAGAAGCTGATTCATGTTTTTGGTATCGACAGAAAAGAAAAAGTTCAAGTTAGAGTTCAGCAGTGAAAATGCATTTGAAACTCTCCAAATCACACACATGCGCACACGCACACACACACACACGCGCACACACACGCGGGCACACACGCGGGCACACACACACACACACACACACACACACACACACACCGACATCGAACATGGTGGACTCTAAGAAGTCAGTAGGACATTTAGGCGTACAGTAGAGAATGATATCACCGTGTGTCACTTCTCTCTTGCATATCACTGGAAGTATCCCCGCTACAAAAACCTTTCCATCGACAGCTAGTGACGTGATACTGATATTAATGGATCCACTTGAATGGAAACACATTTGATATTGAGTGGAAAATCAATTTCTTTTCATCATCTTTCGACCACCCAATGATTCTCTGTAGGATTCCCTTTGTATATTTGGCTGTGCACTTTCAGTTTGGAGTTGTGGGCCAAGGGAAATCATTGAATATCAGCTACAAATAAACAGTTAACCCTTAGATAATACTTTTGGCCAGTAAACAATTGAGGAAATTACATGTATGCTCTTTTGCCTTTGATTGGTAACGCTTTAGTTTGGGCCGACATTGTATAGACATTTCTGTGCTGTAGAGACATGACAATGATTGGAAAGCCACGTTGGTAGTAAGAGTGTGATTCAAAGAGGATAATAAAAAAAAAATCACCAATGATCACATAACATTAGAAATCTGTATCATCATACTGGATTGTTATTTGAAATACTGGTAAACTGGAAAGACTTCTTTGATGAGACAGCCAAAGCAAAGCGTTACCCTTCAATGCAGTATACACTTCTACATGCAAGTTGCTTCATGACACAACATTGGAGGAATATGCAGTTGAGAGAAGGCTATTCAAGGAAGATATCCTCCGTTGGACAGGAGTACCCCACATGTTCCTTATAGTACTGCTGGAAGGCTTTTCTGTGGGCAGGAAGAAAACAAGATGGAGTAGATAATAATAATAATAATAATAATACATTAGACTTAAATAGCGCTTTTCTAGACACTCAAAGGCGCTTTACAAACTGAAAAGATCGGGTAGTAATAATAAAAATAAACAAAAAATAAACAAAAGAATTCTAGTCTAATTAAGTCTAATACATTTTTAGATGACTAAATCTAAATCTACGTGTCTTTGTAGGACAATCTACTCTGTATAGGCTATTGCAATTACACCTAGATGTTGTTGTGTTGTGTACGTTGTCAGAAGGTTTGAGTAAGTGCAAAAGAAAGAAACTGTAATGTTGATACTGGGAGAAATACAGAAAGACTGTGTAAGGTAGGGAGATGAAAGGGAGAGGGAAAGGTATTCTGCTGATGAGAAGATGGATAGCGGTTACTAAGCGTTAAGGCAGAGGTTGTACATTGTTTCCCATAGTTTTTTTTAGTTTTTACTGTTTTCCTTGCTTTCCTGCTTTTATATTCATTCTATGCTTGTATATGTTTTTATATTGCATATTGTATATGTTTTTATATTCACTTTATGTTTTTATTCCTGTTGTAAAGCACTTTGAGCTGCATTTCTTGTATGAAAGGTGCTATATAAATAAAGCTTTACTTACTTACTAGATGTAATCTAGACATCCATATTTGATAAGTAAGCAGTGAGCAGTGAAAATTAAGTGGTAAGAGAGAAAACCATGGTGAGAAAAGGAAAGGATAGATAGGGAGAAAGGGTGATTAAGTAGGATAGAGAAAGGATGATTAACTGCTCCTCCTGAGACATCTACTACCCCCCAGCACTGCGTCTCCTGAGACACCCGCTTTTCCCCTTTACTGTGTCCCCTAAGACTTCTACTGCCCCCCTTGTACTGTTTCTCTGTTTCTCCAGTGTCTATATAAAAAATAAAGTATATATATATATATATTATATATATGTATTTTTTGTTGTTGTAGTTTTTCCCCCCCCTTTCTATCACAGAGACTGCCAATGGCCCCGGGCCTGAGCTGGATTACTCTTCCTGCTGCAACTGGTGAACTGATGATTCACCAGTTAGTTAAATGTATCGATTGTAAGTCCCTTTGGAATAAGGCGTCTGCGTCTCTCGTGAGCTTAGAATTATAAGGTTCTATCTCCGTTTAGGGCAGTTCAGAGATATTGAGCGTCAACGTTTTTACATTCCATTATGTTTTGTGAGATGGAACCTTTGTATTTTATGAATGACTAACTCAAAAATTTCAACATTTTAAAAATAACACCACACAGGCATTAATAAACACCTAATGGATCAGATTATATAAAAAAACTCAATTTTGACAAAAATGGAGATAGAACTTTATAATTCGTCACGAAATGCCCAAAATGTAAATGTAAATGATGAGAGAAGATGTTTCTTCCAGTGCTTACTTACCCAATGGACACCGCCAGTGGAGTGGAGTCACCTGACATGAAGACATGACAAGCAAACCTCTGGTGGTTAGGATGTTTGGTGATGAATCCAAAATACCTGATGAACCAACAAGAGAGACATCACACAGTGTGCACAGAGTCTGAACAGAGGAAGAATCACAAAGAGTAGAAATGCAACTCATCTGCAAGGCTCTCTGTCCTTATATGGATACAACTCTAATCATATTCATAGCCTGTCAAGTTGACACACATTCTCACACTCATTCCTTCATTCCTCGTTCCCAGGTGCTTTCATGTGGAACTTTCTAAGGTTCTGATATGGGCTTTTCGTTTTGTTGAATTTGGCCAATGAGGATGAATCCATTTGTGTACACTACACTATCTTTGTGTAGTCTCGTAGTGTCTCGATGATAGTTCAGTTACTTACTTGTTATGTTTTGGGTGACAGCCGCAAAAGGAAATGTTCTTAAGCTGAAAAAAGTGAAAGCACTTATCCCCCTGTGGAAATATACATAGAGATAGTCACGGTCAGTCTCTGCACTAACCACGTCATGTCAAAAACTAGTCGTGACGTTAGAATTATAAGGTTCTATCTCCATTTTTGTCAAAATTGAGTTTTTTACATTATCTGATCCATTAGGTGTTTATTAATGCTTGTGTGGTGTTATTTTTAAAATGTTGACATTTTTGAGTTAGTCATTAATAAAATACAAAGGTTCCATCTCACAAAACATAATGGAATGTGAGACGCTCAATATCTCTGAACTACCCTAAACGGAGATAGAACCTTATCATTCTAAGCTCACGTAGTGTCTATTGGGTCTGATACCATAATCCCACTTGAGAGCAAAACCGAGCAGAGCTGAGCCGTGCTGGGCTGGTCTGATTACGCATACAATAGCTGCTGCTATACCCCTAATAAGACTTTAGTGCTCAACCGACCCGAACCAAAGCTGAGTCAAGCTGAGCTGTACTGTCCTGGTCAATCATCCACCACAACTGCGGGAAAATGGGCTAAAAATGGACGTTGAGAAAAGAGAATACCTGAGCCAGCACATAATGTTTCAGGTCGGCTCTGCGTTTGTTGTAAAGCCTATTTAGTGAACGCGTGAGATCTCATCTGTCATCTGTGTAACAACTGGCAGCCCGGTGTTCTGTGACAAGGATCTTGTTTGTAAGCCAGTCAGTCCCATGGGAATACACTGTTATCACGAGGAAGGAGGATTATACCATTTTTTCAGGACTGAGGGGTTCATTATGCAAGAGAGTAGTTATGCAAGTACAGAGTCATAATGTCACAGACAAATGTCTGAGTTGTTAAAAATCCGAAAATACTGAAAGAATGTTATAAAGATAATTCTGACAGGTTACACGTGGTCTATGACGTCTTCTGACGCTGGTTTTCTGTACAAAAGAAGAGATTTGTTGAGGATGCATTCTCATTTTATGCACCCAAGTTGTGGAATGCACTGCCAGTTTACATTAGGGATGCAACCTCAGCAGATATGTTCAAGTCAAGACTAAAAACCCATCTTTTTAATATTGCCTTTAAAATGACTAAATAATTAAATGATGATTATATAATGATTAAAGCACTTTGAGCTGCAACGTTTGCTGGAAAAGCGCTATACAAATAAAAGTTATTATTGTTATTATTATTATTATTATTATTATTATTATTATTATTGGCCACAGTAGCCAATCAAGCCAGACCACAGGATGAAACTGCTGCATGGACGAAGGACATGTTGCTCTATAGACACTTGCTATGGACAGGACTCAAGTTGGGGATGGTGGATTTTATCATATGGGGACAATTTTAGCATCCCCACAGCGTCAGTGACTTCAGTGTCAGTGACTTGGTAAAAATGTCATTGCATGTGTGCGTGCCCCCTCGCCCACAGTATTTTACTCAATATGCGCAAAACTAAATGTTGAAATAGCAGTAATACCACGTTCATTGATAAAATGACATAAGGGATGGAAAGGGGGGATGGCAGTTTTGGAAGGGGGATGATTTTGACTGTTTTTATTTCAGGGGGGGATGCCATCCCCCCCCTCATCCCCCCTCAACCCGAGTGCTGGGTATGGATCATTCTGGTATACATAGGATAAATAAATAGCCAGTGTAAGAGCAGACAGAGCCAGGTCCTACTCTTTCTGAGGTCCTGCATTCATCTTGCACTATGATCTTCACTCCCGTCATGTTGATCTCTAGGATACACGGAGAGGGAGGCTGCATCGTCATCCTCTTGTTGGAAGCAATCTGTTGACCAAACAATAATACCGTTACAACACAGCCTGACTGACATTTCAACTGACATCTGTTACAACACAGTCTGACTGACTGAAATGGCGCTGAAAGTACGTTGTATGTACGTTTGAACTGAGCAAATCCAGTCACAGAACATGGTGTGCTGTAGACACGATCCCCAAATCACAGTTCTTAGTTACAGTAACCACATTCTGTGTTATTGAATTTGTATTGTGAAATGAGGAATTATCGGGGGCAACCCCAGCACACACCAGCAGGGGGCAGATTACCTTTTGCATAGCTGCACAAAGCACGTCGTTGCCTTTGTGGTACGGTACGTGGACAGAGCCCATGAACTTCACTCTGAATGTGTCAACCCGGTCGGGTTTTTTATCTGTTTTGAGTAAGGGATAACGACAAAGAAATACATCTACTTTTCATTTTGTCAGCATATCATATAATAATAATAATCATAATCATAATCATAATAATAATACATTAGACTTATATAGCGCTTTTCTAGACACTCAAAGACGCTTAGTTTTCATTGGACATGAAACACAGTGCTATCATATGATTTTCATAGACTAGCTTTGAAACTATATTGAACAAAAATTCAACAAAGATAACAATATTACAATTTCATACGCTACTCTCTTGAAATAAAAAGACCAAAGTAGCGTACCTTTAACGTGTTCCTCTGACACCTTTATAGCGTAGTAGGCGGGAAAGATGCCGCTGACGCCCGTGCGCATGTTGTAAGCCTTACACCACAGGTCCTCTGACTGGGCCTCCATCAGCAGAGGGTCGTCCACCTCCAGCTCCAGCTCGTCGTCATGGCGAGGGACGAACCTGTCGCACGCACGCGCACGCACACGCACACACACACACACACACACACACACAGACGCACACGCACACGCACACACACACACACACACACACACACACACACACACACACACACACACACACACACACACACACACACACACACACACACACACAGAGACAATGTAGCCAATGGTAGGGAGGCAAGAGATTTAGAGTGTGAGTGAGAACAGTGAGTGAGAAACTTTCTGGCAAGTAGACAGACTTAGTACAATTGTGTTGCCAACGTTGTTGACGTTTATCGATGATCCCTCTACGGTATAATAATGCCTTTAGAGGTATGGGTATGCTAGGTTAAAATAAAGTTGTTTGCACTGTATGTACACTTGTATGTATCCTACGTATCTGACTGTGTCTGTGTATCCAATCCTGTCTAGGACTATTTTTAGCGCACTGTGTAACATGATCTCACCTGAACACAGCTCTGTGACTCTGCTCTACCTCCGCTCCATCTATAACACATGAGAACAGGCCAAAGGACTCTGCCACTGGGGGACAGAGGGGTGAGAAGGGGAGCTTTTAGTTACTGTTATCATTAACTTAAAACAAAGTGTGTGTGGGCACAATATTATTATTGTTATTTCTAAACGATGGCAGTATATCTACATAAAACCTTATTTTCCAAAGATGACATTTAACCAAGTTACTTAAATATGTAATAATAATAATAATAATAATAATAATAATAATAATAATAATAATACATTAGACTTATATAGTGCTTTTCTAGACACTCAAAGACGCTTTACAAACTGAAAAGATTGAGTAGTAATAATAAAAAGAAACCAAAAAAGAAATAAAAGAAAGTATAGGGGCTTAATATACATATATATATATATATATACACAGTATATATATATTAATTAATTAATAATTAATTTTGCCATTTAGCAGACGCTTTTATCCAAAGCGACTTACAATTACGAATTACAGGGACATTCCCCCTGGAGTAACTGAGGGCTAAGTGCCTTACACAAGGGCACACTAGTAGTGGTGTGGCTTCAGGCGGGATTTGAACTCACAACCTTCCGATCCCAAGTCCAACTCACTATCCACTAGACCACCACTACCCCTATAGTGGGTTATTTATATATATATATAAAATAATATAATAATATATACAATTAATATACATATATATATATATATATCAAATAAAACAGATAGGCCTACCTATCATCGTCTGACGCTAAGACGGAACAGCGGAAATCGCCGGAAACTCACCCGACGAGCGTTGGTGTCCCCTCGCAAAAACGTTCAGGAACTTGCGCGACCGGGGTCCCCCGTCGTCCGAGGAGGACACCTTGGACAGACGCGATGACGAGGCTCTCCTTATCGTCTTGCTCCTGTCCACCTCGTAGTCCTCCCCCTCCTCCTCGTCCTCGTTGGCCGACTCGTACACCGTCTCCGTGTCGCTGTCGTCGCTGTAGCTCTGGTAGCACTGCTTCAAGCTGACCAACTCTAGCTTGGCGTGCTCGTCCACCACCAGGGTATACTTAACCGAGTCATAGGTGAGGCCTGTCGCCTCGTTGCTCTGAGCAGTCCGGAGAGCCCCCGACTCCCCCACCTCCCCCCCCGCCTCCCCCCCCGCCTTTCCCGGCCGCGTGGCCCTCACCCTGGTGCCCCCCCCTCCTTCCTTCGTGACAGTAAAGCAGGAGGAGAGGGAGGAGGAGGAGGAGGTGGAGGAGGTAAAGACGGGCGGTGGAGGTGGAGGCGCGGGGGGGCCGTACACCTCGTCCTCCTCGCTGATGGAGGGGTTGGTCCTGTCGGGGAGGGTGGGCGGGGGGTGCAGCGGGTGCGGGTGCGGGGGTCCCTCGGTGTCGGAGCCGATGGACATGCGGTTCCCGTCGCTGCTGCTGCTCTGAGATAGGAAGGGTCTCTCTCGGTCGGGGAGGTCTCTCTTCTGGACCACCGGGGTGAGGAAGATCTCCTCCGTGGCCTCCGGGCAGCGGTCGTGGTCCTCGCGGTGGCGTCCCCGCCCGTGCCCTCGTCCTCCGCCGCCGCCGCCGCGGCCCTCGGCGACCGCCGCGTCCCCCCTCATGCTGCCTCGCCGGCCCGGCCCGACCACGGAGGAGGAGGAGGAGTCGTTGTGCGGAGCGGCGGAGGAGGGCTTGTCCCGTACGCGCGTCGCTCCGTGTGTGAGGGACGTGTCCCTGTCCCTGTCCCTGTCCCTGTCCCTGTCCTTGTCCCTGTTCTTGTGTGTCTTGTCTGGTCTGTGTTTGACCACGGCGCTGCCACTGTGCTGCTGGACTTTATCCTTCTCGTCGTTGTGGCTGACGCGGTCTTGAGTGGGCGTCAGATCCCCTTTTTAACATACACACACACACACACACACACACGTCGGCATACACACACACACAGACACACACACACACACACACACACACACACACACACACAAGATTATTCATTATGCAACTACACAGTAAAGGATTATGAGTACTGTACACAGTAGAAGTTATACAGTAACATATTTTGTTATAGTGTTATTGATACATTGGGCTTCTTATTCAACAAGATCTTGTTAGGCTTTGTTTTCTACTTCTTGCATTCTAGAAGTTCTAGATTAGAAGGTTAGGAATGTGATTGGCGCATTCCCAGTCTTTGTTTTCCAGTAAGCTTAGAAGCACATGGTCTGCACACATTAGCGGATTGGAGCTGAGATGGTGTTGGCAACCATTTCAAGAACTACTGTGTGCACCCTGGCACTGAATAAATGAAAAATGTCTATTGAAAAGTAAGAATTTCCTAAAAGTTCCTCACCACCTGCAACATTTCGTGACGTTAGAATTATAAGGTTCTATCTCCATTTTTGTCAAAATTGAGTTTTTTTACATAATCTGATCCATTAGGTGTTTATTAATGTGTTTAATTAATAATATAATTAAATATTAATTAATATTAATTAATAATTAATAATAATTAATTAATATAAATTATTAATAATGTAATTAATATTGTGTGTTAATTAGGTGTTTATTAATGTGGTGTTATTTTTAAAATGTTGACATTTTTGAGTTAGTAATTCATCAAATACAAAGGTTCCATCTCACCAAACATAATGGAATGTAAAAACTTTGACGCTCAATATCTCTGAACTACCCTAAACGGAGATAGAACCTTATAATTCTAAGCTCACGATTTGGTGCACAATAAAGTGAATGCATGTGTTTATGGGATACGTAAGGACATTGTGTGCAAGGCACGGAAGCTTCTAGACTAGAGTTTGGGCTCTCACCTGTTATGTGGGGAGAGGAGGAGTGTGTATCCTTCCATTTGTCCTTTTTCCCAAACGAGTTGTTGTTGATTGTGTCCTGTGTGAGAACAGATCACAGATAGTATCAGAGACAGACAGGGAGACAGAGGGACAGATGGGAGTAGGAGTTCATTTATATTGACAGACATAACGGGAACCCTTTAAGGAGCGTGCATTGATTGGTTTAGGCAGTAACGAGGTCAAGGCTAGGGAGCATTTTGTCCCTAAAAGCGAAGGATGCACACACACACACACACACACACACACACACACACACACACACACACACACACACACACACACACACACACACACACACACACACACACACACACACACACACACAAAGAAGATAGTGTTTAAAAGCCCAAGTGGATATTCTGCCTGAGGAGGAGGGAGGATGCTGTTCTCAGAAACACAGGCCTGTCCACAGCCCTTCTTGCCAAGTGCTACGATGCTACGGATCGGTGTAAACATTACGTTCTTACATCAATCCATTCATTCACCCATTTAACACTAGAACAGCCGTGCCTTTTTTACCTACTAAAAGTCAAATGACCCCCTCTTTACATCGCTCAAGCTGCTATTTACACACAACGACCACTAGTTGGCCGCTTGTAAATTAGCCTGCTTCCTACACGGAAAAACAGCAAAATAGCTTTATTCTAGCTTATCCTGATGTGATTCGGAAAATGTTAGGATACTGAGTGGTAGAAAGCACATATCTAGGACAAGTCATGAAAGGAGGGTCCTGAAATTTGATCGAGTGCAAAGATATAACATGTTTCTTTACTCACAGGGGCATGTGGGGAAGTGTACACTTCTGGAAAAGGGTGGAGAACTGGGATGGTAGGTTAAGCTTGATGCTGGTGAGCTGTGAATTATGTGAATTACATCTACCCTGCCCTGTTGATGACATCATCACTTCGCCCTCTGGTCGGTCAGACTGCCAGGAAGGAGGAGGTACATCAAGCCAACGAGTAGGAAGCGAAGGCCCACCACATCACATCGTCATAGAGACCATTCACGATGCATGCTGACTCACTGCCACTATGCAGCTGCCACTGGGCCCACTGTTACCATGGTTACCGTGCCCCAAAGGCAGCAGCGGAGAAGAGAGAAGGGTGAGAGTGAGTGTGAGTGTGTGTGTGTGTGTGTGAGTGTGTGAGTGTGTGTGTGTGTGTGTGTGTTTACTGACGGGAACAGTTTGATGTTGGAAATGTTTCAAAGGAGGAATCGGTTCTATTTCTGAAATCGAGGACAGTCATTTCGGAGCTTATGAAACGGGACTAGTTACCAAACCAGTTTTGTAATGACTCAAGATCATGCTAGCCCACTGAGCTAGCCTATGCGCTAGCCCTAGGACTCCTCAAGGTTACCTATCATCTGAGCATCATTTTGCAAACAGCCGTTGCTACTTTACAACCTCCTTGACGACTCCAGAGCAACCCCAGCAGACGATAAACATCACCTCTGTGATCTAGGTAGCGTAATGACATCAACGTGACCAACAGGATTAACACACTGAGATAACATCTTGACACACACACACAGACACAGACACAGACACAGACACAGACACAGACACACACACACACACACACACACACACACACACACACACACATGCACATGTTCCACAACCACAACAAGCTTCAACAACAGGAGGGAAAGTGCCTTGATAAATCCAACCTAAGTGATTCTTTTAAACTGGATTTAAAAGCAGTGTTGCTCATTTCAAGGAGGACAGTGAGACTAGTCAGAGAGTAGCTGTCTCTTTCTGTCTTGATCAATCAATCAACCAAATGTGTTAATGTGGGATTATAAACCACAAGCACTGGCATTTCTGATGCCAGCATCAGGGTAATCTGTGTCTCTCTGTCTGTCTGTGTGCGTGTGCGTGTGTGTGTGTGTGTGTGTGTGTGTGTGTGTGTGTCTGTGTGTGTGTGTGTGTGTGTGTGTGTGTGTGTCTGTGTGTGTGTGTGTGTGTGTGTGTGTGTGTGTGTGTGTGTGTGTGTGTGTGTGTGTGTCTGTGTCTGTGTCTGTGTCTGTGTCTGTGTGTGTGTGTATGTGTATGTGCGTGCGTGTGTGTGTGTGTGTGTGTGTGTGTGTGTGTCTGTGTCTGTGTGTGTGTGTGTGTGTGTGTGTGTGTGTGTATGTGTATGTGCGTGCGTGTGTCTGTGTGTGTGTGTGTGTGTGTGTGTGTGTGTGTGTGTGTGTGTGTGTGTGTCTGTGTCTGTGTGTGTGTGTGTGTGTGTGTGTGTGTGTGTGTGTGTGTATGTGCTGGTGGTGCTAGCGGACTCTTCTCAGCCAAAGACCAGACATATCACAAATTAGCGGTCTTGTCTGGAGAATCATGTTCAATTCTTGAAATGTCTTGACAACATTATAAAGTGACTGTAGCCCGACAGTTATAATACAGTGTCTCTACTGTTCTTCAACCACTGTGACTGCCACTGCTACTACACGGCCCCTGGTCATAGCATAGATTTGTTTTTCTTATCATGACTGATACGATGATTCACTTACTGAGACAAAATGTACTTGTTGTAAGTTGCTTTGGATAAAAGCGCCTGCTAAATGTCTGTCATGTAATGTAATGTAAATGTAAATGTGCGTGCGTGCCGTGGACACAGTAGAATAAGACCTCCATGGGGAGGGAGACTTAGCAGTCTCCATTGAGACAGAGTGGGAGGGAGACTTAGCGGCATGGCTAATCCTCACTAGAAGCAGAGCTTAGCTCTCAGACCAGACCAGGCCCTAGCCGCCTCAGACAGACAGCCGTGAGTAGCTCTGACAGTGCCAAAACGAGGCATTACGCCCAGGGCACAACATCCACATCATGTCCCTGTCCTTGGATGTGGCGTTGGCGTCTAGCTGCAGCTAGCGTGGGAAAAGACCCCCACAGGAGTAAATATGAATCAGTAGCTTTCGAACTGAAGCGGGTCGTGACGGCGGCCTGCATCTGGTAGCGTCACTCTATCTTGCCCTATTGACAGTCTTTGAATTTCAACCATAGACATTATAGATGTCCTCATAAATAATTCTCTTTCTGCATCATATACACCATAGCTAGAATTCTAATGTTCTCAGGTCCACAGGGTATAGTTAAAGGTCATTGGTGACTCACACACAACACATAGAGAGACGGTTCTAATGTTATGAGTAACGGTTAGGAGCGATCCTTGTCGGTGGGAAACGGGGGTGGGGGGTGAACTGGATAGATATTTGGAAAATCCTGTTTCGGATCACATCATAAAGTTGGCCTACGTGATCCGCATACACGACATCCGTTCGACGAATTGCATATTCGATATTACGTCATTCGACTCGTAGCTTCGATGAAAGATGAAACGATCGACCGCTTGTCTCGCACACTCTGAGGAGGAAAGTATACAGTATCCTCTAAGGACCGCGCTGACAGTGCCGATGACAGTCCTGCAAGGCAATTATTTGAATCATTCCCTATCTACTCCAGAGAGAAAATGACAGGAGTAGTGGGGACTGGACCGTGACTCTCTATAGCTGCATATAGAAACATCTATCTAAAGGGAGCCATATTATCGCCACATGACTACCACTGAGAAGCACTTGGGTGCTCTCAAGAGAGATATCTGAGAGATAATGTACCCCCAAAAAGAACAACACATGGAAAGTAAGGCTATGAAAGACGAACGAACACAGCTCAAATCATCATTCCTATACCGCGTTCGCGTCGTAAAACACCCTGGTACCGCAACCGCACCGACAGTCATGTAAGCGCGGCGCGCGGCAGGCCAGCCCTGACCAACCTCCTCCTCGCCTGTTCGCTATGTTATCCCTGACGAGTGCACCCTACACAGTACACACCCTTCCCTTTCTACACCCGTTCAGCGAGAGATGAGGGGACGGACTGAGGCGACCCGATGGGGGGGGGGACAGGCTATTTCCAGCACAGACAGACAGGGACAGGACAGGAGGACACAACAGAAGGCCCACCGAGACCCACAGAGCCAGACAGGGGAGACGGAGGGAGAGAGAGAGAGAGAGAGAGAGAGAGAGAGAGAGAGAGAGAGAGAGAGAGAGAGAGAGAGAGAGAGAGAGAGAGAGACGGAGCACATTCGTTCAATAGCACATGCACCGTATAGCTCCAGCTGCATCCGTTCTTCCCCTGCTACTACCGAGCCTTATTGGAGAGTCACTCGAGCGTGAGGGGGATGATGTTCGATGACAAGTGACAAAGACTGGGGGGGAGTAACAATCGTTTCATGTCAGACATTTGTCTGACATTGTCGAGACAGACATAATAGGGTATAGAGGGTACACACAGGATCCTTATAGTACATGGATACGGGGTTATGTTCCAAAACATCCCCCTCCCCACGTCCCATCCCTATACTATCGTATCTATCGTAATCGACCATTTACATGACACAAACAGATGCCGAGAGCAGGAACAGGGGGATACTAGATGACAGACGATGACATCACCCACCTGAGTCCGAGGCACCTGTGGAAACAGCGCGAGGGTGGTGGGTCGTTTTGGCCTGTACGTATCCATAGCGACGGGGGGGGGGGGCCGGGGCAGACGTGTTCACGGGAGGCGTCGGAGGTTTGACAGGCGGTACCGTGGCCTGCTCTTCCTGGGCGTCGAGCCTGTGGTCGGCACCATGGATCAGCCCCCAGTGCTCCTCTCCCTCCTCGCTCTCCTCCTCGGCATCGATCAAATCCAAGTGGAGCATCTCCTCTTCCCTGGCCGCCTCCCCCCTCCTCTCCGCCTCCCCTGCCTCCTCCCGATTGGCCGGCCAGGTCACATGATCCTGGAGAGGGGAAGAGCGGAGAGCGGAGCGGAGAAAGAGCAGCAGCGTCGCAGTGGAGAGAGAGAGAGAGAGAGAGAGAGAGAGAGGATTCAGTGACGTGGAGAGGGAGGAGGGGGAGGAGGGACAGAGTCAGCCAGCCAGCCAATCAGAGCACAGCATTACATCAGCCTGTGGCTCTCTTTCTCTTCTCGCTTCACTGTGTGTGTCACTGTGTGTGTGTGTGTGTGTGTGTGTGTGTGTGTGTGTGTGTCAGTCTAATTGAATCACAGTAAGATAAATCCTGCCTGAAAACAAACACGGGGAAAAGGCGGTTGTACTGTAACAAATACAAATCCACACCAGGGTGGAACAGCCCTCACAGTAGTATTTTCAGCAGTATTTTTTCATTGAGTTTAGTTTATTTGATGGTTTAAAAACAAGGTACACATACAACATAATGCACTTGATTAAGAATGTTGTTTCTTTGCTTTGTTTTTCTGTTCTGTCTGTCTGACTGTCTGACTGTCTATGAAACCTGTTAAGCGTCCTTGGGTTTGAGAAAGGAGCTATATAAATCTAAGCTATTATTATTATTATTATTATTATTATTATTAAGAATCATCAAGGATAAAAATCACCCAAAAAGTCTACAACTTATTTCCATTGTGGTCCTCTTTCATTTTATGGTGATCAGGAAAAATACTCTACTAATGTATACAATTCATGTGGAATTTATTAAGATAATGCTCTACCGATATCTTTCTTTCGAGCATTGAAATGCAGCAAAAGCAATGTCAACAAACCTGGAGTCAATGGAGTTCTACATTCTATAGTAGAATTCTACAGGACTAGACAATTCTACGTTACAACCTACCCTTAACATCAGAACAGCCGTGCCTTTTTTACCTACTAAAAGAGCTCTTTACAATGCTCAAGGCCGCTTGTAAATTAGCCTGCTTCCTACATAGACAAACGTCAAAATAGCTTTATACTAGCTTATCCTGATGTGATTTTGAAAATGTAAGGATACTGGGTGGAAGAACGAAAAGTCATGAAAGGAGGGTCCTGAAATTTGATCGAGTGCAAAGATATAAACATTTTCTTTATTCTCGTGGCAGTTCTAGTGTTAAGGCTGCATTAGACTAGAACTACAGTCCGGCCTAGCAGCTGGTGGTAGTGTACCGTGCTGCAGGCCTGAGGCCAGTGACGTCCAGTCTATTAACTACGTGTGACATCTCAGTTCTACTTGGCAGTGGACCACATGTGGGGCAGGACTACTGCCTAGCCAAGCCTGCCCCAGAGTACACACTATTCATCTGAAAAGTGACTTTGGCCAAAGGTAGGCTACACCCTGTTCTGTTGCTACTGGTCATCACACATCAACATAACACAATCAGGGTGACCTTTACCACAATGTGGTGGTGGTAGTGTGGTGACCTTTCAACATCAATGAAAATGTCTCAGAGAAAAGTGAATTGTGTACAAAGAGGAGTGTATGATTCAGACGTCCAGACTGAATAGCTAACAGGGAGAGCATACATGTGTCTAACATGTAATGCTCTCCCTGTTAGACACATGTATGCTCTCCCTGTTAGCTATTCAGTCTGGACGTCTGAATCATACACTCCTCTTTGTACACAATTCACTTTTCTACTGAGACATTTCATTGCTGTTGAAAGGTCACCTTACCTTACCACCACCACATTGTGGTAACACCATACACTGTAAATGTGTACTTACTGATGTGATTACTGCCCTTAAACTGTAGATACCACATACAGTGGTGTATGTTACTATGTGCCTAATATGTGGGTGAACGTACACTTTTGTAAAAAATAGAAAACAATAGAAAAAAAAGGGAGCATGAATATTTCCCTTCTACTGGTGTTTGAGTAAGTGTGTGCAGCATTTATTTTTCGTGTGGTTATTTTTTAACCCCAGATTAACTTTGAGGGTGAAGCCTCAGTGGGGTAGTGGTGGTCTAGTGGATAGTGTGTTGGACTTGTGATCGGAAGGTTGTGAGTTCAAATCCCGCCTGAAACCACACCACTACTAGTGTGCCCTTGGGTAAGGCACTTAGCCCTCAGTTACTCCAGGGGGAATGTCCCTGTAATTCGTAATTGTAAGTCGCTTTGGATAAAGGCGTCTGCTAAATGGCAAAATTAAAAAAATTAAAAGCCTCCCCCCCTGTTCTATACTGTATATGTGACAGCAGCTGGTGAAAACGGGAACAAGTCGACATCCGATCGAATGTCCCGACTTTTATTCCGAACAATTTAAAGACATTTCAGCGTTGTTGAAAATCAATGACACACTCGCTAGTCAACTAACACAGCTTGTTTTGTGAGCCCGCTAACAATGTAGAGTAGTGTTATAGTTAACTAGGTAGCAGTGGGGATTACTCACCGAATCCATTGCTTTGCAATATTTTGGCTTGACTAGCGAGTGTGTCATTGATTTTCAAAATCAACAACGTTGACATTTATTGACATTTTTCAGAATAGAAGTCTGAACAAATTTCAGCGGTTGCCGACTTGTTCCCGGTATCACCAGCTGCTGTCACATAATTTGTGACCGCTCACTTGTGTGTCCTCCTCTAGCTTGTTGTCAAAGTGTGCAGAGGGCAGCAGAGTTGACTTACCCTGGAGTCCAGTTCGTCGTAGTTCAGGCTCACGCCGCAGTCGTCCGTAATCTCCGTGACTTGAGAGAGGTCCTCGTCCTCAAACTCATCCAGGCTTAAGTCATGGGTCAGCCTGATGACGAGAGGGGAGAACACACACACACACACACACACACACACACAGACACAGACACAGACACAGACACAGACAGAGACAGAGACAGAGACAGAGACAGAGACACAGACACAGACACACAGACACACAGACACACAGACACACAGACAGAGACACACAGACAGACACAGACACAGACAGATACAGAGACAGAGACAGAGACACACACACAGACACAGACACAGACACACACACACACACACACACACACACACACAGATTACCCTGATGCTGGCATCAGGAATGCCAGTGCTTGTGGTTTATAACAGCACAGGCAAAGTGTGCCCAGGCAACAACCCCTATGCCTCTCCAGGCCGACCCCGAGACTCACTTCTTTGTTGCCGTTTGAGGATATCGCTACTGACCTGAGAGCCGCTCCCTCAGAACTAATCTTTAAACGCCAACTAAAGACACGTCTTTTTAGACAGGCCGGCAGTCCATTTTAGCCTTCTTATTGTTTCTGTTTAAGTTGTGTTTATGTTGTCCCCTTTGTGTCTTTAATCACTGATTCAAAAATGTGCACTTTTCGTATTTTGTATTTCTGTATGTAAAGCACCATGTGCATCCGTGCTGGGAAGGGTGCTATATAAAGTTTTACTTACTTACTTTACTGTACTTAGAGAGCATCCAAGGGATCTGAGGGATAAGACTGGTGTACCTCTCTGTAAAGAAACTAATCACATCTTACATGGTATGGTTGTTTTTCTAAGTTGCAACCTTTAGATAGGTTGGATAGGATACATCCTCAGATTCCTACCGATTACTTTGAGGTATATCCCCCTATTTATGTCTATTTATGTCTCATTCTTGTTTTTTTATTATCTTAGGACTGTGTTTTATTATCGTAGGACTGTGTTTTATTATCATAGGATGGTGTTTTGATTGTTTGCACCTAGGGTTTGCAATTCAATTTCGTTGTACCCGTACAATGACAATAAAGATCATTAATTCATTAATTAATTAATTAATTAATTAATTAATTCATTAATTCATTCAGTCATTCAGTCATTCAGTCATTCAGTCATTCAGTCATTCATTCTTTAGGAAACAACATGTTGACCATCTGGGGTGACATCAAAGTGCTCTTAAATCCTATTACAAAAGGATTTACACTTGTTTGTTACCCCCCCCCCCCCCTTCGTTTCACTGAATCACAGGTAATCTCAGGTTCTGTCTGTAACAATGGTAGCAAAGTGAGTCAGTCTGGGCCTTCATGGGCCTACTTTGTCAGGAGAGGGTCATCGTGTGGCCTGTATGACTGGATGAGATTGCCTAGATATGAGGGGAGTTTGCCCAGTATGGTGTGGTGGTTTTATATCATTTAATACTGAGAATTTAGGGTCTTTCTGCATGCTGGAGAATCTGGCTCTTGTAGAACTGTGACGCAGAAAGATTATGATTGGTCAAGCAAGGATAGTGACATCATCAGACAGGAAACTGCTATGTAATGCTTGCCCCTCTGACAGGAAGGGGCTTTTTGTCTGCTATTTTCTCTCTGCTCTCATGTGACTTTGCTTAATAAAAGGCCTCTTTGGAGACAATTGATTTAAGCTCTTTGTGCTACTCAATCTATTGAGAATCAATTAAATCCACGACAATGGCTTTGTAAATAAAGATGCACCAGTGATGCTGTCTCACTTAGGCTTAATGAAGACCAGGAAACCAGCTCATAAAGTACACAGTGATGTGTACGGGATAATGAGTTGGATATGGAACGTAGAGAACTCTGATATATACAGAGTCTAGACAGCAAAGTGTAGAGGAGGCAGCATGCATGTATATAATGTCCCCATAGTCTAGAACACTTAAGAATGTACCCTGAACAAGTGTTTTCCTAGCTGCTAAATTGAGGCAGGCTTTATTTCAACAATAACCTTTATTTCGGTTTACCTTTAGTTTCTTTACTAGGTTTATAATATGCACTCTAAAAGAGAGCCTTCATATTTATCAGGGTTCCTACAAGTTTCAACAAGTCAAATTCAAGACCTTTTTAGACCTTTTTTAGACCTCTGAATATAATTTTAGACCTATTCACGACACCATATGATAGCTTTTTGTCATCCTCGAGGTGATGAAATTAGGGATTTTCTGAGGGCAGCGAATTGGCATTTTTTGGGTTCCAGCTTGATTTTAATTAATCTGGTCAGACTGATTTCCTTGCAGGATCAAATTTTTAAGACCTAGTACGAATAACTGACATTTGAGATCTTTTTAGGCCTTATAGATTAGATTGGATTGCTGGATTTTAGACTTTAAGGCTTTTTAAGACCAGCGCGGGAACCCTGATTTATGTACTGTATACCATGCATTACTCCCAACATAGCTCTGGTTGTGTTGTTTTGTGCCCTGTACAATGTTATATCTCTATCCTATAGACATGCACAGTATGTGCACTAACACACGATCCTTATGGAATACATGCACAGAGATCTGTGGAAAAAATAATTAATATTGCCTTCTAAATGTATCTTTTAATGTTAGTTGATGAATCTATATATTTGTATATATTTGTATTTACTTGTTTAAATCTTATAGTAATTCTTATATTATTTCGTTATTTTGTTTATCTTTGTTCTATGCCCCTTGGATTGTATGGTTTATTCTTGTTTTATTATGTAGTTTATATGATTGCTTTTGTGTGTTTTATTGATTACTATTGATCTATTGTTATTTTTATGCTGTGTGGATATGTTAAAGCACTTTGAGCTGCAACGTTTGCAGGAAAAGTGCTAAACAAATAAAGGTTATTGTTGTGTTATTGTTACATAAATTCCTATGTTATACAACAATAGTTATGTTATGTTATGTTATACAAGATGATGAGTCACAAATATAATTCTGTGTCTTGCTAATGACCATACTATGTGCAGTCAGTATTGATGCACTTTCCTGTAGCATAGCCAACATTTCCTGTTGCTAACATTGCACAGATCCCACAAAAGATCAAAAGAACAATAATAATAATAATAATAATAATATTAATAATAATAACTTTTTATTTGTATAGCGCTTTTCCTGCAAACGTTGCAGCTCAAAGTGCTCCAATCATTATATAATCATAATTTAATTATTTGGTCATTTAAAGGCAATATTAAAAAGATGGGTTTTTAGTCTTGACTTGAACATATTTACTGAGGTTGCATCCCTAATGTAAACTGGCAGTGCATTCCACAATTTGGGTGCATAAAATGAGAATGCAGCCTTACCAAATCTCTTCTAAATAAATTCAGTGCAGGTGATAGATAGCCATCTCAAACATACAACAACATCTGCCTCCAGCTAAAACCTCTACCATCTTTGGATATATTCTTCTGGTTTTCTTATTCCGAAATTCAATTCAGATTGACACCCTGTAATCAAGGTATCTCTGCCAATATCACACCCTTGCCCTCATTCATACTCACTAACTTCCAGAGGCAAGGTCAAGAAGCCATCCCACCCTTCAGATATCTTATCAGAATTTCCCTGAGACTAAAAGAGACTATGAAACTAGGTTTTCACCTACATGGAACAATGGAACATACACAGGATATTAAACTGCAGGGGGAAAAAAAGGCCTGTCTGTTTTTAGCTGTAACCACAGTGAGTGTTTTAGCTCATCCATACTGTACTGTACCATTTCTCCCACTGGTCCTCCACCCAATTCTCTCCATCTTCTGTGGGCTCCATGGCTAGACTGAGTAGCAACATCTGCTGGGCTGGGCAGAGTAGAGTAGAGGAAGGGCAGGGCAGGAGACCCGGCAGGCAGGCAGGCAGGCGGTCACTGATCGATCAAACAGGCAATTACAGTACTTCCCCTTTCAACAGAGCATCATCATCCACAGTCCTCTCTCTGTCTCTCTCTCTCTTTCTCTCTCTCCCAGGACCCCTCACATCAGCGACAGCAGACCACAGAAGAGAAGGGGACGACAAGCGCGAGCCTATTCCTCTCCACACCTCTCTTTCTCTCTCTCTCTCTTTCACTGAGGCCACTCCACTTGTGTGTGTGTAGTATTTATGCCTCCCTCTGGCCCATTATAATCAACAGAGGATGATGGAGGAGGGAGTGGGGGGAGGTGCTGCGTGTGTGTCTAGGCTAGTAGGAGGAGAGGAGGAGGAGGAGAGACTGGAGGAGAGAACACTCACCCCCCCTCTCTTTAACTCCAGCTCCCCCCCCCCCCCCCCCCCAACCAGCCCTGTGCACTCTCCTGTTCTGGGAGTCTAGGGTGGATGATGCTGAGAGGTCTGCCTCCCTGGATGATGAATGTCTGGGAGGGATCGATGAAGCTCAGGTTGCCTCCTCGTCCTCCTCCTCCTCCTCCTCCACGGTCCACAGGCCAGGAGTACAGAGGCTGAGAGGGGACAGAGGCTGGGCTGAGGGATGTGGTGAGCGGATCAATGGAGATGCCCCTGCTAGTGCTTCAAAAAAGGAGGTGAATGGACTCTCTTCCTCTTCACCTGAAGGACTGGTGGATTTGGAGGTCCTTGGCCCCCCGCTGCACTGTCCTGATGACCACCTGGTGGTTACGGCGGTTCTCACGCCATCGACTGACCCAGACCCAGCATACTCTGATACAGCATACTCATTCATTTAAAAAAAAAAAAAAAAAGCCGGTTGAGAGAGGACGTGATGGCGTTGCTTGTTTGCCGCTTCTCCGCCCGTAGATTGTCCTACAAAGACACATAGGGCCAGTTTCACAGACAAGGTTTAAGCCTAATCCTAGACTTAAAAGCATCTTCAATGGAGATTTTACATTGAAAGTGTGATTTAGTCCAGGACTAGGCCTGTCTTAAGCCTTGTCTGTGAAACCGGCCCTTAGACTTAGATTTAGTAATCTAAAAATTAATTAGACTATACTTTCTTTTATTTCTCTTTTGCTTCTTTTTATTATTACTTCTCGATCTTTTCAGTTTGTGAAGCGTCTTTGAGTGTCTAGAAAAGCGCTATATAAGTCCAATGTATTATTATTATTATTATTACTCTCCGACTCTCTAATATAACTGAAATCTGATGTTTCGAAAAAAGAGCAGAGAAACATCGAGCCTGTATAGAAAGTATAGAAAGTCAGAAAACAGTGGGGGAGGAGAAGAGAGCTGGATTGTCATTCGATTACCTCTAATATGATTTCCTGTCTATACTTACACACACAACAATACTCGCACTGGTCAACGCACTACTGTACCAGGAGCTTGTAAGACACAGTTCCTATCACCTGACCAGACACCGAAGAGACATAGCAGTCTGAAACCACACAAAAAAAATCTGACGTCAAATACTGTCTGTAGCGCAGTATTCTAATACGTAAATAATCTGGGCTGTCATAATATCCTTTCCCCTATATCGTAATTCTGTGTTTAACTCTATCAAGTTACAGACAATGCATCGTTATGCATCGAGGCTGAAATATCAGTTTCACTAGGGACATGATCATCCCTCATCCGGGTGCACTGCTGTTGTTGACTGGAAGAGAGGGAGCGTCAGAGGGAGGATACACTATTGTTCAGCCATTTACAGAAACCGAGCAAGAGAGAGAGAGAGAGAGAGATGATGGAGAGAGATAAAGACAGGGATAGAGTAAGTGAGAGAGAGAGAGAGAGATGATGGAGAGAGATAAAGAGAGGGATACAGTGAGTGAGAGAGAGAAAGAGAGGGATACAGTGAGAGAGATAGAGAGATAGAGAGGGATA